>NC_133324.1:132787526-133132526 GCF_042186555.1 Aquarana catesbeiana | reverse complement strand
AGAGCGCTTGACACTGCCTGCACAGAGGGAGAGAGAGACCACTTGACACTGCCTGTAGAGAGAGAGAGAGAGAGAGAGAGAGCGCTTGACACTGCCTGTACAGAGAGAGAGAGACCGCTTGACACTGCCTGTACAGAGGGAGAGAGAGACTGCTTGACACTGCCTGTACAGAGAGAGAGACCACTTGCCACTGCCTGCCCAGAGAGAGAGAGAGAGAGACTGCTTGCCACTGCCTACACAGAGAGAGAGAGAACCACACCAGTGGGCAAGCAGAGTAGCCGAGAGTCACAGGAAGCGCAGCAGGCTAAACACGCAAGTCCTGCTGTCTCCCTGGGCACAACCACCAGATTCCCCAGGCTGCAGGCTCCTCCTGTGTCAATTGCGGGTAATGAGAAAAGTACATGCAGGCACCGGCCAAATTAAGGGCATCGTGGGCCTGGTGCTGCAGTGGAGCAGGTTTAGGAGTGGCAGGAATATGGCGTAAGTAACATCATATCCCAGCTCCCCTCTTACTGACCACTGTCCTGTGTTTCGTGCTGGCTTGTGCCCAGACTTGGCCATAGCCACACAGGTGTAATGCTGGCATTTGATTTACCAAGCTTCCGTAAGAGCTGTATGTTGGTGTGTGCTCTGAGGTGAACGTTTGCAAGCCATCAGACTACAGTGATCACTGCCGGCAGCTATAGCAGATAGCAGTGATCGCCAAAAAAAAAGACACGCTGGTTGTACTGAAGTCAGTTGATAGATCGAATTCTGTACAACCAGTCTGCACATAGACTGAAATTCTGCTGGTTCAGCAGAACATTCAATATGCCTATGGTGGCCTAAGTCCACCAGTCTCTGGGTTTAATAATATCCTCAAATCTTCTGAAAGGGGTGCTCCACTTAGGTGTTAGGATAAAACAAAAACCGTGTCTGTCTTCATTTCGGGCTGCAAAGCAACAAAGAGTGATTATATTAAAGGGGGGTGATTTATTTCTATACCCACTGTATATTACTTTCCTAACATAAGGGAGAGAACATCCACTGTTTAATTATTTTCCACAGAAAAAAAAACATAAATAAGACTCTGTCCATGCACCATGCAACACACTCAAGTACCACTTTGGTAGCTAGTAGTAATTGGTTATCTTTTTGTTTTTCCTTTGGATTAACTTTTTTTCTAAAACCCACTGCATCAGGCGTACTGGTATTTCCATAAATAGAGAACTGTAAGTGATTATGACCCTTGGGGCCTTTGCCAGCAAGCTTTTGCATCAATTGGGTTTTGCCTTTCCATACAAGTCTTTGGTAATACAATCCCTACTTGAAGCAGGTTAAATGCAGAATAGAATGAGAATAATGTCAGGTCTAATGCGCCTGCCACTGAATTCTGAATGTTCTAAAAAATATCTCAAACTGAAGTCCTACTAATGTTGGTGACACAAGCCCAAAGCCCCTTGGCGTCCAACCAGCATCAGAGCTGCCCAATTTATGACAATCAGTATTTGGTAGATACTGCTGCAGACAAACGTTTGTGATTTAGAACCATGTGATATAGAACATTGTGTGAGAAGATGCTGCACCTTCTACATTTCTGCATAACAGGAACATTTTATAGTTGTAGCAAATTCTTGTATGAAGGCAGATCAAGTAATCAGCTTCCAGGGCCATAATCCCCCATGACATGCTGGTCTCCACTATAAATGTCATTGTTCCAAATAAACATTTTAATATACCTTTGTAATATTAAAAGCTAACTCCAGCTTTTGCAACATGTTGCAACCATAATTAGGGTGTAACATGTAACATGGGGCCGATGTAGATGTACTTTTAGTTCTCGATGGAATACAAGTGCGATGATTACAACACTCATAGTCCAGTGATCCTTTCTCCAGCTCTCTAGCTGAAAGCCCAAATCTTGGTACAGACAAAAAGCTGGGAGAAGAGTCTCCAGGAGCCTTACATTGCACCAGGGCCAGATTAAGAGCATCATGGGCCTGTTGCTGAGGATTTTGGTGAGCCTTAAGGGCCGTGTGTTGGCATGGTGCAGCCACGCAGGGCTAATACAACACTATGGAAGCAGAATACCAGGCTTCCGTTAGGACTGCCAACCCAGTGCCCATTATTAATCCAGCCATTCGGCGGCGGCCAGGCGGTGCGTGCGTAATTCAGGAATGGTCAGGCCAGGGGAGATCTCTCCCCATCGGCCCATTGCTTTCCGTGCATGGCCTGTTCTTTTTGGACAGCTGGGCCCAGGGCTTTCTTCTCCGAGAATAGGTGCAGAAACTCCCCGATCCCTCTTCCTACAAAGGAGCACACTGTGTCATAGGGTGGGTGTGGACAAATTGCAAACTGGGAGGGTATTAAGGGGGCATTGTTAAATAAAACACAGAGTGCTGGGTACAGAACTGCATAATACAGAGCTACATAATACACAGTGCGCTGGGCAAAGGACTATATAATACACAGAGCGCTGGGCACAGGACTACATAATACACTGAGCGTTGGGTTCAGGGCTGCATAATACACAGAGCGCTGGGCACAGGACTACATAATACACAGATCGCTGGGCACAGGACTATATAACACACAGAGCGCTGGGCACAGGACTATATGATACACAGAGCGCTGGGCACAGGACTATATGATACACAGATCGCTGGGCACAGGACTACATAATACACCGAGCGTTGGGTTCAGGGCTGCATAATACACAGAGCGCTGAGCACAGGACTATATAATACACAGAGCACTGGGCACAGGACTATATAATACACAGAGCGCTGGGCACAGGACTATATAATACACAGAGCGCTGGGCACGGAACTACATAATACACAGAGCACTGGGCACAGGACTATATAATACACAGAGCGCTGGGCACAGGACTATATAATACACAGAGCGCTGGGCACAGGACTATATAATACACAGAGCGCTGGGCACAGGACTATATAATACACAGAGCGCTGGGCACAGGACTATATAATACACAGAGCGCTGGGCACAGGACTATATAATACACAAAGCGCTGGGCACGGAACTACATAATACACCGAGCGATGGGTTCAGGGCTGCATAATACACAGAGTGCTGGGTTGAGAGGTTTGCTATGCACAGAGGACATTTCTGCCCCCACATCCAAAGCTCACCTCTGCACTCTTCTCTCACAGAACTCTGCAGCCACCTCTTAGCCCTTCCCCCACAACAACTAAACTTTCCATCTCTCCATGCAGTTGCTTCAGCTTTGACCCCTGCTCCCCCACTGCCTCTCACACCTGTGTACAAACAGTCCCCCCCAGTCCCCCCCATCTGCTCACCTCAGAAGCCGCTGTTCTCAGACTCCCACGCAGTCCATTTGTGGCTCTGCCTCTCCTCCACTGGGCAGAAGCAGTGGGATCGTTCAGCAGCGGGTGCCAGCAGCCGAGCACCAGGCTTTTTTTTCGACCAGCAAGCCCTCTGATGCCCATAACATATCCATGCATCTGCAGCTGTCCCTCTGTGTCTGCCCTGCGTGCTGTGCAGGGAGGTTCTGAGGGAGCTGCCGGGAGAAGTGTGCTGTCACTTGTAGCACAGAAGCCGGGCTTCTGTGTTTACAAGTGACAGTAAAGAGCGATGACAGTGAATCTGGCCAGCCTGGGCCTATATTAAGGTAGGGGTCTGGTGCAGCTCCAATAGCCCCTTTGTTAATCTGGCCCTGCATTGCACCCAAGATGCAATGGTCGCAGGTGTGATACTTTAAAGGTTCCTATGGAAAAACAAACAAATAGTTATAATAATAAATGCACATTTTTTTCCTGCTAAAATATGGGCATTTATTTATTTTAATGGTGGACTTATCTTTTAAAGCAGTATCATGTTCTTTCTTGTTCTACACCAAAGCTCACTCACGTATGGAGGAGCAGCTCACTCTGAATTTGACTACAGAAATCCTTCTTATCACCAAAACATGGGGGAGGGGTTCTGTAGTTCAAAGAGAAAATCTGGTCAGGCCTGATAAGCCTGCTTTGAGATTTCAGTTCAGAGTTAAGAGTGTACAGGAGGATACTTGCATCATTTTTACAGACTAACTCCAGGTTTGATATACCTTTAAATAGCTTGTTTGGACCAAAATGGTCCAAGAAAACTATTTCCTTCACTAAGAAATGTGCCTGCTGTCAGCATTATATAAACTCTAGGTAGCGTCAGCTACACACTATGCAGCACTGTGTTCCAGCAGTGGGTTGGGGACTTCCCTTCTTGTTCCAGGAACAAAATCAGGTCGGCTGATCGCTTCTCAGTCATTCATAGTTAGAGTGGGGGAAATAAGTATTTGATCCCCTGCAGATTTTGTAACTTTGCCCACTTATAAAGAAATGAAGGGTCTATCATTTTTTATCATAGGTATATTTTAAATTATAGAGACAGAATATCAACCAAACATCCAGAAAAAACACATGATACAAATGTTATAAAATAAGTTGCCATTCAGTAAATTAAATAAGTATTTGATCCCCAAGCAAAACATGACTTAGTACTTGGAGGAGAAACCCTTGTTGGCAAGCACATAGTTTCTTGTAGTTGGTGACCAGGTTTGCACACATCTTAGGAGAGATTTTGGTAGACTCTTTCTTACGGATCTTCTCTAAATCCTTAAAGTTTCTTGGCTGTCACTTGACAACTCAAAGTTTCAACTCCCTCCATACATTTTCTAAAGGATTAAGGCCTGGAGAGTGACTAGGCCAACACAGAGGTACGACGTTTCTTGTAGTTAGTATACGGGGTTGCATACATCTCAGAAGGAATTTTGGTCCACTCTTTTTTACAGATCTTCTCTAAATTCATAAGGTTTCTTGGCTGTCGCTTGGCAACTCGAAGTTTCATCTCCCTCCATAAATTTTCAATAGGATTAAGGTATGGAGACTGGCTAGGCCACTCCATGACCTTAATGAGCTTCTTCTTGAGCCACTCCTTTGTTGCCTTGGCGGTATGTTTTGAGTCATTGTCATGCTGGAAGACCTATCCATGACCCATCTTCAGGGGAAGAGGGAAGAAAGTTCACATCCAAGATTTTACAATACATGGCCCCATCCATTGGCCCCTCAATATGGAAGGGTCAGTCTGTACCTTTAGCAGAGAAACAGCCCCAAAGCATAATGTTTCCACCTCCGTGTGGAAACATTATGCTATGGTGTTCTTAGGCTCATAGTCAGCATTTTTTTCTTCCTCCAAACACGGCGAGTCCAGTTAATGCCAAAGACCTCAATTTTGGTCTCTAATGATCACAGCACTTTCTCCCAATCCTTCCCTGAATCATTTAGATGTTCATTGGCATGACTGTACATGTGCCTTCTTGAGGAGGGGGACGTGTTTGGAGGAAGAAAAATGTTGACTACGACCCTAAGAACACCATCCCTACAGTCAAGCACGGAGGTGGAAACATTATGCTTTGGGGCCGTTTCTCTGCTAAAGATACAGACCGACTTTACCGCATTGAGGGGCCAATGGACGGGGCCATGTATTGTAAAATCTTGGATGAGAACCTTCTTATCTCAGCCAGAACACTGAAGATGGATCATGGTTGGGTCTTCCAGCATGACAATGACCCAAAACATACAGCCAAGGCAACAAAGGAATGGATCAATTAGAAGCACATTAAGGTCATGGAGTGGCCTAGTCAGTCTCCAGACCCTAATCCTTTAGAAAATGTATGGAGGGAGCTGAAACTTTGAGTTGTCATGTGACAGCCAAGAAACTTTAAGGATTTAGAGAAGGTCCATAAGGAAGAGTGGAACAAAATCTCTCCTAAGATGTGTGCAAACCTGGTCACCAACTACAAGAAACTCTGTGCTTGCCAACAAGGGTTTCTTCACCAACTACTAAGTCATGTTTTGCTTGGGGATCAAATACTTATTTCACTCACTGAACTGCAACTTAATTAATAGCATTTGTTTTATGTGTTTTTTTGGATTTTTGGTTGATATTCTGTCTCGATCATATAAAATACACCTATTATAAAAATTATAGACCATTAATTTCTTTGTAAGTGGGTAAACTAACAAAATCTGCAGGGGATCAAATACTTATTTCTACCACTGTACATAGTTAGTCAGGTTGAAAAAGGACCATCTAGGTCAACCATTAAAAAAAAAACAACAACCATACAATCCAATATACACAATCCTTCACCCATAGTTGATCCAGAGGAAGGCATAAAAACCCAGCAAGGCATGATCCAGTTTGTCCAGTAGGGGAAAAAATTCCTTCCTGATCCACCGAGAGGCAATCGGATATTCCCTGGATCAACTTTGCCTAAAAATGTTTTAAAGCATTCTACTGAGTAGGCCAGAACCAGCTCTTAAGGAACTATATTCCACATTTTCACAGCTCTTACTGTAAGGAAACCTTTCGGTATTTGGACATAAAATCTCTTTTCCTCCAGGCGTAAAGAGTACCCCCTTGTCCCCTGGGATGACCTTAAAGTGAATAACTCAACACCAAGTTCACTATATGGACCCCCTAGGCCTGGTTCATACCTGAGCATTTTTCACCTTCTAAAACGCTCAGCTCTGAAGCTCCGAAACGCCCAACAAGCAAAATTATATTTGTTTCAATGGCTCCTGTTCACATATGAGCGTTTTGTCGCCTGAAGCTCAAAAAAGTACATGAGCTTCTATTTGGCAGATTACAAGCGTTTTTGGCCCCATAGACTTCAAAAGAAATGCTTGACTTGAGCAGAAAAACGCTCATAAAATGCCCAAATAGCAGCTGCACCTCTAATTTCCTCTCCCTCTCCTCCCCCTAGTGCTTTCTATTGGCTAAACAAAAACTCCTGAAGTAGTAAAACACTTGTAATACACTTCTAAAACGCTCGTTTTTTGTTTTTTTTTTCCCTGTAGGGGGAGGTTGGGGGAGGAAAGGATTTTGATAGGGAGGGGTAAGGGGGGGGGGTTAAGAGGGAAAAATGTGTATAATTCATGGGGCTCTGCAGTGCATCCCCACAAGTGATATAAAATTAATGTGATATGACTTTTCTCAGAAAGCCTAAAACCAAGCAGACCCATGGGCCCTCATTCTCCCCCTTCTCATCCATCCCCGGGTTATGGGCATCATAGATCAACTGGGGTAAGTGATGTTTAATGATACGGGAAAATAAAAAATGTAACCTAAGGAGAAATGGGGGATGAGGGGTAAGAGAAGGATGGAAAGGGAAAGGGCTGAACTTTTGCACCTTTGGTTTTAAATGAGAGGAGAAAGAATAAGTGAAGAATTAGGTAGAGAAGAATGTGCTACATCTAGGAATGGGGGCTGGCACAGGTATGGATGTGTAGTGGGGTTCTACACAGCCTCTTGGAGTGGCCGGTTATCCCTACGGCAGGCTTGAACAAATGCATCAAGTCTCCATATAAGATAAAATAGGTATATAATTATTAATGTTGGTTAAATAGTAGGTGGCATACACATTTTAATTGTTATTAGATAAGGTGCTATGTATTGTTTATGTATTACATTCGGCCTGGGTATGCCTCTGTTTTTGTATTTGGGTTTTTCTTTGAAACTGAATAGAAGAATTGGTGATGAAAAAAAAAAAAGAAAAAGCTTGCAAAAAAGCATGAAAAAGGTAAATAGATGTGCTTAGGTGTGAATGGAGCATTATATATTTGTACATGTTGATCATATCCCTCCTTAATCTCCTCTTCTCAAGAGAGAATAAATTCAGTTCCTCTAATCTTTCCTCATAGCTGATCTCCTCCATGCCTCTTATCAATTTGGTTGCTCTTCTCTGCACTTTCTCCAGTTCCCTGATATCCTTTTTGTGAACTGGTGCCCAAAACTGAACTGCATATTCCAGATGAGGTCTTACTAATGATTTGTACAGGGGCAAAATTATATCTCTCTCTCTGGAGTCCATACCTCTCTTATTACAAGAAAGGACTTTGCTCGCTTTGGAAACTGCAGCTTGGCATTGCATGCTATTATTAAGCTTATGATCTACAAAACACTGCCAGATCCTTCTCCACTATGAATCCCCCCAGTTGTACTCCCCCTAGTATATATGATGCATACATATTCTTAGCCAAGTGCATGACTTTACATTGAGTGCCGGTTCACACTACAGCGACTTGGGATCCGACTTGTAAGACCTCAAGTTGCCCCAAGTCGCTGGACATAAGAAATTCCATTCTAGTGAATGAGAGCCGTCTCAATGTACACTACTAAAATTGCTGAGACTACAGAAAAGGTTCCTGTACTACTTCAAGGTGACTTCTAGGCGACTTGTACCCATAGATTTCAATGGAAGTCAGCTCCAATTCGGATCCCCATCTATATTGAAGCGACTTTACAGGAAAAAGAAAATAATTTACCCAGGAAGAGAACAGGAACAACAATTATGTCACAAGAACTGATTAGCTCTGATTGGCCTCAGGCAAAGTCGCCTGTCCTGGAGGCGACTTTAAGTCACTTTGTAAGTCGCACTGAAGTCGTCTCCAAGTCGCTTTGCAAAGTCGCGCTGTAAGTTGGGTTGCCCCTGTGTGAACCGGCACTGATTAACATTAAACCTCATTTGCCACATAGTTGCCCAATTGAACAGTGCATTGAGGTCGGCTTATATGTTGGGCAAAATTATGGGAAGATTTGTATTTGAATGAATCAATGCTTTCTTTGATTGGCTGAGGCAGGCGGATGACTTCACAATCTTCACCTCAGGCAATCTATCTGTTTACAGGTGCATCAAATTTGAAAAAAATCAAGTACCGGTAAATATTCTTATTCTTTTAACCACTAGCCGACCAGCGCACGACGATGTACATCGGCACAATGGCACAGCTGGACAAATGGGCTTACAGGTTCGTCCCCTTTAAATCACGGCATTGTGGGCGCGCGCCACGTACTCTGTGACCGTGCCCGTGGGTCCCGTGGACTCAATGTTCGCCGGGGGCCCGCGATTGTGTCACGGAGCGGAAGAACAGGGAGATGCTTTTGTAAAGGCATTTCCCCGCTTTGCCTAGTGATATGACAGGGATCTACTGCTCCCTGTCATCGGGAGCAGTGATCGCTGTCATGTCAGTGGTAGCCCATCCCCCCCACAGTTAGAACACCTCCCTAGGACACACTTAACCTCTTGATCGCCCCCTAGTGTTTAACCCCTTCCCTGCCAGTGTCATTTACACAGTAATCAATGCATTTTTATAGCACTGATCGCTGTATAAATGACAATTGGTCCCAAAATGGTGTCAAAAGTGTTCGATGTGTCCTCCATAATGTCGCAGTCACGAAAAAAAAAACGCAGATCGCTGCCATTTTGTAGACGCTTTAACTTTTGCGCAAACCAATCAATATACCCTTATTGCGATTTTTTTTTTTTTTTTACCAAAAATATGTAGAGGAAATACATATCGGCCTAAACTGAGAAAGAAATTAGTTTTTTATATATTTTTTTGGGGGATATTTATTATAGCAAAAAGTAAAAAATAATGCTTTTTCTTTCAAAATTGTTGCACTTTTTTTATTTATAGCACAAAAAATAAAAACCGCAGAGGTGAGCAAATACCACCGAAAGAAAGCTCTATTTGTGGGAAAAAAAGGCATCAATTTTGTTTGGGTGCAACGTCGCACGACCGCGCAATTGTCGGTTAAAACGATGCAGTGCCGTATCGCAAAAAGTGCTCTGGTCAGGAAGGGGGTAAATCCTTCCAGGGCTGAAGTGGTTCAGACTGTTGGATTTGCTGTTTTTTTTTTGCAGCGCAGTAAATCTAATAGTAGCTCTTAATTTTACTATGGGGCTAGCATCCATTTAAATTTGTAGTTCCATAGAACTGTCCATCTCAGTATCCATTGCTGCACCTCACTGTTATTTCCATATCATTTCCATGCCTTACGTCTAATATTTTATGATCAGCTCCTAGTATACATGTATTTGCATCTGCAACGTTTGCATGTAGTTACAGAAAAATTACATCTGAGAAACAGTATATTATTGTATATACAAACATAGCATCTGAGCGAAGCAGCTTACTTTCTACATTTTTACATGCTATGAATTACCAAAACACCAACACACAACATATTTATAATATTGCTGTGGTTCCTGTCAGCCTCACATTCATTTATGGAGGCTGAGAAGCCTCTGCTGATCGGTAATCCTGGGATCCCAGCTGCAGGAATCCGCAGGAAGATCCTTTTTTTCCCAGGTGAATGAGGCCTAGCACTTTTCCTGTCCTAGGGCCACAACACTCACTTAGTGTACTGTATCTATGGAGGAGTTGTGTTGTCACCCTAGGACAGGAAGTGTGATAACTACAGGATATGGCCCTCACCTCATCTTCATAGCATAGGGTAGAAGTGTTCTGTAGTCCACAGAGGTGACCTGGAAAGGGCTGATAATACTACAGGGTGAAGACACTGTATGTAGGCAGCCATTGGTGTGTGCAGCCTACTGCATTAGGGTGTGCACTCCAAAGCTCAAACACCTGCATGTGTGCAAATGTATATACAGTATACAGCGGGTAAAATAAGTATTGAATACGTCACCATTTTTCTAGGTAAATATATTTGTAAACGTGCTACTGACATGAAATTTTCACCACACGTCGGTAACATCCCATGCAATCCATACATACAAAGAAACCAAAATAAATAAGTTCAGAAATTAAGTTATGTGTAATAAAATGGAATGACAGGGAAAAAATATTGAACACATGAAGAAGAGAGGTGCAAAAAAGGCATGGAAAGCCAAGACACCAGCTGGTAATCTATCAGTAATTAGAAAGCAATCCTGCCCCTTGTCAATGCAAATTAATATCAGCTGGTTCAGTCTCAACTGATGGCCTATAAAAGGGTGTCTTATTGCCAAGGTGTCACACAAGAAACATCTCATGATAGGTAAAAGCAAAGAGCTCTCGCAAGACCTTCGCAACTTTACTGTTGCAAAACATACTGATGGCATTGGTTACAGGAAGATTTCTAAACTTCTGAATGTTCCAGTGAGCACTGTTGGGGCCATAATCCAGAAGTGTAAAGAACATGTGCAGTCATTTTGGAACAGGAAGGGACCATCTCCAAACTGTTCCCACAAAGTTGGGAGCATGAAATTGACCAAAATGTCTTGGCATGCTGATGCCTTAAAGTGATTGTAAATTCTTGTTTTTTTTCTATAAAAATAACAAACATGTTATACTTACCTGATTTGCACAGAGCAGCCTGGATCCTCCTCTTCTCGGATCCCCCTTCTGTGCTCCTGGCCCCTCCATCCTGTTCAGTGCCCTGACAGCAAGCAGCTGGCTATGGGGGCACCCCAATTGAGTCACAGCTCCCTGTGTCCATTCAGACACGGAGCCCCACCCCCTCTCTCTCCTGATTGACTAGCTGACTTTAATTGACAGCAGTGGCAGCCAATGGCACTACTTCTGTGTCTCAGCCAATCAGGAGAGAGAATCTCGGATGGTTGAGACACTTGTGGATATCGCTGGACATAGAGGGACCTCAGGTAAGTGTTAGAGGGGTTTAGGGGGACTGCTGCACACAGATGGTTTTTTTATCTTAATGTACTGTATAGAATGCATTAAGATAAAAAACCTTCTGACTTTACAACCTCTTTAACCACTTCCGGACCGCCACACGCCAATGTACATCCAAACTTTGGCGGCGATATCGTTGTTATGGCAGCAGCTAGCTGCCATAACCCCGGTATCCCCGTTTTCGTGTGGTGGTCCACTTTCTGATAAAAGTGGTCCCTGCGGCTGATTCGCCGCGAGATCACTTTTATCGGGGACGGGAGAGGGGCCCTCCCTCCCTCTGCGATCCGGTGCCCTCCGCCGCTTACCTGAGTCGTCGGTAGTGGCAGAGGCGATCGCGTCCGTCTCCCTCCTGTGCCTGGAGACGAGTGAGGCTAAGATGGCGCCCACTCGTCTCCATGACACTGCTGGGGTCATAAAGGCATATTTTTTTCAATGTCATTTTTTTAAATGACTTTTTTTTTTTTATTGCATTTTAGTGTAAATATGAGATCTGAGGTCTTTTTGACCCCAGATCTCATATTTAAGAGGTCCTGTCATGCTTTTTTCTATTACAAGGGATGTTTACATTCCCTGTAATAGGAATAAAAGTGACACATTTTTTTTTTAAACAGTGCAAAAATAAATAAAATAATGTAAAATAAATAATAAAAATAAATTAAAAAAAAAAAAAAAAACCCCCGTCCCGACGAGCTCGCGCGCAAAAGCGAACGCATATGTGAGTAGTGCCCGCATATGAAAACGGTGGCGAAACCACACATGTGAGGTATCGCCGTGACCGGTAGAGCGAGAGCAATAATTCTAGCCCTAGACCTCCTCTGTAACGCAAAACATGCAACCTGTAGAATTTTTTAAATGTCACCTATGGAGATTTTTGAGGGTAAAAGTTTGACGCCATTCCACGAGCAGGCGCAATTTTGAAGCGTGACATGTTGGGTATCAATTTACTTGGCGTAACATTATATTTCACAATATTAAAAAAAATTGGGCTAACTTTACTGTTGTCTTATTTTATTCCAAAAAGTGAATTTTTTCCAAAAAAAGTGCGCTTATAAGACCGCTGCGCAAATACGGTGCAAAAAAAAGTATTGCAACGACAGCCATTTTATTCTCTAGGGTATTAGAAAAAAAAACCATATATAATGTTTGGGGGCTCTAAGTAATTTTCCAGCAAAAAAAAACTGTTTTAAACATGTAAACACCTAAAATCCAAAACGAGGCTGGTCTTTAAGTGGTTAAGAGTTCCCTTCACTGGAACTAGGGGGCCAAGCCCAACCCCTGAAAAACAACGCCACATCATAATCCCCCCTCCACCAATTGATTTGGACCAGTGCACAAAGCAAGGTCCATAAAGACATGGATGAGCGAGTTTGGTTTGGAGGAACTTGACTGACCTGACACAAGTCCTGACCTCAACCGATAGAACACCTTTGGGATGAATTAGAGCAGAGACTGCGACCCAGGCCTTCTCCCCTACATCAGTGACATCACAAATGCACTTCTGGAAGAATGGTCAAACATTCCCATAGACACACTCCTAAACCTTGTGGACAGCCTTCCCAGAAAAGTTAAAGCTGTTATAGCTGCAAAGGGTGGGCCAACTCAATATTGAACCCTACAGACTAAGATTGGGATGCCATTAAAGTTCATGTGCGTGTATATTTTGACAATATAGTGTATATACAGTATCTCACAAAAGTGAGTACACCCCTGACATTTTTGTAAATAATTAATTATATCTTTTCATGTGACAACACTGAAGACAACACTCTCATTAGTGTCCACCTGTGTCATAGGTGGAGTCCTTTAGTTCTCCCATATAGAGGAGTGTATGTCTCCCATGGTTCAGAGAAACAGGATCTCCCATTCTATGGATAGGGTAGGACCCACTAACAATGGGGTACTTTGTCACAGCAAGTGGGCTTAAGCACCACATAGCAATATGGTGTGACCCAAATCCCCATATTTTTGAAAAGTGAATAAATTTGAATAAAGTGTTTTAAATAGCCTTGCAGGAGGTAAATGTCTTGTTTGCATTTGTGCGCTGTAATATTTTTTTCTGTTTGTTTAACACTGAAGAAATGACACTTTGCTACTATGTAAAGTAGTGAGTATACAGCTTGTATAACAGTGTAAATTTGCTGTCCCCTCAAAATAACTCACAGCCATTAATGTCATAAACCTTACTAGTTAAAACGTATATAATCATAATAAACAAGGGAAAAAATACCATTTCATGTAAATTTAAAATTCTAGAAAAATGTATAATAAATGTGTTCAAATATATAAAAGTGTCCAGAGAGGAACTGTAGAAATATACAATAAATAAATGAAAAAGCAAATGATATTTCTGTCATATTTACTATGTGACATGCACAGGCTACCTTTGACGGTACAGGCTACCCGTACAATTTATTCACTTATGTGTTGTTTTTAATGTTAATATAAGTGGCCTTGCACAGCAGTAACATGTGTACGATGTGCCTCCTTGCGTTATGTTTACTGCAATGCATAGGTAAGAAGCTGGCCTAAGAGAAACCAATACATAATCAAATGTGCAATCACAGTATTAACATTGCAAAATTATCAAATGTGATAGTTAAGCTAACTATAATAAAGATTTTAAACTTTTCAAACCAGTTTTTTTTTTTTTACAGTGAATGTGCTGCGGGGCAGATGGTTGTGTGTTCTGTGTTGTTTGGATCTGGGTTGCACTTCACCCCAGTCATGAGGTTTCTGTGTCCCCTGCTGTGTCCTGTGGTCTCTGTGTCCACTGCTGTGTCCTGTGGTCTCTGTGTCCCCTGCTGTGTCCTGTGGTCTCTGTGTCCTCTGCTGAGTCCTGTCTTCTCTGTGTTCCCTGCTGAGTCCTGTGATCTCTGTGTCCACTGCTGAGTCCTGTGGTCTCTGTGTCCACTGCTGAGTAGGGTTGCCACATTGTCCCTTTAAGTGTGTCCTGGATTAAAGGGATGATGTGGCAACCCTACTGCTGAGTCCTGTGGTTTCTGTGTCCCCTGCTGAGTCCTGTGGTCTCTGTGTGTGTCCTCTTCTGAGTCCTGTGGTCTCTGTGTCCCCCCGCTGAATCCTTTGGTCTCTGTGTCCCCTGCTGAGTCCTGTAGTCTCTGTGTGTGTCCCCTTCTGAATCCTGTGGTCTCTGTGTCCACTGCTCAGTCCTGTGGCCTCTGTGTTCCCTGCTGAGTCCTGTGGTCTCTGTGTCCCCTGCTGAGTCCTGTGGTCTCTGTGTCCCCTGCTGAGTCCTGTGGTCTCTGTGTCCCCTGCTGAGTCCTGTGGTCTCTGTGTCTCCTGCTGAGTCCTGTGGTCTCTGTGTCCCCTGCTGAGTCCTGTGGTCTCTGTGTCCCCTGTTAAGTCCTGTGTCCACTGCTTAATCCTGTGGTCTCTGTGTCCCCTGCTGAGTCCTGTGGTCTCTGTGTCCCCTGCTGAGTCCTGTGGATTCTGTGGCCCCTGCTGAGTCCTGTGGTCTCTGTGTCCCCTGCTGAGTCCTGTGGTCTCTGTGTCCCCTGCTGAATCCTGTGGTCTCTGTGTCCCCTGCTGAATCCTGTGGTCTCTGTGTCCCCTGCTGAATCCTGTGGTCTCTGTGTCCTCTGCTGAGTCCTGTGGTATCTGTGTCCTCTGCTGAGTCCTGTGGTCTCTGTGCCCCCTGCTGATTCCTGTGGTCTCTGTGTCCCCTGCTGAGTGCTGTGGTCTCTGTGTGTCCCCTTCTGAGTCCTGTGGTCTCTGTGTCCCCCCGCTGAGTCCTGTGGTCTCTGTGTCCCCTACAGAGTACTGTGGTCTCTGTGTCCCCTTTTGAGCCCTGTGGTCTCTGTGTGTGTCCCCTTCTGAGTCCTGTGGTCTCTGTGTCCCCTGCTGAGTCCTGTGGTCTCTGTGTCCCCTGCTGAGTCCTGTGGTCTCTGTGTCCCCTGCTGAATCCTGTGGTCTCTGTGTCCCCTGCTGAATCCTGTGGTCTCTGTGCCCCCTGCTGAATCCTGTGGTCTCTGTGTCCACTGCTTAATCCTGTGGTCTCTGTGTCCTCTGCTGAGTCCTGTGGTCTCTGTGTCCCCTGCTGAATCCTGTGGTCTCTGTGTCCCCTGCTGAGTCCTGTGGTCTCTGTGTCCCCTGCTGAGTCCTGTGGTCTCTGTGTCCCCTGCTGAGTCCTGTGGTCTCTGTGTCCCCTGCTGAGTCCTGTGGTCTCTGTGTCCCCTGCTGAGTCCTGTGGTCTCTGTGTCCCCTGCTGAGTCCTGTGGTCTCTGTGTCCTCTGCTGAGTCCTGTGGTCTCTGTGTCCGCTGCTGAGTACTGTGGTCTCTGTGTCCCCTGCTGAGTCTGTGTCCCCTGCTGAGTCTTGTGGTCTCTGTGTTCCCTGCTGAGTCCTGTGGTCTCTGTGTCCCCTGCTGAATCCTGTGGCCTGTGTCTTCTTCTGAGTCATGTGGTCTCTGTGTCCATTGCTGAGTCCTGTGGTCTCTGTGTCCACTGCTGAGTCCTATGGTTTCTGTGTCCACTGCTGAGTCCTGTGGTTTCTGTGTCCCCTGCTGAGTCTTGTGGTCTCTGTGTGTGTGTCCCCTTCTGAGTCCTGTTGTCTCTGTGTCCCCTACTGAGTCCTGTGGTTTCTGTGTCTCCCGCTGAGTCCTGTGGTCTCTGTGCCCACTGCTGAGTCCTGTGGTCTCTGTGTCCCCTGCAGAGTCCTGTGGTCTCTGTGTCCCCTGCAGAGTCCTGTGGTCTCTGTGTCCCCTGCAGAGTCCTGTGGTCTCTGTGTCCCCTGCAGAGTCCTGTGGTCTCTGTGTCCCCTGCAGAGTCCTGTGGTCTCTGTGTCCCCTGCAGAGTCCTGTGGTCTCTGTGTCCCCTGCAGAGTCCTGTGGTCTCTGTGTCCACTACTGAGTCCTGTGGTCTCTGTGTCCACTGCTGAGTCCTGTGGTCTCTGTGTCCACTGCTGAGTCCTGTGGTCTCTGTGTCCACTGCTGAGTCCTGTGGTCTCTGTGTCCACTGCTGAGTCCTGTGGTCTCTGTGTCCACTGCTGAGTCCTGTGGTCTCTGTGTCCACTGCTGAGTCCTGTGGTCTCTGTGTCCACTGCTGAGTCCTGTGGTCTCTGTGTCCTCTGCTGAGTCCTGTGGTCTCTGTGTCCCCTGCTGAGTCTTGCGGTCTCTGTGTCCCCTTCTGAGTCCTGCGGTCTCTGTGTCCCCTGCTGAGTCCTGTGGTCTCAGCACACACTGTGTAGAGGGCTGTGCACCTGCTCCTGCACACCTGTCAAATTTTAACATGCATTTGTCTGTGGACCTGCAGATACCAGAACAAACACAGCCTGCATGCGGTACGGGTGCCAGTACCCGTCTGAACAACACATAAAGTGGTTGTGTACCCTTTTTTTGAATTTTTACCTACAGGTAAGCCTAATAAGGCTTACCTGTAGGTAAAATGAATATCTCCTAAACTTGTACGGTTTACGAGATATTCACTTTGCATGCAGCCGCTGACATCAGCGGTGCATGTGCTGTGAAGGTCCAACAGAAGCTGCGCGGGAGCGACGACTTCGCGACTCTGGCCACTCACAGCTCCGGAGCCGCGAACCCGGAAGACACGCCCAGGGGAAATGTCAGCTCCCTCGGCATGGACAGGGATCAGCTGCTGACACCTTGTTCTAAGGTAAGTATTTCATAATGAGCTAGTATGCGGTGCATACTAGCTCATTATGCCTTTTGCCTTACAAGTTTAAAAAAAAATGTCTGCTTTAAAACTTTTTTTTTGTTTTGGATAGAGTGCTGTCTGTGCCCCTGTTAGGGAGATTTACCCTTTCTATTTGCCCTGTTTACCATTATCATAAAAAGTGAAAGTAAAATAAAATCTCAAATTTGGGGTTGCCCCTGAGCAAAGTAATAGAAGGGAAATCTTCTGATGGGGACACTAGTTCTTATGACCTTGGGGTCCCCAAGGAATTCCCTTAATTTACAGGGATTTCCTCTCACTTCCTGGTTTGACTATGGAACAGGAAGTGAAGGGAAATCTCCGCAATGAGGCACAGATAAGGGAAAAAAAATCTGAAAGGGGTTATAACTCTCCCTTACTCTATCCATAATGAAAAAATAAAGTTTTGCCCATAGTTCTACTTTAACGGCTTGCCGACCAGCCGCCGCAGTTGTACTGTGGCAACATGGCTCGGCCGCGCGAAACGCCGTCATGTTACGTCGTTTCCCTTTTTGTCCACTAGGGGCGCACGCGCGCCCCCTGCTCGCCCCCGGAGACGATGCGAGTGCCCGGCGGCCGCGATCACTGCCGGGCTCCCGCGATCGCTCGGGGCACACGGAGAACCGGGATCTGTGTGTGTAAACACAGTTTCCGGTTCTCTGAGGGGAGAAGAGACGGATCGTCTGTTCATACAGAGTATGAACAGTGATCTGTCTCTTCCCCTACACAGTCCACTCCCCCCTTCAGTTAGAAGACACACTAGGGAACACAATTAACCCCTTGATCGCCCCCTAGTGTAATCAATGCATTTTTATAGCACTGATCGCTGTATAAATGCCAATGGTCCCAAAAATGTGTCAAAATTGTCCGCCATGTCCGCTATAATGTCGCAGTCCCGATAAAAATCGCAGATTGCCGCCATTACTAGTAAAAAAAATGAATAAAAATGCTATAAAACTATCCCCTATTTTGTAGATGCTATAATTTGCGCAAACCAATCAATATACGCTTATTGCGACTTTTTTTTACCAAAAATATGTAGAAGAATACATATCGGTCAAAACTGAGGAAAAAAGTTGTTTATATATATATATATATATATATATATATATATATATATATATATTTTTTTTTTTTTTTATTTATTATAGCAAAAAAGTAAAAAATAATGCATTTTTTTCAAAATTGACATTTTTTTTTTGTTTATAGCGCAAAAAATAAAAACCCACAGAGGCGATCAAATACCACCAAAAGAAAGCTCTATTTGTGGGAAAAAAAGTACGTCAATTTTGTTTGGGTACAGCGCCGCACGACCGCGCAATTGTCAGTTAAAGCAACGCAGTGCCGAATCGCAAAAAGTGCTCTGGTCAGAAAGGGGCTAAAATCTTCCAGGGCTGAAGCAGTTAAACACCTCCAATGTGACAAGGACAACTTAAAAAAGATTTTTCTTCTTTAGGCATCTCATTATTCACCAGCTCTTGCCGCCAACAAAAAAAGTGTTTTTGCCTAGACAGTATATCATGATTAGGTAGGAGATGATAATGTAAATCTTCATGTATGAACAGACCCTGCTTTGTTTGCATATAGAACACAGTACAGTACATTTAAATTAACATCTCACCTTTTTTTGTTAGTCTGTTATAGAGCTGTACTCTCCCATGAAATTTACATTTTTATTATCTCATAGGGACATATTAGCAAATTGCTGTAACTGAAAATAGGATAACAAAAAAAAAAATGAAATAGAACATACATTTTTTCCAGAGGAATATATCCACCAGATATTCCTAGTGAGGTAATTGTAGACACACTGCGTCTGGACAACTTGGGCTCTCTCCCACACATTCCTATCAGCTTTCTCCTATGAGCTTTCTCCTGACCCAGCTGGATCCTTGAACTAGGACTTGCAAATAGGCCCCCCCAGCCAAGCCTAGCTGGGGCCTTGGTGTCTTCACGCTGGCTTCCTCCCAGACTTCTGCCTTAGGGGGCAGAGGCCCTGCACAGGGGTCTCCTCCTGCATGACTCTCTCCTTGCCACTCAGGCCTCAGTCTAGACAATTATGGGCTCTCCCTCCATCTTCTGGGCACATCTCCTCAGGGATTGGCTGGAGTGCCATAAATATTCAGGCTGCCTGTTCTGCTCTCCTTGAACTATTCTTCAAAAAGCCTCTAGAAGACAGGGAGAAGTAGCAGAACAGCAGCCTGCGAAACACTGAGCAGCCCTAGGCAATCAACCCTTGCTCCACTGTTTACAGAGGAGCTAAACTAAATTTACCTAGCAGCCTTCTCCAAATGCAGGGCTAACACTGCCAGTATGAATGAGGCCTAACACACAGTATTAAGGCGCATACGTTAATGTAGCTCATAATGTAAATGGTGTGAACATTGTGTTCCAGGGTTTGATCATTGATCACATGCTGCCCTAAACGTTTGTGCTAGATGCCCCATCCATATGCAGTAGCTGCCTGTCTCTCATTGTATTTGACAGGCTGCTGGCAGCAGGGCTGGTTGGGACACTTCTGCCCACATCTAAATGCCAGATCCTCATCACAAGAAAAGGCATTTTCACCTTGGGTGCTAGAGATAATTGTCTTGACTCGGGCCCTTGCATAACCACTTGTGAACCGCCCACCATACATTTACTATGGCAGGGCAGCTGCTCTATGCCTTATCACATACCTAGTATGTGATCTGACACTTCCTGCTCTGGGGTGTACGCACACGACCAGCAGCCCGCTCCTGCTGTGATTCTACACAGTGGGAGCTGATCGGTGGGTACGGCAGACTCGATGTCCGCTGGCACCCACCGATGCATCGGTATACAGGCAGAAGGGCAGTCTGCCTATGTACAGTGGCAGTGCATATTTTTTAGAACTGATCACTGTATTAGTGTCAATGGTCCCCAAAAAGTGTCAAAAGTGTAATTTAGTGTCCGATTTGTCTGCCACAATATCGCAGTCCCGCTATAAGTCACTGATCGCCGCCATTACTAGTAAAACAAATATATTCCATCGTTTGTAGATGCTATAACTTTTGCGCAAACCAATCAATATACACTTATTGGGATTTATTTTACCAAAAATATGTAGCAGAATACATATTGGTCTAAATTGATGAAGAAACTAGAATTATAAAATTTTTTTACTGGTTATGTTTTATAGCAGAAAGTAGGAAATATTGTTTTTTTTCCAAAATTGTTGAACTTTTTTGTTTATAGCGCAAAAAATAAAAAACGCATAGGTGATCAAATTCCACCAAAAGAAAGCTCTATTTGTGGGAAAAAAAACTACATGCATTTTATTTATGTACAGTGTCGCACGACCGCACAATTGTCAGTTAAAGTAACACAATGCCGTATCGCAAAAAATGGCCTGATCATGAAGGGGGTAAACCTTCCGGAGTAGTTAATGCAATTATATTAGTAAAAACTGACTCTATAATATGGCATTAAAAAAAAGCAGGCTGTCTGCTTTACATTTTTAACTACTTGTAACAGTGTTACAAACAAGAAAACAGACACTTTCCCTTCTCAGTTAATTTGCTGACTTTACCAGCCAATATCCAGAAGCAGCCAGAAGAAAGAAACAAAATACAAGAACCGTTATCCCAATTTGTACATTTTAAAGCTTGTCGCTGCCCCCTCCAAACCTGCTGCCCTAGGCAGTGGCTTACAACCCCCCACAGCCCTGCATAGCAATGAATAGTAGGCATGTTTGTTCCATGGTGTAAATACATACATATTAACATATGGAGTCACACCACTCTGAATATGGTTTTGCATTTAAATTAGTCTGATACTGTAAAGGTAAAGTTTATAGTAGCTGTTTTCAGAACTGAAACTTAGTTCTTCTTGGTATTGATGGTGAAGAGGCACTGAAAGGCAATCCATTGACAAAGCTGGGTTGTCTGTAGAAGAGATGAAAATGTATCTGTTCTTGATTCTTGGTGTGACCAGTGCACTCTTTACAGCAAATTGCAACACTCTGGAGGATGAAGGTAAGTTGTTTCTGTATGAGTTTTAGCCTTTGTGCCATAACTTCTGTTGCTGCAGGAGTCTCAATGCTTGAAGAAAACCTCCAGTGGATAGTTCTTGGAGCATAGGAGCAAAAATATCTTTGCCTATTAGAAGTGGGAAGTGATATCATTTATAGTCAAACTATAGTTTAAACAAAACTAAACTTTTACATTTTGGTGAACTAAATCTTTAATGCTGATGGGAAGAACTTTCTCAGCCTTTTTTGTTCTTATTTCATATACAGTTTTTCAAACACAACAATTTTAAAAAGGCCAGAACTAAATAACATTCTTATGGTTTTCATATCTCATTTTGCTTCTAACTCTGTTTTTTTTTTTTAGTGTGTCAATGACTATAATTAACTTTACATTGGAGACTGAAGTAGGAGGTTGGTTTATGATTTTGTGGGTGCTACAGAGGTTTCTCTTAAAGCTGGCAACAAGAGTTACAATATGAATGCAATAGCAACCATGTACTACAGCTTTTCCCAAACTTTCTACAATGGAGGAACCCTTGAAAAAAATGTTCAGGTCTTAGGGAACCCTTATAAAAATTATTACATCTGCAGACATTAGCCACACCACAATGGTGGTCAATGGGTAAGGGGCCCACTTACACTTGTGGCCAGTGAAAAAACAGCCTGGATCCTTGAACTAGGACCTGCAAATAGCCCCCCCCCCCCCCAGCCAAGCCTAGCTGGGAACTGGGTGTCTTCACACTGGCTTCTTCCCAGACTTCTGCCTTAGGGGGTTAAGTACTGTAAACAGCCTCTCTTACTTTAGTAAATCTACCCATAGGTCTAGGAATAAGGCAGTTAAAATGGATCTTTGCATGAAGTAAACTAGCAGGGAATGAGTTAAAGGAGAAGTACACCCAAAGCAATGCAAAAAAACCATACCTAAACTTCAGCTTTAAGGATTCATTCAGACGGTGTAAGAGAGCAGTAAGAATTACGATTATAGCTCTCTGATAAGCAGTCCATAGTGGGTTGCTTTTCAGAGGGCAGTAAAGCGGCAGCTGGCAGGTGTTCAGCAGGTGCTACTGTCACCTCCTGATGCTTAATTTATTTATTTATTTTTTTTTTTACTTTTATTTTTTTTTAAATTGCAAAACAACAACTTTACATTGCAGGCCCACGCAGCAACTGTGAGCCAATGTTTGGGCTCCCAATGCAGTTTGGCCCCATTAACCTCAACGGGCGAGTTTGACTGGCAGTGCTGCACGTCAAATTCTGCAGAGTGAGTTAAAAAAAAAAAAACAACAAAATGGCGCAAGAGAAGTGTATTATATACTTAACACGATCAAACTAAATGGAGACAAGGCAGGAGTCCTTTAAAGTTCATGTATGGTACACTAAGGGTTAACTCTGTGTTGTTCCAATACACTTGAGACTGAAGAAATCTCCAAACCAGCAGATGCAAAAGAAGAACACCAGAGGGTGAACTCTGAATGTAGTATTAAGGGCTCGCTGCAATACAGTGGCTGGTGTGCAAGGCGGTGGGGCCAAGATCAGCGCAGTGATGTGAACCGGGCGCATATGAGACAAGGTATTTTTGCCTTGTCCATGCGGTGGGACTGCACTGGGATAGCTACCCAACGCAGTCCCGCTATATGTGGTGTGAACATACACTAAAAGCACTTTATTGGTTAAAAAAAAAAAGACAAATGGCAACTCACATTTATTAAGAAGAAAAGTGCTTGTCATATAGCCTCTGCCTGGCATGATCTCCCTCTTAGGGATGGCAATAAAGGATCCAGACCAGGAAGTGGAAGATACCACCACTGGCCAGTTATGCCTGAGATGTCAGAAGCTTTAGACAGCAAGGAAAACAGTGAAGAATGACGGCACTCGCTGGGAGGCATATGGGGGCATAGCTACTGTATGTATGTCAAAAATGCCACGGCCATGAAGCAAAGTATCGCCGCCTGTGACATGTGTAACAGCACTTGGTGCAGACAGTTCCATTTATTTTTGCTTCCAAGCTATACTGCAACATATACAGTATCTCACAAAAGTGAGTACACCCCTCACATTTTTGTAAATAATATATTATATCTTTTCATGTGACAAAACTGAAGAAATTAAACTTTGCTACAATGTGAAGTAGTGAGTGTACAGCTTGTATAACAGTGTAAATTTGCTGTCCCCTCAAAATAACTCACACAGCCATTGATGTCTAAACCGCTGGCAACAAAAGTGAGTAACCCCTAAGTGAAAATGTCCAATTAGGCATTTTCCCTCCCTGGTGTCATGTGACATGTTAGTGTTACAAGGTCTCAGGTGTGAATGGGGAGCAGGTGTGTAATATTTGGTGTTATCACTCTCACCCTCATTCTGGCTACTGAAAGTTCAACATGGCACCTCATGGCAAAAAACTCTCTGAGGATCTGAAAAAAAGAATTATTGCTCTAGATAAAGATGGCCAAGGCTATAAGAAGATTGCCAAGACCCTGAAACTGAGCTGCAGCACAGTGGCCAAGACCATACAGCGGTTTAACAGGACAGGCTCCACTCAGAACAGACCTCGCCATGGTCAACCAAAGAAGTTGAGTGCACGTACTTAGCGTCATATCCAGAGGCTGTCTTTGGGAAATAGACATATGAGTGCTGCCAGCATTGCTGCAGAGGTTGAAGGGGTGGGGGGTCAGCCTGTCAGTGCTCAGACCATACAAGGCACACTGCATCAAATTGGTCTGCATGGCTGTCGTCCCAGAAGGAAGCCTCTTCTAAAGATGATGCACAAGAAAGCCTGCAAACAGTTTGCTGAAGACAAGCAGACTAACACATGGATTACGGGAATCATGTCCTGTGGTCTGATGAGACCAAGATAAATTTATTTGGTTCAGATGGTGTCAAGCGTGTGTGGCAGTAACCAGGTGAGGAGTGCAAAGACAAGTGTGCCTTGCCTACAGCCAAGCATGGTGGTGGGAGTGTCATGGTCTGGGGCTGCATGAGCGCTGCTGACACTGGGGAGCTACAGATCATTGAGGGAACCATGAATGCCAACATGTACTGTGACATACTGAAGCAGAGCATGATCCCTTCCCTTCGGAGACTGGGCCGCAGGGCAGTATTCCAACATGATAATGACCCCAAACACAGGTCCAAGATGACCACTGCCTTGCTAAAGAAGCTGAGGGTAAAGGTGATGGACTGGCCAAGCATGTCCCCAGACCTAAACCCTATTAACCATCTATGGGGCATCCTCAAATGGAAGGTGGAGGAGTGCAAGGTCTCTAACATCCACCAGCTCCGTGATGTCATCATGGAGGAGTGGAAGAGGACTCCAGTGGCAACCTGTGAAGCTCTGGTGAACTCCATGCCCAAGAGGGTTAAGGCAGTGCTGGAAAATAATGGTGGCCACACAGAATATTGATACTTTGGGCCCAATTTGGACATTTTCACTTAGGGGTGTACTCAATTTTGTTGCCAGCGGTTTAGACAGTAATGGCTGTGTATTGAGTTATTTTGAGGACAGCAAATTTACACTGTTACACAAGCTGTTCACTCACTACTACATTGTAGCAAAGTGTCATTTCTTCAATGTTGTCACATGAAAAGATATAATGAAATATTTACAAAAATGTGAGGGATGTACTCACTTTTGTGAGATACTGTAGATTTGAACAAGTCTAATAATTAATGATTGGATTTCTGCTTCAAATGTATTTTCAAGCAGCAAAATAAACACTTTTGCCAAATAGCCTGAATAGGTCCTTAACATTTATGAATTGTCTTTAAAAAAAGAACATTTAACTTTTTGCTTGAATATAAGAATTAGGGTCTGTTTTTCATAGGGCACTAAAAACCTTTTAAACATGAAAAAAAGGCCAACTTCATTCCTCTTGTCATAACTCATCTAATTATTATATCCGTTATTGCTTTTTGTTAATCAAATAAACTTATTTGACAAGAAAAAAAGGCCAAAAGGTTTTTTTTTACTGAGTAAGACTAAGTGTATATATGCAGTGCAAAAACTTGTATTTGACATTAACAGTAAGCATAAACCTTACAGTGCATGTATAGCCAAAACTTTTGAAAAGCGTAGGGATCAATACGGTTCTAGCCATCTTATTTTTTTACATCTATGTCCCTTTTGGGAAATTTCCCTTTACTTGCTGTGCTGGAGATACAGCAACATAGTGATAAGAGTTGTCACCGATACTAGAGTCCCTATTGAAAGTTTTCCCTTCACCTCCTGCTCTGGTGACAACTGTAAAATTTTGGATTTCCCTTCCCTTACTTTTTATTTCAGTGATAATGGACACAGGGACAAATAGAGGGGAGAATCTCCCCAGCCGGGACACAGACGGCAATTAAAACCTAACATGAGATCTAATGCTTTCCTACTCTATCCTAAAGTAAGAAAAATACGTTTGGGCTATAGATACACTTTAAAACTGATCAGAAATTTATACTGAATAGCGGCTACTTGTGTTTGGACTTGAACTTTAACTGAAATTATGCTTGTATTATTAAAGGTTTGATTGAAATTGAGAACAGTTTGAACGGAAGCCTGCATAACAAGTAAGACATTTCATTGAATTTTCAATTTTTCAAAAGATCATTTAACAAGACTGCAATATCTTGACTGTGAAAAATGCTGCAATTTTGCCTGGTTTGTTTTTCCTGCTTCATATTTACTGGCCCCTTCCCTGCTCTCCATCCTGAAGATCCCCCTATGTGCCTGCAGCTGCTGCCAGTGGGAGAGGAGAGGAAGGGTACACAGGGGGGGTCCAAGCAGCGAGCGAAATCAGTGCAGCGAGGGGGGAATAACTGGAACCAATCTTTTGTTGTTTACCCCGCAGCAGGTGAAAGTCAGCAAGAGTGAGGAGGCTGCCAGGAGGAAAGGAGCCTAGGAGAGTTAGCAAAACATCCTGTGTTCATGAAGCCTAAAGACGAATTGCTCCACAGTGCCTGCAGCTACAGAAGCCAAATGCCCCAGCACCTTCACCTCGGTACCACTCTCATAAGATACAAGCAGTCCCCGGGTTATGAACTTGGAGTACATTTTTTAAGTGTAACTCTAGTGAAAAAGTTATTTTTTAAGTTTTGGATAGCATAGGGAAGGGTTAACTGCATATGCAGTGATGTGGAATTGCTGACAGGTCCGCCGGACAGTAGGTGGTAGCATGCAGTGAGCAGCAAGATGGCCGCCTAGTGGTTTCCAGGAACTGCGTGACGTCACACTGCCTCTATTCTTAAGTATGAGTTGTATGTAAGTGGAACATTTGTAATTCTGGGCCTGCCTGTAACTACCGTATTTATCGACATATAACACGCATAGGCATATAACACACACATTCATTTTAAGAGGGAAGTTTCAGGAAAAAAAAAAAAAATTTAAATAAAGAACTTTGAAGCAAAATAAGGGTCAATGCCCATCTGCAGCCTCACAAGTGTCATTAATGCAGCCTCATCAGTCCACATCAATGCAGCCTCACCATTGCCATCAATGCAGCAGCCTCACCATTGCCATCAGTGCAGTCTGATCGCTGCCAATCTGCAGCCAAGAGGGAACAGGGAGGGGGAGGGACGAGCGCCGACAGATTACATACAGTGAGAATCTCCTATGATAGGCAGAACAGTGGTCCAGTGGCTTCCCAGGAGACGGGACTTCCTATTACAGAGGCCGCCAAGTAAACAGGAGATTCTCACTGTATGTAATCTGACGGCACTCGTTCCGCCCCCCTCCCTGTCCCCTCCGAGGCAGCTAAAATTGAAGTATTGGCGTATAACACGCACACGCTATTTGTACCCGATTTTCAGGGTGAAAAAATGCGTGTTATACGCCAATAAATATAGTATATTTTTTTCTCTGAATGTTTTTTAATGTGCTGTTTTTAACATTGGGGGTCCTGACTATTTTTTTTTTTTGATGCAAGATCTGCTTTATGAAAATGCAAAAACTTCAATGTTCATAGCCTTGCTACATAGTCACTTTCATTAACTTTACCTTTGTAAATTTCTCTGTGTTTTGTTCATAGTGATGCCAAGTCACGAGTCAAGCGAATCCTAGGAATGCCTGGTAAGCATGTGTGAGAATGTTTTTTAAATAACCTGATTAAAGTGCTACCCTTATTTCACATTTTCAGTAGCAATAGTCTACTGATTACTCTGTAAGTCCATGCTTTTAAAGGCAATATGGGAGTGCTTAAAAATGTCCATCACCAATCAAAAAGCCAATTCCACCGACGTTTTCCATTAAATTGTTGGATAGAATATATAAAGGTTAGAACTTTGATCAGGTTCAAATGTGGTCTGTGTACCCATTGGGGAGAAGCTTTCTGTCACATTTTAAGTGGTATGTTATTGCTCCAAAAAAAGATACAATATACAGTATATTGTGCATGAACTAGAAAAAAGGGGTTAATTGTCGCTACCTAGAAACCCAAATGCTAATGCATATATAGGAAAAAAACATACAGATGGTTTTATGTTGATACAGTGTTACACACCAATGTGCATATCATGCCAGTCTGTAGGTTAAGTGAAATACCTCAGTGGCTGGTAGGAGTGAGGGGTCCTAGGATCCCTAATCAGTAGGATATTTTGTTGTATGTATAGGCATAACAGTTTTGTATATTCCTGCCCAGTATGCACTGAGGCAGGGTGACACTGATTCCCGAAAGAGAAGAGATTTTAAAAAATCACTAAAAAGCCAGACCGTATATCGAGATGGGGGATACCAGCAGCTGTGCGTTGCATCTGCGTTCCACCCACTCGTGCATACGTAAATGATATGGTGTGCGTAGTTCCGTCGTGCGCGCTTCGTCATGTGATGTCCTCAGCGACGGTACCACGCTACCACACACTATGCATTTTATGGGGAGAGCGTCCATATCTACCCCGCCCCTTTGAATAGGGCAGCCAATAAGATCAGTTACATACGTAATCCCTAGAAAGTAAAGGATGTATGAGAGAAGATTGAAAGCCTTCGTACAAAAAGGTAAAAGTAGTGGAATACTTGATACCCAAGAGGCGGAATACCTGGTATCTAACTCTACAAAAACCCCAGTAATTTACTACACTCCTAAAATTCATAAGAGGCTGGACAAGCCTCCTGGGAGACCCATCGTTAGTGGGATAAATTTTTTTTTTCAATCTTTTCGAGGCTGGGAGAATATCTGGACAAATTTTTAAAACCATTGGTATGCAAAGTAAGATCCTATTTACGTGACAGCTCGCAACTCCTACAAGACATACGTGAGATAAGTGGAGTTCACAATTACATACTTGCCACAATTGATGTCAATTCTCTCTACACTAGCATCGTGCAAAAAGACGGGCTATTAGGTGTATGACGTGCCATAGTACTCATGTGACATATGTCATAGAGTGCCCTTGCCACCTCCAGTATGTGGGGAGAACCACACGCCCCCCATATGTACGGACACGGGAGCACTTCAAGAATATAAGAAAGGGATTCCCTGAACATATCCTGTCACGTCATTTTGACCAGGTACACAATAGAGATCCATCTGGCCTAATCTTTTACGGCATTGACTCCATTAAAGATCATTGGAGGGGAGGTAATAAAACTACTCATCTCGCAAAATGAAACAGCCTGGATATATAAGTTGAATTCCCTGGCTCCCAGGGGCCTGACCCTAGACATAGATCTCAACTGTTTTATAGCTAACCCATGAAGGGAATCTGTACACCCACATACCCCTCCCCCTGTTCTGGGGATGGGGACTGTCACATCATGTAGTCCCCTTAGTTATACCATATCTTTGTTTATTATATACCATCTGACCCCCAGTTTTGGTCCCTTTCCTCTTAGAATTTCTTATAGAATCTTTATCACCTTAGGTAAATCCACATCTAAAAAACTAAGATTGCCTAGGAGGGTAGATTTAGAATGTAAGAAGTTTATAATTCCATGTGTATTAGTGCAAGTTTAGGCACCTTTAGGTAATGTCTGGGCTGGGATGGCCCAGTGTATAGTGTATTCCACTTGTATGCTGCCTATTATTTTTTACGTTACACACATATAGTTACACAACTAGTAGCATTCTAAGATTATAACAGGCCCTCTGCTAGTATTTTCCATTAGGTATCCGATACACATAGTATACCCCTAGGCCCACTATACAAAGTATACATCCTATAGACTATCCTATGGGCCTACATAAGTCTCCTCATAACCATTACTTATTATTTTTTGATAACTATACACAATATATCACTATATATGTATTATCACAGAGGCCGTCTATTAATTTCCCTAATACTAATGAGGTGCAACACTATATGTTCCACATAGGTATAGAAACTATGTGGTCACTATACATGTTTTATTATTTTAATTATTATGATTTTTTACACAAAACACTTTTTAGAATATGCACAATTTTCATCACCAAGGGGGACATACCCCTTTTTTGAAATATAACCAGGAACATTCTATAAAATACACTATGTATATAGTCTAGAGGTCAGGTTTCAAGCATGATGGCCTTCTTATACATAAATATACATCACTATTGAATTAACACTTCTACCCTCCTCACAATCACTTGCAATGTTTATAATTAAAGCCAACAAAGGTTTAGCTTCCTATGATATATGGGAAAGCAATTATGTGGGATGGGAATGCATCCTTCTCCATATGCAACTATTTTCTTGACCTATAACACAACTTCTTCCTGTTAGTGCCAGTTGTTCGTTATACCTCTGGCAATCCATACTAAACGTATGGTTAATGGTGCAGTCCAAACACCCTCATTCAACTAAATTAAGTTTATTGTAAGGTGTACCTGGATGCCTCAATATTAATTTTATAATTTATCTATCTAATTATCTCTTGTTTATTTCTACATGCATTCTTTTTTTTCTATATTTACTTTTATTTGGAATATTGTTTTAAGGTTGACTATTACACAATGATATCTGAGAACCTTGCACTGTCCTGGTGTAGGGTATATCATATACCTACCAGCAGGGGGAGTCTCCTAATTGTATCAATTTTATAAAGCACACACTATATATGTGGTATTCTAATGTAACACAAATATAGGGGAGAGCGATACCATGATGTCTACTATAATAATTCCATTCCAAACACCAAGCTTCATATAAACATTGAAGTCCCGCTCTGGGGAATATATGACTACTTTAACTTTCTAGGGATTACGTATGTAACTGATCTTATTGGCTGCTCTATTCAAAGGGGAGGGGTAGACATGGACGCTCTCCCCATAAAATGCATAGTGTGTGGTAGCGCGGTACCGTCGCTGAGGACGTCACATGACGAAGTGCGCACGACGGAACTACGCACACCACGTCATTTCCGTATGCACGAGTGGGTGGAACGCAGATGCAACGCACAGCTGCTGGTATCCCCCATCTCGATATACGGTCTGGATTTTTAGTGATTTTTTAAAATCTGTTCTCTGTCAGGAATCAGTGTCACCCTGCCTCAGTGCATACTGGGCAGGAATATACAAAACTGTTTGGGACATTTGTTTTATTTACGCTTTTATAAATAAAAGGTTTTTTTACGTTATTACACTATGGAAGCCCCTTTTTTCGTTAATGCATGAGGGCATTGCAACATCTTCACCAGCCAGGATATATCCGAAGCATCCACTGCAAAACAACAAGGAGCTGTGATTCCCATTTAAAGTACTACATGCCTACTACCCCTGCAGGGGTACCAGGAGTCGGTGAGTAGGAAATCAGAAGGGGGAGCACAAAAGTCACCTGGCAACCGTCTAAGCACCAAACTCACCCCTGGGAATTCCTGTTTTGATGCAGATACCAGTTTTTGGGACTATTGTATATTATCTTTGATTGAAGCATTTCAATATAGGCTGAGTCCAGGCTTTAATATATGAACTGTAAGGTATTCATGAGGTCCGCAGCCTATGCCCAAGCCATGTATACAAATGGATGGGACTAATATACATTACTTTGATATACTTATTAAAGCGGAGTTCCACACAAAAATGGAACTTTTGCTTTTCGGAACCCTCCCCCCCTCCGGTGTCACATTTGGCACCTTTCAGGGGGGAGGGGGGTGCAGATACCTGTCTAAGACAGGTATTTGCACCCACTTCTGGCATAGACTCCCACGGGAGTTTATGCCTCTTCCTGTCCCTCTGCGCTGTCTCCTGGGAAACACACAGGTCCCAAGAGATAGCGGGGACCAGTTACGACGCGCAGCGCGACTCGCGCATGCGCAGTAGGGAACCGGGAACTGAAGCCGCAACGCTTCACTTCCTGATTCCCTCACCCAGGATGGCGGCGGCAGCTGCCGAGAATCGAGCGGGTTATCGGCGTCGGCTGCCGACATCGCTGGACCCTGGGACAGGTAAGTGGCCATTTATTAAAAGTCAGCAGTTGCAGTATTTGTAGCTGTTGGCTTTTAATATTTTTTTTTTAGGTGGACTCCCTCTTTAAGGCATATGTTTTGTTCCAGCTCTATTATACGCAACTGTGTGGTTGATATAAGTCAAAATGTGCTGAATTGAATGACTGTTTGTCCATGCTCTATACAGTTGGCACAGTGTATGTTAGCATGTACAGAGCGGATCATCTCTGGTAGTACATTGCACCAACTCAGGCAATTTATCTATATATCATCTTGTGTATCTGTTATACAATTTATGCCTATACATATAACAAAATATCCTACTGATTAGGGATCCTAGGACCCCTCACTCCTACCAGCCGCTGAGGTATTTCACTTAACCTACAGACTGGGATGATATGCACATTGGTGTGTAACACTGTATCAACATAAAACCATCTGTATGGTTTTTTCCTATATATGCATTAGCATTTGGGTTTCTAGGTAGCGCCAATTAACCCCTTTTTTCTAGTTCATGCACAATTAGCAGAGTATCCTTGTGAATGCTCTATACAGGGGAGGCAGCAACCTGTTTTTTGTACCATATAGGCCCATCCTAAGCGCAGTTTCTTTACGTGTTGCTAATATACAGTATATAACCCATAGATACTGAACACTTAACAAAAAAACAATAAACAGGAAATATGAAGGTATGTAAGTTACCATAGCAGAGACAGAAAAACAGTACTAATATAGCAAATACTGTATGTATTTAGTAATCCTGAAATCTAAAATGTGTGCAATGCTAGTTTAGTTTCGCTATCAGTGTTTCTCAACCTTTCTTCAGTCAAGGCACCCTTTAAAATTAGACAATCTCAAGGCAAAATAAAAAGCCTCGCATAAGTTTGGCGGTACTTATGAGGGATAAGGCACAAGGGGGCTTGGGGGTACCGGCAGGGCTGTGTTTTGGCCTAGGCCGTCAAGGCCTAGGGCGGCATTTTGGCTTAAGGCTCCACCTGTCACCTGCTGCTTATGGGGGCGCGAGTGACACACGCCGCCCCCCCCCGCATGAGAGAAAGCCCCCCCACCCGTCTTGCCGATTCCCGGCTCCCGCTGCCACCTCCCGCACACTTGCAGCCCACGGCGGCCGGCTTTCTGTAGCGGCGCCACTGTGTATGGGCGTGCTTGGCAGAGGGTGGAGGCGTGTATCTCACGCCCCCCTACTCTGACAAGCACGGCCATACACCACGGCGCCGCTACAGAAAGCCGGCCGCCGTGGGCTGCAAGTGTGCAGGAGGTGGCAACGGGAGCCGGGAATCAGCAAGACGGGTGGGGGGGCTTTATCTCATGCGGGGGGGGGCGGCGTGTGTCACTCGCGCCCCCATAAGCAGCAGGTGACAGGTGGAGCCTTAAGCTCCGCCTACCCTTCCCTGCACTGCTTTCCTGCAGTGAATCTTCTCCTCGGCCCTGGGGCGGGATCTAGCTGTGATGTCAGGAGGAGGAGAGAGAGGAGCACGAGGGAAACCCCCAGGACAGCAGGTACAATGATTGAATAAAGTATATTAGTGTTATGGGCACTGGCAGCATTTGATGGGCACAGTGGCAGCGTTTGATGGGGCACAGTGGCAGCGTTTGATGGGGCACAGTGGCAGCGTTTGATGGGGCACAGTGGCAGCGTTTGATGGGGCACAGTGGCAGCGTTTGATGGGGCACAGTGGCTGCGTTTGATGGGGCACAGTGGCTGCGTTTGATGGGGCACAGTGGCTGCGTTTGATGGGGCACAGTGGCTGCGTTTGATGGGGCACAGTGGCTGCGTTTGATGGGGCACAGTGGCTGCGTTTGATGGGGCACAGTGGCTGCGTTTGAGGGCACAGTGGCTACGTTTGATGGGGCACAGTGGCTACGTTTGATGGGGCACAGTGGCTGCAATTGATGGGGCACAGTGGCTGCAATTGATGGAGCACAGTGGCTGCGTTTGATGAGCACAGTGGCTGCGTTTGATGAGCACAGTGGCTGCGTTTGATGGCACAGTGGCTGCATTTGATGGGCACAGTGGCTGCATTTGATGGGCACAGTGGCTGCATTTGATGGGCACAGTGGCTGCATTTGATGGGCACAGTGGCAGCATTTGATGGGCACAGTGGCTGCGTTTGAGGGCACAGTGGCAGCATTTGATGGGTACAGTGGCTGCGTTTGAGGGCACAGTGGCTGCATTTGATGGGCACAGTGGCTGCATTTGATGGGGCACAGTGACTGCGTTTGATGGGGCACAGTGAGGCTGCAATTGATGGGCACAGTGAGACCCCCCCCCCGTGATAGCATTAAAACTCAGCAGCTAAAAATACTGTAGCTGCTGACTTTTAATATTAGGACACTTACCTGTCCAGGGATCCAGCGATGTCGACACCTCAGCCGATTTTCGGATTGGCTCTTGGGTTTTGCCACTATCATTCATGGTAAGGGAAACCGACCGGTTCTTTACTGCACATGTGCGAAGTGCGTTGCACTTTCTGAATGGCCCAGTGGAGGAAGGAGGAGGGGGGGCAAACTTCAGAGGGGACAGCGCAGTCTCCCGGAAGTGGGGAAGGGTACCTGTCAGAAACAGGTACCCGTTCCCCCCTGAAAGGTGCCAAATAAGCCTAAAGAGGAAGGGGTGTTGTTTACAGATGATAGGGTGGGTCTTAAACAGGAAGGGGTGTGGCCTCGGCAGGATGGGGTGGGTCATATTTAAATTAGGGGGGTGCATGCGTTTAGTCAGGCCTAGGGCAGCACAAAACCTAAATACACCACTGGGTACCGGATATTAAAACTTACGCAATTCTTATGGCACGGGCGGTTGAATGGGTAAAAAAAAACAAAGAAAAAAGGTGGGTTAAATTGGAAAGTATGATTAGTAAAGTTACTCTCGGGAAAGTGATATGGATCCCGACACACATAAGAGATTTAGATGGGCACACTCACACGATTACACGGACAGCTATGGCAACGTGGGACACAAACGGGAAAAGTGGGGGTATAATTTCCCACTGATACCACTAAGCGACACTTATTATTTTGCACCAGGGAAAGAGAGTTTTTTTGGTAAGTGGATTAAGCATAAAGATGTACAATTAAAAGATATTACATTCAACGGTAAAATATGTACTTTTCAAGAATTGATTCATAAAAAAGATGTTTTAGAAATAAATTGGTGGAGGTATGCACAGTTGAAACACTTTGTGGAATCCCTCCCCCCAGCCGATCAGATCGGAGGACAGCCTGCTTCCATTTGAGCGGCTGTGCCTGGAAACAGACGGTAGGAGAAGGATTTCGAGGATTTACAAAATTTTAAATGGATTAAAAATATTGGGTCCCCCGCCATTTATTAAAAAATGGGAGGAAGAGATGGGAACAGAAGGTATGGAGGTAGACGTTTGTAAAATACTAAGGTTGACACATGCTATATCACCGGATTGTAGTTCGAAATGAACTACAAGTGCTTGGCACGATGGTATAGAACTCCAGATAAATTACATCAATTACATCAAGGGAGACCTCTAATCTATGTTGGAGGGGATGTGCAGAAATCGGAACTATGTTCCATATTTGGTGGACATGCCCTAAAATAAAAGTCTACTGGAAAGAAGTATTATTAATAATAGAAGAAATCACTGGCACTAAAATACCTGAAGAGCCATGGGTATGTCTGTTCCATGGGGTTAGTATGTCCATCAAACAATATAGGAGATCACTGCTGCCCCATCTTCTAAATGCAGCAAAAAGTGTAATCCCCCAACAGTGGAAGGACCCCGAGAGCACTTCATTGAAACATTGGCTAGGTAAAATGAACAAAACTTATAACATGGAGTTCCTAAGGTTTAGTGGTGAAATAGGAGAAGAAGGGTTCGAAAGGAGATGGAAAAGTACAAGCAATCAGCGAGATACGCCGAAAGGATGGTAGAGGGAAGGCAGTGTGAGTGATGGTGAGAGGGCTGTAATATAGATAGGTACTTGGAGAGATTTGGGGGTGGACGGGGGGGGGGGGGGATTTTGGGGGGTGGGAGGTTGTAATTTTGAGACTATTTTTATATGTACAGCAGGGTCGGGGGTGGCAACCCGGCTTAGGCTGAACTTGTTTGGTATGAATGCTTCTTTTGTCTTAAAAAAATAAAACCTAATAAAGAGATGGGAAAAAAAAGAACTTTGATCAAGTTCAAATGTGGTCTGTGTACCCATTGGGGAGAAGCTTTCTGTCACATTTTAAGTGGTATGTTATTGCTCCAAAATAAGATACAATATACAGTATATAACCCATAGATACTGAACCCTTCACAAAAAAACAATAAACAGGAAATATGAAGGTATGTAAGTTACCATAGCAGAGACAGAAAAACAGTACTAATATAGCAAATACTGTATGTATTTAGTAATCCTTAAAAATGTGTGCAATGCTAGTTTAGTTTCGCTATCAGTGTTTCTCAACCTTTCTTCAGTCAAGGCACCCTTTAAAATTATGGACAGTCTCAAGGCACCCCATTCTAAAATGTAAAAAAAAAACTTTAATAGTTTTACATAATGCAGCAACATCCACACGTAGGACACCCAACATTAGAGGTGATTTATTCTTCCAAAACAAATACACTTTTGCACGCTGGAATTGACTAGTATTCCAATGTTTCTCTTCTCCTTCAATTTCTCTCCAACAGTCAGCTAATGTGACCCAGTGCCTTAGAGGGAGAGGAGCAGAGGAGGGTCAAACAAGGATGCTGTGGAGGCAACAGACATGCTCCTTATCAACTGCTGACATGATTGGTTGTTAGGATGCCAGTGTCTAGAAAGTCGTAATGGTGCACAATGAAAACCCGTGGCTTTGTGTAACTAAAAGGCAAGCTTCATCCACCTGCTGGCTTGTATACAATTTTTAATCAATTTTTAGCATTTTGCCAAGGCACCCCTGAAGAAACCTCAAGGCATGGTAACTTATAAACCTTTATATTCATATTTCCTGATTCTTGTTTACTGTGAAGAGATTAGTCTATATGGGTGTATATATGTATATATAGTATACAGTATAAATTTTTTTTATATTGTGGCATACTTATTTGTTGTATTGTACATTTTAAATATTGTATCTTTTCTTTCTCTAACTCGTAACACCTGGACAAGGGAATCTCTTTCTTATGGGGACACAGACAACAAAAATATCCTATGCAAATGAAAGCCAGCAAATCCAAATACAAGAGTTTTACTGAAATCCCATATCAAAAATCTGTATTTCCAGGGGACACATAATCAGGGTAGCAGAGCCCATATTTATATACCCATCATATTGTAACTATAACCAAATGAGGTCCCCTGGGACCACAACCTGTCTGGAATCATACCATGCTATCCTCAGGGCCAAATAATAGGTCGCCAGAAGGTGCCAAAAAATGGTAAAACAATTAGAGATGCCTCGCCTTGTTCCTGTCACCGCCATAGTTTGATTTACATGATCAATAATTTCATCAAAAATAATTTCCTGTCCTGAAATAAAATATACTATGCTGAGTAAACTTCTAATCTTTCGCCCAAACTAGCTTAATGGCTCATATTAACACTGGTGGCAATAAAAAATGTCAGGCTCTTAAACTGTTTGTAAAGGTTCAAATTAACAAAAACAAAAACAAAAAACAAGCATGTTATACTTACCTGCTCTGTGCAGTGGTTTTGCACATAGCAGCCCCAATCCTCTTCTTCTTGGGTCCCCTGCCATCTTTCCTGGCCCCTCCTCCCTGCTGAGTGCCCCCATAGCTCCATAGCAAGCTGCTTGCTCTGGGGGCACCTGTGCGTGCTCCCTCCTGAGCCACCTCTGTGTGTCTATGAGGCTTCACTTCCCTTTTCCCTAAGTAAGGATGCTGGCGCTTGCATCCAGAGCCAATGGATGGATCGGCTTGGGGTGCCAACATTGTGGGCTCCCTGGACAGGTAAGCGTCCTTACATTAAATGTCAGCACTAGAGTTTTTTTAGCTGCCGATTTTATTATTTTTTTCCCCAGGCTGGAACTCCTCTTTAACTTGGACAAACAACAGAAAAATGCTGACAGGGGTTCTCTATCTGTCCAAACTAGAAAAAAGCTTTGGCTTTAGATACATTTTAAAGGTTAAATAGTCTTTGTTATACTTTGTAGATTTTTTATAGGTTTACAATACAACTAGTTTAAAGCCCCACTGTGGGCAAATTTGAATTTCAGCATACTTGAAGCATATATATTACATCTTTAAACAATGTAACCACACCAGCAAGATCTTAAAGGAGAAGTCCAGCCTGAGCTTTTTAGGCTGGGCTTCTCCTAATGCCGCGTACACACGAGCGGACTTTACAGCAGACTTTGCCCGGCGGACTTTGACGGACTTTATGACGGACTTTCTGAATGAACGGACTTGCCTACACACAATCCACCAAAGTCCGACGACGTCGTACGTGATGACGTACGACCGGACTAAAACAAGGAAGTTCATAGTAAGTAGCCAATAGCTGCCCTAACGTGGCTTTTTGTCCGTCGAACTAGCATACAGACGAGTGGACTTTTCGACTGGACTCGAGTTCGACGGACAGATTTAAAACATGTTTCAAATCTAAGTCCGTCCAACTTTTGAGAAAACAAAGTCCGCTGGAGCCCACACACGATCGAATCGTCCGACAAAATCCCGTCTGCTCGTGTGTACACGGCATTAGGGTCACAGGAGTGCAATTTGTTTTGTGGGATGGCCTCCACAACTCAGCGCTCCAATGAGTGTGGAGGAGCAGAGCAGGAGAGATGCTGACTGATAGGCAGCATCTCTCCGCTCGGGGAGGTGAAAGAACCGAGCCATCGGCAGTGTTCGATGGCTCAATCTCAGTGAAGAGGCGGCGGGGGACAGATGCAGCATCGGCCTGATGCTGCATCCACCTAGGTAAGTATGAATGGCCCATAAAAAAAAAAAAAAAAAAAAACATACTTCTCCTTTAACTGTGGAGGTGTGTATTACAATGATAGCGGTTCTTTCCAACTCTCACCGGCCAGCTCTGCCTAGACTTACCCGTCTAGGCAGAAAAAAAGCCTCCTGACTAGCAAAAAAGTGCCGCAGCACAATTGATTGGCTTTTGTGCTGCTTTTCCCTCTCCCAGTCTAAATTCAGCAAGGTGCTGATACCATGTCAAATTCATACTGCTTGCATTTGAAAATACATTTCTAAGTATGTTTTAAGGAAAACAGATATGTATGTATGTCTGCCTGTGATTCAGCTTTAACTCTTTAAAGTCGAACTATAGGCAAAACTTTTTTTTTCATCTTGGATAGAGTAAAAGAGTTTTATAAATCCTTTAATTTTTTTTTTTTTGCCATCTGTGTCCCATTGGGGAGATCTACCTTTACCTTCTGTCCCATAGCCAATACAGGAAGTGGGAGGAAAGCCCTTCAAATTAAGGGAATCCCTTGGGGACCCTCAGGTCACCAGAACTAGTGTCCTCATTGGAAAATTTCCCCTTTATTAAAAATCTGGGATTTTCTTTTACTTTCACTTTCTTTCAATTATTTTTTTATTGAAGCTTTGACCAGAAAAACTATTACATCAATTGTGTTGTAATATACATTCTGTTACATAAGCAATCAGCAAGCTATATCACAATGGATATATTTCAGTGAGAAAGCATGCACATCCTACTTCTTCACTGTGGCTGTCACGTACAACTTGTAACGCCTAAATTGCAAATAAGCATTTTTCACGTTATAACAGTAAACTAATAAACGCATAACATAAAGAAAAAAGGAAAGAAATAACATAACATGTGTGTACCAGGGTATGTAGTTCTACGAAACAGTCATCGATACGAGAGGATAGTGAATCAAACAATACAGTTTAATCATCTGTTGGATAGTGTATGAGCCAGGACTTCCATTGTGGCATTAAAGAGCCTATGCTGTTAGATTGTAATGCAAAGTATTTCTCATACTAGTACAGTAAAACCTTGGATTGTGAGTAACGTGGTTTATGAGAGTTTCGCAATACGAGCTGTTTTTTATTCTGACTCGATTTGCGAGCGTTGTCTCGCAAGATGAGCAGGATTCAAGCCTCTGGGGTGTGCAGTACCGCATGTGGCCAGAGGTGTGGGGGCACCAGTGACGCTCGGAAACATTCGGAAACACTCCGTTCCCGAGTGTCTCCGAGCAATTCAGAGCGTCTGAGTGGTCTCCGAATGTCAGAGTGTTTCCGACGCCACCCCACCTCTGGCCACATGTGGTACTGCATACACTAGCAGTGACACTGGAACTCATTATTTGAGTTTCCATTGATTCCTATGGGGAAACTTCCTTTGCTATACGAGTGCTTTGGATTACAAGCATGCTTCTGGAACGGATTATGCTTCTGGAACGGATTATGCTTCTGGAACGGATTATGCTTCTGGAACGGATTATGCTCATAATCCAAGGTACTACTGTATTGGGATGTAACTCTGGGAATTACTTCAGAAATATTAGGTGTCAAAGCAGATTTCCATTTTGCAGTGATAGTAAGACGTGAAGCTATCAGTATATGCGTTATCGTGCTTCTAAATTGGGTGGGCATGTTATTGATTTAAGGGGTAAGTAGGGCAAGATATGGGGTTGGTTTGATAATATAACCAGTTATAGAAGATGAAATAAGGACAAATTTCAGAAGCTACGTCATTTTTTACAATCCCATAGGATATGAAGAATGCTGCCTCTCATGCCACATTGTCTCCAGCAGAATGCGCTTTCTGAGGGGAAAAATTGGGCTAGTCTAACAGAAGTTAGGTTAGTTAGGTTCTATATGTCATCTTCAGCATATGTTCCCAATGGTAAGTGCAGTGGGGATAACAATAATATGCTTAATTGGCTTTTTGCCTTTCCACTGGGGTGAATGTGGATTCCAGATCTCTTTCCCAGTTGATCATATCAGAGGACTTAGGAAAGGTCCCTTCAAGTTGGAGAGTGGAGTAAAATCATGAGAGACCTTTGGGTTTGTTAAATAGATAATCTTACGATTCTTTATGAAGTGTATAGTGGATATTAGGGTGGTTTGTGTGAAAATGCTGCACTTGAATCTGGGAGTAAGGTAAGGGGTCAGTGTATTTGGATAGGAGATCTTTAGATTTCAATAGGTTGCACCATAACCATGGAAGTACTCTCAGGTTGGGGATTAAATATTCAAGAGTTTGGATGGGTTTACTTTCACTTTCAATGATAATGGTAAACAGCATAGCTTCCAACTGTCCCTAATTTTGAGGGACTGTCCTTGATTTGGAACAAAGTCCCTCTGTCCCTCTTTGTTCCTCATTTGTCCCTCATTTTGATTTGATTGTGTTTCCCAGAGCTAAACTTTTCATCTAATTTTTAATTTTTTACATTTCAGAAGCCGGTATAAAGGAATAGTAGTGGTAAAAAAAAAAGGCACTTGTGGGTTTAACAATTTTTTAAAGTATAATTCTCCTTTAAGAGGGCATGGCAGGGGGTGTGTCCTATATCTACATACTTTTGCTATTAGGCGTCCCTTATTCCCATCTCAAAAAGTTGGGAGGTATGGTAGACAGGACAAACAGGGCACAGACAGCAATAAAAACACGTGTTCTATTTCCTGTTCACTCTGTCCAAAATGTAAGAAAAAGTTATACCTTTAGTTGTATTTTAACACTTTTCATTTGAAAATGTTAAGTTTCAGTATAAATGATTATGTATCTTGCATTATATTGTATATTTTATCTTCAGTCTATGCAGTAATACAACAAATATACTTGGGAAATAAATGGGAATGAGGTGCACTGGCCCACCAAAAATATTAACAGCAACAGGGAAAATATAGTTCCTCATGTGAACTGGTCAACCCCTTAAAGCGGAGGTCCACTCACCCCTGCAAAAATTAAAAGCCAGCAGCAACACATACTGTAGCTGCTGACTTTTAATAATAGCACACTTACCTGTCCTGGAGTCCAGCGATTTTGGCACCACAGCTGATATTTCCATCAGCTGTTGGGTGCTGCCACCGCCATTGCTGGTAAGGGAAGCCGGTAGTGAAGCATTATGACTACTGCGCATGCGTGAGGCACCGCTGCGCTCTCCTACGGGAGAAGGCAGAGGGAGCCGAGCTGCTGACGTAATGCGCCATGGCCCCGTCTTCTGGAAGTGGGGACAGGACACCGGTCAAAGACAGGTATCCGCTCCCCCCTCCCTTGGAGAAGTGCTCTCCTTGGTGGTCCCCCAATGCGGGCGCGCTCCCAAGTCCTGCATCTGGGTCCACTAACACAGAATGCAGGACTCGGCCCCGCCCCTGGCGCCGCGTCATTGGATTTGACAGCAGCAGGAGCCAATGGCTGCACTGCTATCAATCTATCCAATCAGGACACAAGACACCAGGTAGAGCTGGTGTGCTCGTTCCTGGCCGGAGAAGGATCAGGGTCGGGTAAGTAAAACGTGGGCTCGGGGGGGCTGCAGCACCACAGAAGGTTTTTCACCTTAATGCATAGAATGCATTAAGGTGAAAAACCATGAGGGCTTACACAAAACCCACAAGCAAGGGTTTTGTGTAATAGGCAAAAGAAGCCAACCAATCTAAACTGTCTGTACTGGCATGACCCACCCCATCAGACACCAACTGCCTACAAGTGTACAAGCTGGTACACAGATTTGTCCATTCATGCTTTCTGCTTGGTTTACTGCAGGAACATGAAGGTTGTAGATGGGACCCCTGATTCTAGGCTCCTAGATTCTAGGCTCCTGCCTAGGTTACCTTGTGTGCAGTGCAGTTCTCAAGTAAAGACCCTTTGGTACCTTAGGTCAGTAACGGCACCAGGGCTGTCTTTAATATGGTTTGGGCCCTGGGCAAACATTTTTTTTGTCCCCCCTCAATGCAGTTTTGCTCTTTACTCCAACATCTCAAAAACCTTACACACACATAAATGATCTAAAAAAAAAAAAAAAAAACTTTGCAGACCCCATTCACAGCAGTCTCACGGAGTTCCCTTTCATGTCACAGCACTCCATTACATTGCAGCCTCTTCACATCACAGCGCCCCATTACATTGCAGACATTTCCACATTATAATGCCCCTTATAACATCACAGCGTCCCCTTCATTTCATAGTGCCCCTTTACACATCACAGCACCCCAATTACATTGCAGCCATCCATTGACACATCACATGTAGGTGTTTTGGCGGCCCACATTTGCGCAGGCACAGCAGCCCATTCATTTGAATGGGCTGCCATGCCTTCGTTTCCTGCAGAAAAAAAAGGTGCATGCAGCATTTTAAAATTGTAGTGGCCTTGAAATCTATTCTGCTTTTGCACCATGCGACTTACCTGCAGTTCCTGCACACACAAATGCACTGTGTTTTTAAAAGTGTGGCCTAAACATCTAAAAATGCAGCAAGTTTGCTGGTGCAGGAATGGCAGGTAAATCACATGGTGCAAAAGCAGAATGGACAGACAGTGCTGTACTTCACTGCATGATGGGCACAGGTGTGTGCAGCCTGTTACATGATGCATGTACGTTTGTTTTTGCAGGAAACACAGGCATGGCAGCCCATTCAAATGAATAGGCTGCTGTGCCTGCGCAAATGTGGGCCACCAAAATACACACATGTGAACCAGCCAGGCCCAAAATAAGCCCATCAAGCAGTTAAATACACTAATGCTATCTATGTGCTGTAATGCTGTGTGCTCTGTAATAAAAAATACAGCCACAGCCTCGCTCAGCCTCAGCGGCGGCTGGTGCTCAAAATTTTTGGGGGGGCGCAAAATTTTTTTGAAAAAAAAACATTAATTGCAGCCACTGTGCCATCAAATGCTGCCACTGTGCCCATCAAACGCTGCCACTGTGCCATCGAACGCTGCCACTGTGCCATCGAACGCTGCCACTGTGCCATCGAACGCTGCCACTCTGCCCATTAAACGCTGCCACTGTGCCCATTAAATGCTGTCACTGTGCCCATCAAATGCTGCCACTTTGCCCATCAAACACAGCCACTGTGCCCAGCAAAAGCAGCCACTGTGCCCATCAAACGCTGCCACTGTGCCATCAATTGCAGCCACTATGCCAAACGCTGCCACTATGCCAAACGCTGCCAGTGTGCCCACTAAACGCTGTCACTGTGCTGTCAAACGCTGCCACTTTGCCCATTAATTTCTGCCACTGTGCCCATTAAATTCTGCCACTGTGCCATCAAACGCTGCCAGTGTGCCCATCAAACGCTGCCAGTGTGCCCATCAAACGCTGCCAGTGTGCCCATCATATGCTGCCAGTGTGCCCATCATATGCTGCCAGTGTGCCCATTAAATTTTAAACATTTCTAGTCTGTTCCTGTTCTACACATGGGGTGTGGCGTGGGAGTCAGGGGAGGAGAAAAAAAAAAAAACCTACCTTGTCCTCCTGGCCAGCTCAGCTCCGAATCCGCGCCGCGGTCTGACTCCTCCTACCGAGGCCTCTGCGCTCCTCCAAGTCCGATCACGTTCACGTACACACACTTGCTTGCAGGCAGCATAGCAAGGGGCGGGGCCAGAGCGTCAGTGGAGCGCAAGGCCCCGCCCACTCACAGCCCGCTCCTTGACACTGGAACTGCTGCACTGTGTGTGTGCTGCTGAGCAGCTGATGCTGGCTGATGTCTGTCTGTGACAGACAGATTGTGTGGGATCTTTAGCGCCGATTTGTGGGCACCGCATGGGCTTAAGGGGCAGCTCTGCTTTGGACCCCAAACAGTGAAAGGGCCCTGGGCAGCTCCCCCGTTTGCCCTGTGGTAAAGACGGCCCTGAATAGCACCCTTATGTACCTAAGGTCTTTTAGGGCCTTAGTAATGCTTTAGATATCAGCAAGGAACACTTCTGAATTTTTTTTTACTTGTTCCTCTACTTTATATATATTCTTCGGTTTTGCTAGCTTTTAATATCTGACGCCAGCTTTTAATTGCTATTTTTGTTATTGTTTTCAGAAACAGAAATAATCAGAAACGATGGCACCAAACTGTCTGTTAGTTTTCAGAACAATCCATACAAAAGAGTTCCAAAGGAAGTAAAAAGACTTCTTCACAGCGAATGGTTGACCAAGTTTGTGCCAGGGGTGTACACGGCGGTGTTCTGTTTGTCCCTCCCTTTGAATATTGCAGTCGTTTTGATATTCCTGATTAAAATCAAAATTCAGAAGCCGGCAGTGGTGTACATGCTAAATCTGGCAATTGCTGATTTGCTATTTGTTTGTATGATGCCTTTTAACATGGTGTATAGATTTTCCGGTAATAACTGGCGGGCTGGAGATGTGATGTGCCATACCGTCATTGCAGGATTTTATTTCAACATGTATGGCTCTATCCTGCTTATTACAAGTATGAGCGTGGACAAGTTCTTAGCTGTCATTTACCCAATACAGTCCCTTGCCTGGCGTACTTTGACTAGGGCATGGATAGTATGTTTCTTTATCTGGATGGTATCCATAGCCAGCACTGTGCCACTTCTTATAACTCAGCAAATCTTCTACATTAATAACTTGGATATCACCACTTGCCATGATGTGCAAGATCACAAGCAATTGGGTAGCTTCTATCTGTACTATTTCAGCTCTTTTACTGCACTTTTCTTTTTCTTACCTCTTATCGTCACAGTTTTTTGTTATGCTGCAACCATAAAGAGATTAAGTTCTTCACAAATGGGTAACACAGATAGGAAAAAACAAGCTGTTGTTTTAGCCATTATTGTGCTTAGTATTTTTATCCTTTGTTTTGGGCCAGCAAATATCATCTTTTTTGCTCATAATATCCTTGTTAATAGTGCATCTGCTACTAACCTGTATTTAGCTTACTTAGTATGTACCGCCATCAGCAGCATCAGTACCACGCTTAATCCTCTCTTGTATTTCGTTGCGTCACCAAAGTTGCAGAGTATTCTGCGCTGCAGAAAAGATGATACAGATGAACAGCAACAAACTGAAAAAGAATAAAAAGGGACGTCATTTTGTTTTGCTGTTAAAGGCTAGTCATCCATTGGTCTTTGAGGACTGCTGGTCTTTGAGTCTTTCCATAGGAATTCCGGAATTAGCCATCCTGTTGCAGTCATTACAAAGCTAATCAAAGCATTCCTAAAGGTTAAGTTCACCTTTTCTGGCAGAATTTCACTTTTCATAATAAATAGAAGCCTTTTCTAATGTGTTTTCTGCCCGAACCATCTCAATGTTTTTATCTCCCACTTACCTAGTCCATGGCAGCTTTGTATTTTCACCTTTCAGTTCAAAATTTTACAAATATATGCATTCTGAGACCATCACTTCCTATACCATCATGTGACCTGCCAGGAAACTTCATATCCCATCATACACTGCCTTGCTGCATCACAGAATGGGGTGTGTTTTACCTCTCTGGACCACACCTCTCTCATCACTATACCACCTCTTTTTTTTTATGTCCACTCACTTTTCTACTTCTTCCTTTAGGGTGGCCATATACTATACAATCTGATTATACAGCCTCCTTTAGATCTACCATCAGCTATTAGTCAGAGTGGAATGGGATTGCCGATAGCACAAAATGTATACTTTATATAAGTACATGTCAGAAGAAGATGGAAACAATCATCTGTCATTGTTCTTGTGTAAACACATCAATTTCACTTTTTCAGGCCCAATTCACATCTAGTGAGAGCACATGGCTTTTTGCATGTTTTTCCCTCAACATGAATAGGGAGTGCCCTACACATGACAAATGTGTGCATTTTGCCAAGTATATTTCACATTTTTGCAAACACAAAAATGTGTTTGTTCCTGAGTTTGGGGTACAATTAACAACTAGAAGCAACAAAAGTATGACTAGTTAATTTTAGGTGTATAAAGGTGGCCATACACTATACAATCTGATTGTACAATCTCTGTACAATCCTTTAGATTTATCAAAATGATATAATAGGAGCACACATCTATCTATGCAATAACTCTGTATCCAATCAGGCAGGCCCTTGTACTACATAGATGGTAGATCTAAAGGAGATTGTACAATCAGACTGTATAGTGAATGGTGAGCTTTACCGACTCCCAGGACACACTGTTTTCAATACTACAGCTCTGCTCCACATAGGCTGTTATGTGATTGCTACACTTTGCCAAATGATCGATCTATGCAAGAAAATAATAAGGTACAAAATGGGGAAGACCCTGGCTAGAGTGCTTACTGACATAGTCTGCATGTGAGTACAGAGGTGGGTGGGAGAAATCTCCTGGAGGGGGAGGACAGGTGCAGGGTGTGTTAATGAGGGCAGCTGCTGAGCTACTTCCTGAGTCTTAACAGATTTCACATCCCAAACCCCAAGACGAATACTAGGAAGTAATGGAGGGGTTTTCTATAGGAAACAGTGGTGGCTGAGGTAAGATGTGCTCTAGAATATATAGAAAGCCTTTTCTTTTTTTGCAACAGAGGTACATTAATGGCATATTGGTACACTGGGAACCTGTAATTTAGAAAAAAGGTGAAAATATTTTTTTTTTAATATAGGGAGACTCTAGTACCAACAGAAAATGCAGCAGGTGGGGCAGCACTCTAAACCCAGCTGTAACACTGAGCAACATTCCCTTAACCAGCAGTAGTAAATGGCCATGAACATTTTATAGATCTGTTCACTTCACCAGTAACTTCATAAAAGATACTGGAGGTTATTTACTAAAACTAGAGTGTGCAAAATCTGGTGCAGCTCTGCAAAGAAACCAATCAGCTTCCAGGTTTAATTGAACAAGCTAAAGTTAGAAGCTGATTGGTTACCATGTACAGCTGTATCAGATTCTGAGTGCACCAGTTTTAGTAAATCTTCCCCACTGTTAGGCTCCATGCACACTGGAGCTGATAAACTGCAGTTTATTGGAGTTTGAGCGTTTTTTTTTTTAAAGCCCATAAACTCCGCTCTATGTTAGCCTATGTGTCCATGCACACATGGACATTTTTAAGCTTTAATGAGCAGTAGAGTTTATGGGCTTTTTTCTGAACGACAGAAATTCACGTTCAAGAGGCGTTCAAGAGCAGTACTGGAAACGCCAGACAACACAAAGGTGTTAAATGAGGGTTAACGCTGTAAGAGCGTTAAGCCGCATTCGGCGTTTCTCTGCCTCTATTCAAAATCAATGGTTCCCTATGGGAGCCCATTGATTTGAATAGAAGTCGCACTGCAAGTCGGATCATTATGATCCGACTTGCGGTGCGACTTGTGTGCTGAGGATGAAGGGGAACCCTCGCCAAAATGAAAAAAAAAATTGGCGTGGGGTTCCCCCCCTCAGACAATACCAGGCCCTCCGGTCTGGTATGGATTTTAAGGGGAACCCCCTTCGCTGAAAAAACGGCGTGGGGCCCCCCAAAATCCATACCAAATCCTTATCCGAGCACGCAGCCCGGCTGGTCAGGAAAGGGGGTGGGGACGAGCGAGCGCCCCTCCTGAACCATACCAGGCCGCATGCCCTCAACATGGGGGTAGGTGCTTCGGGGCAGGGGGGGGTCGCTGCGCCCCCCCCACCCCAAAGCACCTTGTCCCCATGTTGATGAGGACAAGAGCCTCTTCCCGACAACCCTGGCCGTTGGTTGTCGGGGTCTGCGGGCGGGAGGCTTATCGGAATCTGGGAACACCCTTTAATAAGGGGGCCCCCAGATCCCGGCCCCCCACCCTACTTGAATGAGTATGGGGTACATCGTACCCCTACCCATTCACCTGGGGAAAAAAAGTGTCAAAAATAAAACACACTACACAGGTTTTTAAAGTAGTTTATTAGTCAGCTCCGGGGGTCTCTTCCGACTTCGGGGGTCTCTTTCTTCTCCGCGCTCTCCGGTTCTTCTGCCCCTTTTGCCGCTCTTTTGCTAGCGGTGGCCCAGTCTTCTCCGTCGTCTTCTTCCCTCCGGTCTTCTTCCGATGTTGACACGACGCTCTCTCCCGCTGTAATGCCGGGTGAGCGGTGCGCAACGACTTAGATTGGCATTGGGCATGGTCACCGGGTCATGTCATCCGGTGACCCCGCCCCTTATGATGTCACAGTCCCGGTGCATGATGGGAACTCCCAAAGCCCATAAACTCCACTGCTCATTAAAGCTTAAAAACATCCATGTGTGCATGGACACATAGGCTAACAGAGTGGAGTTTATGGGCTTTTAAAAAAAACGCCCAAAATCCAATAAACTGCAGTTTATCAGCTCCAGTGTGCATGGAGCCGTAGAGGTGACAGATTTGCAAAAACCAAGGTTTCAGTTGGATTGCACTGTTTCACCCATTGCAGATATAAAAAAAAAGATAATTTTGTAATCTTTAACCATGCAAAAGTTCAAATTTTTTTGTTTGATTCTCTTGTGTTGCCCGGGCCCAGCCATACCATAGCAAGGCAGTCCATATAGAGCAGTGAAGAGCACCATTGTAGATCCCCATTCTTTAAAGTGGTTGTAAAGCCACTTGTCATGTCCCTACAATCCACTCTGTTAGATAATAACATGTGCGCCACTGTATGTCCTTTACTAAAAAAAAGCCGATTTCTACCTTATATCAGAGCGTCTCCCAGCACTCATGTGACTCCTCGGCTCTCTCCTCTGCCAGTCTGACAGTTATAGCGGAAGGGACAGAGAACTCCCGCTGACGTCAGCTGGGAGGAGGGGAGGAGAGGAAGAGAGAGCTGAGGAGTCACGTGAGTGCTAAGAGACACTCTGATATAAGGTAGAAATTGGCTATTTAAAAAAAAAAAAAAAAAAAATACATACAGTTGCGCACATGTTACACTGTGCCCTTTGATCCTTATACTGTTTATTGAACCTGTTCAGATGATTTACTCAACATATTCAAATCTTAAAGCCGGTCATAGACGGTTCAAATCTCGGCTGGTTCAGCAGGGATCGGCCAGGATTCAAACCATTTATGGGCAGGCTCAATATACCCAAGTTGATCGATCAGCTTGGGTACAACCAGCCTGTTGGATTTTACATGCGATTATTTCTTGCTGTTATTATAGTCAGTACAGGAATCACTGCTTGCTGTGATAGGAGATGGTCAGCAGACAGGCAGCACTTACAACAGGACATTTTTCAAGTAAGCACATATTGGATTGTAAAAAATAACTATTGTTTGTAATAATTATTGTGTGTATTACTGTTACAATGCTGATATTATAAAATGAATGTTGTGACTACAGAACATAGTTTATTTAAACTATTTTGTATCCATTTATCATTCAGATTTGTGATGTGTATATAGAGTGCTACATATATGTTATACTTAGTGATATAGACAAATGGGGGGATATTTATCAAGCAAATTATTGACAATTAGATGCAAACAACGCTGCTTTGTCTCTACAACAGTTTTACAGCGTTTTTGTGAACCCTGCACTTGTATTCCTGGGCAGATTTGTAAAATTCTGAGACATATTTATCACTGAAGATGAGACAAATTTTCACTCTAAACACGCATTGGGGTTCATTTACTAAAGACAAATAGGCCGTTCACTTTGCATGGGAATTTTCCTTAAACTTACTGAATGAGGTGAGGCTATGCTGACTTCTATCATCCAACCATTTTTCCCTTGCACATAATTAGGTATTCTTTGCAAAGTGAGTTTTTATCACATTCCGAAAGCTAACAGAAAATTCCCTTTTCCAAGGAAAAGTGAACAACCGTTTTGCCTTTAGTAAATCAACCCCAATATGAAGAATGGTCAGGGTCAGGTTTCATTGTGCCAGTGGTACTTTAGAGCAGCGGAGGGAGGAATTTGACTCAAGCTGTAACCTTGTAGTAAATCTGTTACGTAATTTGTCTCACTGCTCCTATTGAGCATTGCCTCGCTGTGCAAATGAATCAAGTGCCCCCCATAGTATCTTATCTTAACATTTTTTTCATTACTTTTATACAGTGGTATGCTTAATACAAATGTATGTAGTTCTATATATTTTACATAACTGTGTCACTAATCAGTTTAAGAAAATAAAATATGAGTTTAAACATTGGTTGTGTTGTGGTTTTTAATTATTTTATACACAATACTAGTTTTTTAAAGCCTTATGTAGCACTAAAGCTATGTAAATACAGGCAATAAACATGCAAAACATGTCCAAACCCAAAAACAAGAGTTTTATACCGATCTTCAGATCTGGTGGCTGCATACGTTTTCTTTTTTCTTCAGGATCTTTTCCTCTATTTTCATCCTGTGCATAACAAACTTCCTGTCCCAAGGCAGCTATGCTAACTCCCCTGCTGAACCTATGGAGGCAGCCACATTTGTCACCCAGGCTGGACTTCAAACATGACTTTCTTTGTTTATCTCCATTATGTGAGGGATGAAGGGTTTAATAATCTAAACACCTCAAGACTGGGCACTTTCACCTCCTGCCAGCCCAGACTTTTTTTTTTTCAGTTTTCAGTACTGTCATACTTTGATTGACAATTACTCACTCAACACTGTACCCAAAATGTATATATATTTTTTAGACAGATAGATCTTTCTTTTGGTGATATTTAATCACCACTGGGGTTTTTATTTTGAAAAATAAAGTTTTTCTTTGTTTATGTTATAAAACTTTACAAATAAATAAACTTTGATCACACATTTCTTTGCATCTTTTCTTTGCATTTTCAATGTATATTGTTTATGGAACAGATATATAACCCCAGTGGGACTTTAAAGTGTTACTAAACCCAGCAATATAAAAACAATTCATCTGCGCCCCCCCCCCCTCCCCACAGTGCACAGAGGTTCTAAATCATCTTTTTATATTAAAATACTGCCGCGATATACCTTTTTTTTTCATCTGTATATGGCGGTCATGTGGTAAACTGCAGGATCCCAGCGATTCCCAAGTGTTCTTGTAGGAGGAGATTTCACTCTCCTCTGATGAAACTTCCTATGCATCAGTGAACCCTCACCCACGATCCGGCCAGCACTGATTGGCGCTGTGCGAATGACATGCTCAGTTCACAAATAAAAAAAAAAAAAACCTTACAAACTTTAAAAAAAAGTTCACACAGCACAGCATGATATAATATTGTTTATAAATTGTGTATACAACACAAAATGTATTATTAACATGTAATAAAATTGTGTGTGAAACAGGAAATGTTCTCTCCAGCATAAAAGACACAACTGAGCATGTGCAGGTTGGCTACCCTCCCTGTGTGTTAGCTGGCCTTCCCCAGATAGACAGTGCAGGAGGGGAGGATCTATGAATACAGGATAAAACAACCTTTTTACACAATACAGAGGATTAACCTCTTAAGTTCCACAGTGAGTATAACAAACATGCCATTCTGCATATACAGACTGTTTTTACTGTTGTGGGTTTAGTACACTTTAAGGGCAGAATCATGAGTAACAAGCATATAAAAAGCAAATGCCAATCTTTATTACAAAACAATAATAAAAATGACCAAAGGTCAATGTGAAAAGGTAAATACAAAATACAATAAAAACATGTGACCACCACTTTGACCCATTTTACTACCTCCACTTTAACCCTCAGAACAACCTTGGAGTCAGACGTAACGGCAGGGATTTAAAGGTATGTACTGACATCCTCAGTTGCCTGCTCTTTATACCTGGCAGGAGGTTATTTGGTTCATTGTTGCAACAGAGTTAAATTTAAAGGATAAGCTCACCTTTGAAAAAAATAATTTATAATTTTTTTTTTATAGGCACCTGCCAAGCATTGCATTGCATTGGATCGTGTCAAGTTCCTGCACATGCTGCCTGCAGCTCTGCTGCCCATACCCCTGTATGGTCTTTCTTTTACAGACCTGGAGGCAACGTGAATGGATTATCCGCATGCTGATTAGCATGCCCGTGGTCCATTGAAAACTACAAACCATCTGCTGCAGTGGCAGAGAGGACTTGTAGTTTTGTCAGTCACAGATTCCTGTTGTAACCTGGGGGACAGGTAGCAGGTACAAAGTTCCCTGGGATGGGCAGTCTTTCAGGCACAGATACCCGAATCCAGTGAAGTAGTGACAAACAGTGCGGTGTTTATTTGTGATATATACAAGTCTATATACAGGTGCTGTACATTGTTCCAAAAACAAATAGGAACAAAAATAGCCAAAACAAAACCTAGCCGTGTCCCGGCACTAACTAAACAATATTTACAGACTCTAACTGCCAGGCTGAGCAAGTCTACAGCTTGTCAGCCTCCACATTCACAGCTTAATAGCTTCCACCAACCTTTTGCTCTCCTACACAGAAGTTGTCTGAGGTTCCCAGGCCAAGAGCAAAGGCTGTCTACTCAGGTGAGCTTAAATTAGCCTGGGGGAGAGGACCAAGACCTGAACAGGATCATGAATCAGAGATCCCTGAATGTGTATGAGAGGAGCCTGGGAGATGTATAAACCCCGAACAGGACTTTTCCTGGCTCTCGCTGGGACGCTCTGCTACATATCCTCCCCCCTTGTTTCAACCCCAAGGTTGGAACACCTGTAGCCCAACAAGAGTGAACACGGGACAGGGCATCTACATTTCCCATCTCAACACCTGGCCTGTGTTTTACAGTGAAGGAGTAATCCTGTAGAGCCAAAAACCACCCTTCTATTAGTCTCCTTCTTTTGGGCCATCCATTTCAGAGGAGCATGGTCAGTTATTAACTCAAACTGGCGTCCTAATAAATAGTACCTTAGTGCGTCGACAGCCCACTTTATGGCTAAACATTCCTTTTCAATGACTGCATACTTTTTCTCATGGTCATTGTCAACTGTTTCCCCAGTTTGGTTTGCTGACAGGCAGTAGCTTCCCTTGTTTGGAACGCCAAACTTCAGTCCTGGCACCAAAATTCCTCCCACCTATTTCCTTGCCATGCTTACCATCCACTTCCCCTGGAATAGTCTTACTGGTTGCCTGGGGAGACTGTGGCTTTGGGTGGAAAGTCCTGCTGTGGACCCGCTGTGCTCGAACTGCCAAGGTGACACCAAGTCGCGCCAGGATTTCCCGCTTGACCTTTTCATAGTCTCCTGCTTCTGCTGACTCCAAATCATAGTAGGCATAGTAGGCCTTCTGCGATTATCCAGACAGCAAGGGGGCGACCAGTCTTGCCCATTGGGTTTTGGGCCAACCTTCCCTCTCAGCAGTCCGTTCAAACGTTAGAAGAAAGGCCTTTGGATCAACATCTGCAGTCATCTTAGAAAGAAAGCGACCCACATGGATGGCTGAGGGCTTGTCTCCAACAACATCAACTTTAGCAGGTGACCACTGTGCTAGCGTCTCCACAACCCCAGCAGGGTTTTCCTATCCACTTTTGCATCAGTGGCTAGCTGTTCAAACAGCCTCTGCAATAGCTCCTGTACAGCACCAATCTGTTGGCACAGCGCCTTGGTTTGCTCCTGTGCGATAGCGTTTGTTTGCTGCTGTGTAGCGTTTGCTTGCTGCTGTGCAGCGTTGGATATCACCAGTTGTTTTAGGATTTCCTCCATGTTTAGTCACTCTAGGTACTGGCCTTTTAAGTAGTAACTTACTACAGCTGCCCGCATTCTCCACCATATGTAACCTGGGGGACAGGTAGCAGGTACAAAGCTCCCTGGGATGAGCAGTCTCAGGCACAGATACCCAAATCCAGTGAAGTAGTGACAAACAGTGTGGTGTTTATTTGTGATATATACAAGTCTATATACAGGTGCTGTACAGTGTTCCAAAAACAAATAGGAACAAAAATAGCCAAAACAAAACCTAGCCGTGTCTCGGCACTAACTAAACAATATTTACAGACCCTAACTACCAGGCTGAGCAAGCCTACAGCTTGTCAGCCTCCACATTCACAGCTTAATAGCTTCCACCAACCTTTTGCTCTCCTACACAGAAGTTGTCTGAGTATCCCAGGCCAAGAGCAAAGGCTGTCTGCTCAGGTGAGCTTAAATTAGCCTGGGGGAGAGGACCAAGAACTGAACTGGACCATGGATCAGAGATCCCTGAACGTGTATGAGAGGAGCCTGGGAGATGTATAAACCCCAAACAGGACTTTTCCTGGTTCTCTCTGGGACGCTCTGCTACACTGTGAATGAATGACATGGCTCAGTGGGCGGAGACCCGCACAGCCGCACTGCTTCAAAATTTGACAGTGGGTGTAGGGAAAAAGATCCCCCGGCCACTGTCACAGGAAGGGGGGGGATTGAGGAGCAGGTTTGGAGCATGTTACATATTACACCCTAAATTAATTAAGATTGAGATTAATGCGTAACATCGGTGCCGGATGTGCTTAATATTTTGGGGAGGAGGGGCGGCAGACTAGCGCCATCCCCTCCACGGGAGATGGGTGTATATAGAGGAGGGTGTATATAGGAGAGGGTGCATATGGAGGAGGATGTATAATGAGGAGGGCGTATATAGCAGAGGAGTGTATATAGCAGAGGGGTGTATATAGCAGAGGGGTGTATATAGAGGAGGATGTATATAGCATAGGGGTGTATATAGAGGAGGGTGTATAATGAGGAGGGTGTGTATAGCAGAGGAGTGTATATAGAGGAAGGTGTATATAGCAGAGGGGTGTATATAGAGGAGGGTGTATATAGAGAAGGGTGTATATAGCAGAGGGGTGTATATAGCAGAGGAGGGTGTGTATAGCAGAGGGGTGTATATAGGAGAGTCATGCAGTGTCTGCTCCCTCCTCCTGCTGCTTCCAGTGCTCCCAGTATATCTGTGTAGAATAGTTGCATGAGGCGGGCGGTTGGTGGGTCGTTAGTCAGTGTGAGTTGCTCTCCACCAGTGCTGGGCATGGCAGAAGTGGGTTTGCAGTGATCGGTGTGTAGCGGAGACTTTGCAGTAAGTTGTACGGTGGTGGAGAGGAGAGGAAGACATGGCTCAATAGTTGTCGCAGTCGGTGCCCAGTTCGGAGACCCTGACGGTCCCAGAGGTGGACAGCAGACACAGCAGCGGCAGTAATCCGTACCTGAACAAGGATCTGGTGAAGACTCTGTGGAAGAACCTGTTGCAGCATGACAAGTCCCTGACCCCAAGGAAGACTTCCACCCCCTCCCCCCTGCTCTCCCCCAGGAACTCTCCCCAGCTCCTCCGCAGGATGCTCCAGCTTCTCCAGAAGAGCCGGGCCGTTGCTTTTCCTCCCGGCCGAACATGAAGTGGGTCCTGAGACCCCTAGCCAATCGGGTCTCAAGGCCCAGATTCTTGATTGGCCAGGAGGAGAAGCAGGAAGACAATAGCGAAAATTATTTTGCTTTTGTCACACAAGTGGGTGGGCTCGGGGCGCAGTGCTCTCTGCCCCGAGCCCAACCTTTTTTTAAGCCATTTAGAGCCTCAGGCTCTAATCATGTGCTTAACCACTTAAGGACCGCCTAACGCCGATTTACGTCGGCAAGGCGGCACGGGCAGGCAAAATCACGTACATGTACGTGATTTGCCTCTCGCGGGTGGGGGGTCCGATCGGACCCCCCCCCGGTGCCCGAAGCGGTCCCGTTCTGTTCCCCGGCGATCCGAGATGAGGGGGAGGCCATCCGTTCGTGGCCCCCCCCTCGCGATCGCCGCCGGCCAATGGGAACACTCCTTTGCTGCTGTATGCTAAACAGCAGCAAAGGAAATGATGTCATCTCCCCTCGGCTCGGTATTTTCCGTTCCAGCGCCGAGGGGAGAAGACATCAATGTGAGTGAAAACACACTACACAACACAGTAGAACATGCCAGGCATACAAAACACCCCGATCCCCCCCCCCGATCGCCCCCCGATCCCCCCCCAATCACCCCCCCCCCCTGTCACAAACTGACACCAGCAGGTTTTTTTTTTTTTTTTTTTTTTTTTTTCTGATTACTGCATAGTGTCAGTTTGTGACAGTTACAGTGTTGGGACAGTGAGTATTACCCCCCTTTAGGTCTAGGGTACCCCCCTAACCCCCCCTAATAAAGTTTTAACCCCTTGATCACCCCCTGTCACCAGTGTTGCTAAGCGATCATTTTTCTGATCGCTGTATTAGTGTCGCTGGTGACGCTAGTTAGTGAGGTAAATATTTAGGTTCGCCGTCAGCGTTTTATAGTGACAGGGACCCCCATATACTACCTAATAAATGTTTTAACCCCTTGATTGCCCCCTAGTTAACCCTTTCACCACTGATCACCGTATAACCGTTACGGGTGACGCAGGTTAGTTCGTTTATTTTTTATAGTGTCAGGGCACCCGCCGTTTATTACCTAATAAAGGTTTAGCCCCCTGATCGCCCGGCGGTGATATGCGTCGCCCCAGGCAGCGTCAGATTAGCGCCAGTACCGCTAACACCCACGCACGCAGCATGCGCCTCCCTTAGTGGTATAGTATCTGAACGGATCAATATCTGATCTGATCAGATCTATACTAGCGTCCCCAGCAGTTTAGGGTTCCCAAAAACACAGTGTTAGCGGGATCAGCCCAGATACCCGCTAGCACCTGCGTTTTGCCCCTCCGCCCAGCCCACCCAAGTGCAGTATCGATCGATCACTGTCACTTACAAAACACTAAACGCATAACTGCAGCGTTCACAGAGTCAGGCCTGATCCCTGCGATCGCTAACAGTTTTTTTGGTAGCATTTTGGTGAACTGGCAAGCAAGCACCAGGCAGCGTCAGGTTAGCGCCAGTACCGCTAACACCCACGCACGCACCGTACACCTCCCTTAGTGGTATAGTATCTGATCGGATCAATATCTGATCCGATCAGATCTATACTAGCGTCCCCAGCAGTTTAGGGTTCCCAAAAACGCAGTGTTAGTGGGATCAGCCCAGATACCTGCTAGCACCTGCGTTGTGCCCCTCCGCCCGGCCCAGCCCAGCCCACCCAAGTGCAGTATCGATCGATCACTGACACTTACAAGGCACTAAACGCATAACTGCAGCGTTCGCAGAGTCAGGCCTGATCCCTGCGATCGCTAACAGTTTTTTTGGTAGCATTTTGGTGAACTAGCAAGCACCGGCCCCAGGCAGCGTCAGGTTAGCGCCAGTACCACTAACACCCACGCACGCAGCATACGCCTCCTTTAGTGGTATAGTATCTGAACGGATCAATATCTGATCCGATCAGATCAGATCTATACTAGCGTCCCCAGCAGTTTAGGGTTCCCAAAAACGCAGTGTTAGCGGGATCAGCCCAGATACCTGCTAGCACCTGCGTTTTGCCCCTCCGCCCGGCCCAGTCCAGCCCACCCAAGTGCAGTATCGATCGATCACTGTCACTTACAAAACACTAAACGCATAACTGCAGCGTTCGCAGAGTCAGGCCTGATCCCTGCGATCGCTAACAGTTTTTTTGGAAGCTTTTTATTGAACTGGCAAGCACCAACGGCCTAGTACACCCCGGTCATAGTCAAACCAGCACTGCAGTAACACTTGGTGACGTGGCGAGTCCCATAAGTGCAGTTCAAGCTGGTGAGGTGACAAGCACAAGTAGTGTCCCGCTGCCACCAAAAAGACAAACACAGGGCCGTCGTGCCCATAGTGCCCTTCCTGCTGCATTCGCCAATCCTAATTGGGAACCCACCACTTCTGCAGCGCCCGTACTTCCCCCATTCACATCCCCCAACGAAATGCAGTCGGCTGCATGAGAGGCATTTTTATGTGCTCCCGAGTACCCCTACCCAACGAACCCCCCCCAAAAAGATGTTGTGTCTGCAGCAAACGCGGATATAGGCGTGACACCCGCTATTATTGTCCCTCCTGTCCTGACAATCCTGGTCTTTGCATTGGTGAATGTTTTGAACGCTACCATACACTAGTTGAGTATTAGCGTAGGGTACAGCATTGCACAGACTAGGCACACTTTCACAGGGTCTCCCAAGATGCCATCGCATTTTGAGAGACCCGAACCTGGAACCGGTTACAGTTATAAAAGTTAGTTACAAAAAAAGTGTAAAAAAAAAAAATATATATATAAAATAAAAAAAAATAGTTGTCGTTTTATTGTTCTCTCTCTCTATTCTCTCTCTCTATTGTTCTGCTCTTTTTTTACTGTATTCTATTCTGCAGTGTTTTATTGTTATTGTTATTGTTATTATGTTTTATCATGTTTGTTTTTCAGGTATGTAATTATTTATACTTTATTGTTTACTGTGCTTTATTGTTAACCATTTTTTTGTCTTCAGGTACGCCATTCACAACTTTGAGTGGTTATACCAGAATGATGCCTGCAGGTTTAGGTATCATCTTGGTATCATTCTTTTCAGCCAGCGGTCGGCTTTCATGTAAAAGCAATCCTAGCGGCTAATTAGCCTCTAGACTGCCTTTACAAGCCGTGGGAGGGAATGCCCCCCCCCCCCCCACCGTCTTCCGTGTTTTTCTCTGGCTCTCCTGTCTCAACAGGGAACCTGAGAATGCAGCCGGTGATTCAGCCAGCTGACCATAGAGCTGATCAGAGACAAGAGTGGCTCCAAACATCTCTATGGCCTAAGAAACCGGAAGCTACGAGCATTTTATGACTTAGATTTCGCCGGATGTAAATAGCGCCATTGGGAAATTGGGGAAGCATTTTATCACACCGATCTTGGTGTGGTCAGATGCTTTGAGGGCAGAGGAGAGATCTAGGGTCTAATAGACCCCAATTTTTTCAAAAAAGAGTACCTGTCACTACCTATTGCTATCATAGGGGATATTTACATTCCCCGAGATAACAATAAAAATGATTTAAAAAAAAAAAAAATGAAAGGAACAGTTTAAAAATAAGATAAAAAAGCAAAAAAATAATAAAGAAAAAAAAAAAAAAAAAAAAAAGCACCCCTGTCGCCCCCTGCTCTTGCGCTAAGGCGAACGCAAGCGGCGGTCTGTCGTCAAACGTAAACAGCAATTGCACCATGCATGTGAGGTATCGCCGCGAAGGTCAGATCGAGGGCAGTAATTTTTGCAGTAGACCTCCTCTGTAGATCTAAAGTGGTAACCTGTAAAGGCTTTTAAAGGCTTTTAAAAATGTATTTATTTTGTTGCCACTGCACGTTTGTGCGCAATTGTAAAGCATGTCATGTTTGGTATCCATGTACTCGGTCTAAGATCATCTTTTTTATTTCATCAAACATTTGGGCAATATAGTGTGTTTTAGTGCATTAAAATTTAAAAAAGTGTGTTTTTTCCCCAAAAAATGCGTTTGAAAAATCGCTGCGCAAATACTGTGTGAAAAAAAAAAATGAAACACCCACCATTTTAATCTGTAGGGCATTTGCTTTAAAAAAATATATAATGTTTGGGGGTTCAAAGTAATTTTCTTGCAAAAAAAAAAAAACTTTTTCATGTAAAAAATAAGTGTCAGAAAGGGCTTTGTCTTCAAGTGGTTAGAAGAGTGGGTGATGTGTGACATAAGCTTCTAAATGTTGTGCATAAAATGCCAGGACAGTTCAAAACCCCCCCAAATGACCCCATTTTGGAAAGTAGACACCCCAAGCTATTTGCTGAGAGGCATGTCGAGTCCATGGAATATTTTATATTGCGACACAAGTTGCGGGAAAGAGACAAATTTTTTTTTTTTTTTTTTTTTTTTTGCACAAAGTTGTCACTAAATGATATATTGCTCAAACATGCCATGGGAATATGTGAAATTACACCCCAAAATACATTCTGCTGCTTCTCCTGAGTACGGGGATACCATATGTGTGAGACTTTTTGGGAGCCTAGCCGTGTACGGGACCCCGAAAACCAAGCACCGCCTTCAGGCTTTCTAAGGGGCGTGAATTTTTGATTTCACTCTTCACTGCCTATCACAGTTTCGGAGGCCATGGAATGCCCAGGTGGCACAAAACCCCCCCAAATGACCCCATTTTGGAAAGTAGACACCCCAAGCTATTTGCTGAGAGGTATAGTGAGTATTTTGCAGACCTCACTTTTTGTCACAAAGTTTTGAAATTTGAAAAAAGAAAAAAAAAAAAAGTTTTTTCTTGTCTTTCTTCATTTTCAAAAACAAATGAGAGCTGCAAAATACTCACCATGCCTCTCAGCAAATAGCTTGGGGTGTCTACTTTCCAAAATGGGGTCATTTGGGGGGGGTTTGTGCCACCTGGGCATTCCATGGCCTCCGAAACGGTGTTAGGCAGTGAAGAGTAAAATCAAAAATTCACGCCCTTAAAAACGCTGAAGGCGGTGATTGGTTTTCGGGGCCCCGTACGCGGCTAGGCTCCCAAAAAGTCCCACACATGTGGTATCCCCGTACTCAGGAGAAGCAGCTAAATGTATTTTGGGGTGCAATTCCACATAGGCCCATGGCCTGTGTGAGCAATATATCATTTAGTGACAACTTTGTGCAAAAAAAAAAAAAAAAAAAAAAAAAGTGTCACTTTCCCGCAACTTGTGTCAAAATATAAAATATTCCATGGACTCAATATGCCTCTCAGCAAATAGCTTGGGGTGTCTACTTTCCAAAATGGGGTCATTTGGGGGGGGGTTGTGCCACCTGGGCATTCCATGGCCTCCGAAACTGTGATAGGCAGTGAAGAGTGAAATCAAAAAGTTACACCCTTAGAAATCCTGAAGGCGGTGATTGGTTTTCGGGGTCCCATACGCGGCTAGGCTCCCAAAAAGTCCCACACATGTGGTATCCCCGTACTCAGGAGAAGTAGCTGAATATATTTTGGGGTGCAATTCCACATAGGCCCATGGCCTGTGTGAGCAATATATCATTTAGTGACAACTTTTTGTAAATATTTTTTTTTTTTTTTTTTTTGTCATTATTCAATCACTTGGGACAAAAAAAATAACACTCCTTTGCTGCTGTATGCTAAACAGCAGCAAAGGAAATGATGTCATCTCCCCTCGGCTCGGTATTTTCCGTTCCAGCGCCGAGGGGAGAAGACATCAATGTGAGTGAAAACACACTACACAACACAGTAGAACATGCCAGGCATACAAAACACCCCGATCCCCCCCCCCGATCGCCCCCCGATCCCCCCCCAATCACCCCCCCCCCCTGTCACAAACTGACACCAGCAGGTTTTTTTTTTTTTTTTTTTTTTTTTTTTCTGATTACTGCATAGTGTCAGTTTGTGACAGTTACAGTGTTGGGACAGTGAGTATTACCCCCCTTTAGGTCTAGGGTACCCCCCTAACCCCCCCTAATAAAGTTTTAACCCCTTGATCACCCCCTGTCACCAGTGTTGCTAAGCGATCATTTTTCTGATCGCTGTATTAGTGTCGCTGGTGACGCTAGTTAGTGAGGTAAATATTTAGGTTCGCCGTCAGCGTTTTATAGTGACAGGGACCCCCATATACTACCTAATAAATGTTTTAACCCCTTGATTGCCCCCTAGTTAACCCTTTCACCACTGATCACCGTATAACCGTTACGGGTGACGCAGGTTAGTTCGTTTATTTTTTATAGTGTCAGGGCACCCGCCGTTTATTACCTAATAAAGGTTTAGCCCCCTGATCGCCCGGCGGTGATATGCGTCGCCCCAGGCAGCGTCAGATTAGCGCCAGTACCGCTAACACCCACGCACGCAGCATGCGCCTCCCTTAGTGGTATAGTATCTGAACGGATCAATATCTGATCTGATCAGATCTATACTAGCGTCCCCAGCAGTTTAGGGTTCCCAAAAACACAGTGTTAGCGGGATCAGCCCAGATACCCGCTAGCACCTGCGTTTTGCCCCTCCGCCCAGCCCACCCAAGTGCAGTATCGATCGATCACTGTCACTTACAAAACACTAAACGCATAACTGCAGCGTTCACAGAGTCAGGCCTGATCCCTGCGATCGCTAACAGTTTTTTTGGTAGCATTTTGGTGAACTGGCAAGCAAGCACCAGGCAGCGTCAGGTTAGCGCCAGTAGCGCTAACACCCACGCACGCACCGTACACCTCCCTTAGTGGTATAGTATCTGATCGGATCAATATCTGATCCGATCAGATCTATACTAGCGTCCCCAGCAGTTTAGGGTTCCCAAAAACGCAGTGTTAGTGGGATCAGCCCAGATACCTGCTAGCACCTGCGTTGTGCCCCTCCGCCCGGCCCAGCCCAGCCCACCCAAGTGCAGTATCGATCGATCACTGACACTTACAAGGCACTAAACGCATAACTGCAGCGTTCGCAGAGTCAGGCCTGATCCCTGCGATCGCTAACAGTTTTTTTGGTAGCATTTTGGTGAACTAGCAAGCACCGGCCCCAGGCAGCGTCAGGTTAGCGCCAGTACCACTAACACCCACGCACGCAGCATACGCCTCCTTTAGTGGTATAGTATCTGAACGGATCAATATCTGATCCGATCAGATCAGATCTATACTAGCGTCTCCAGCAGTTTAGGGTTCCCAAAAACGCAGTGTTAGCGGGATCAGCCCAGATACCTGCTAGCACCTGCGTTTTGCCCCTCCGCCCGGCCCAGTCCAGCCCACCCAAGTGCAGTATCGATCGATCACTGTCACTTACAAAACACTAAACGCATAACTGCAGCGTTCGCAGAGTCAGGCCTGATCCCTGCGATCGCTAACAGTTTTTTTGGAAGCTTTTTATTGAACTGGCAAGCACCAACGGCCTAGTACACCCCGGTCATAGTCAAACCAGCACTGCAGTAACACTTGGTGACGTGGCGAGTCCCATAAGTGCAGTTCAAGCTGGTGAGGTGACAAGCACAAGTAGTGTCCCGCTGCCACCAAAAAGACAAACACAGGGCCGTCGTGCCCATAGTGCCCTTCCTGCTGCATTCGCCAATCCTAATTGGGAACCCACCACTTCTGCAGCGCCCGTACTTCCCCCATTCACATCCCCCAACGAAATGCAGTCGGCTGCATGAGAGGCATTTTTATGTGCTCCCGAGTACCCCTACCCAACGAACCCCCCCCAAAAAGATGTTGTGTCTGCAGCAAACGCGGATATAGGCGTGACACCCGCTATTATTGTCCCTCCTGTCCTGACAATCCTGGTCTTTGCATTGGTGAATGTTTTGAACGCTACCATACACTAGTTGAGTATTAGCGTAGGGTACAGCATTGCACAGACTAGGCACACTTTCACAGGGTCTCCCAAGATGCCATCGCATTTTGAGAGACCCGAACCTGGAACCGGTTACAGTTATAAAAGTTAGTTACAAAAAAAGTGTAAAAAAAAAAAATATATATATAAAATAAAAAAAAATAGTTGTCGTTTTATTGTTCTCTCTCTCTATTCTCTCTCTCTATTGTTCTGCTCTTTTTTTACTGTATTCTATTCTGCAGTGTTTTATTGTTATTGTTATTGTTATTATGTTTTATCATGTTTGTTTTTCAGGTATGTAATTATTTATACTTTATTGTTTACTGTGCTTTATTGTTAACCATTTTTTTGTCTTCAGGTACGCCATTCACAACTTTGAGTGGTTATACCAGAATGATGCCTGCAGGTTTAGGTATCATCTTGGTATCATTCTTTTCAGCCAGCGGTCGGCTTTCATGTAAAAGCAATCCTAGCGGCTAATTAGCCTCTAGACTGCCTTTACAAGCCGTGGGAGGGAATGCCCCCCCCCCCCCCACCGTCTTCCGTGTTTTTCTCTGGCTCTCCTGTCTCAACAGGGAACCTGAGAATGCAGCCGGTGATTCAGCCAGCTGACCATAGAGCTGATCAGAGACAAGAGTGGCTCCAAACATCTCTATGGCCTAAGAAACCGGAAGCTACGAGCATTTTATGACTTAGATTTCGCCGGATGTAAATAGCGCCATTGGGAAATTGGGGAAGCATTTTATCACACCGATCTTGGTGTGGTCAGATGCTTTGAGGGCAGAGGAGAGATCTAGGGTCTAATAGACCCCAATTTTTTCAAAAAAGAGTACCTGTCACTACCTATTGCTATCATAGGGGATATTTACATTCCCCGAGATAACAATAAAAATGATTTAAAAAAAAAAAAAATGAAAGGAACAGTTTAAAAATAAGATAAAAAAGCAAAAAAATAATAAAGAAAAAAAAAAAAAAAAAAAAAAAGCACCCCTGTCGCCCCCTGCTCTTGCGCTAAGGCGAACGCAAGCGGCGGTCTGTCGTCAAACGTAAACAGCAATTGCACCATGCATGTGAGGTATCGCCGCGAAGGTCAGATCGAGGGCAGTAATTTTTGCAGTAGACCTCCTCTGTAGATCTAAAGTGGTAACCTGTAAAGGCTTTTAAAGACTTTTAAAAATGTATTTATTTTGTTGCCACTGCACGTTTGTGCGCAATTGTAAAGCATGTCATGTTTGGTATCCATGTACTCGGTCTAAGATCATCTTTTTTATTTCATCAAACATTTGGGCAATATAGTGTGTTTTAGTGCATTAAAATTTAAAAAAGTGTGTTTTTTCCCCAAAAAATGCGTTTGAAAAATCGCTGCGCAAATACTGTGTGAAAAAAAAAAATGAAACACCCACCATTTTAATCTGTAGGGCATTTGCTTTAAAAAAATATATAATGTTTGGGGGTTCAAAGTAATTTTCTTGCAAAAAAAAAAAAACTTTTTCATGTAAAAAATAAGTGTCAGAAAGGGCTTTGTCTTCAAGTGGTTAGAAGAGTGGGTGATGTGTGACATAAGCTTCTAAATGTTGTGCATAAAATGCCAGGACAGTTCAAAACCCCCCCAAATGACCCCATTTTGGAAAGTAGACACCCCAAGCTATTTGCTGAGAGGCATGTCGAGTCCATGGAATATTTTATATTGCGACACAAGTTGCGGGAAAGAGACAAATTTTTTTTTTTTTTTTTTTTTTTTTGCACAAAGTTGTCACTAAATGATATATTGCTCAAACATGCCATGGGAATATGTGAAATTACACCCCAAAATACATTCTGCTGCTTCTCCTGAGTACGGGGATACCATATGTGTGAGACTTTTTGGGAGCCTAGCCGTGTACGGGACCCCGAAAACCAAGCACCGCCTTCAGGCTTTCTAAGGGGCGTGAATTTTTGATTTCACTCTTCACTGCCTATCACAGTTTCGGAGGCCATGGAATGCCCAGGTGGCACAAAACCCCCCCAAATGACCCCATTTTGGAAAGTAGACACCCCAAGCTATTTGCTGAGAGGTATAGTGAGTATTTTGCAGACCTCACTTTTTGTCACAAAGTTTTGAAATTTGAAAAAAGAAAAAAAAAAAAAGTTTTTTCTTGTCTTTCTTCATTTTCAAAAACAAATGAGAGCTGCAAAATACTCACCATGCCTCTCAGCAAATAGCTTGGGGTGTCTACTTTCCAAAATGGGGTCATTTGGGGGGGGTTTGTGCCACCTGGGCATTCCATGGCCTCCGAAACGGTGTTAGGCAGTGAAGAGTAAAATCAAAAATTCACGCCCTTAAAAACGCTGAAGGCGGTGATTGGTTTTCGGGGCCCCGTACGCGGCTAGGCTCCCAAAAAGTCCCACACATGTGGTATCCCCATACTCAGGAGAAGCAGCTAAATGTATTTTGGGGTGCAATTCCACATAGGCCCATGGCCTGTGTGAGCAATATATCATTTAGTGACAACTTTGTGCAAAAAAAAAAAAAAAAAAAAAAAAAGTGTCACTTTCCCGCAACTTGTGTCAAAATATAAAATATTCCATGGACTCAATATGCCTCTCAGCAAATAGCTTGGGGTGTCTACTTTCCAAAATGGGGTCATTTGGGGGGGGGTTGTGCCACCTGGGCATTCCATGGCCTCCGAAACTGTGATAGGCAGTGAAGAGTGAAATCAAAAAGTTACACCCTTAGAAATCCTGAAGGCGGTGATTGGTTTTCGGGGTCCCATACGCGGCTAGGCTCCCAAAAAGTCCCACACATGTGGTATCCCCGTACTCAGGAGAAGTAGCTGAATATATTTTGGGGTGCAATTCCACATAGGCCCATGGCCTGTGTGAGCAATATATCATTTAGTGACAACTTTTTGTAAATATTTTTTTTTTTTTTTTTTTTGTCATTATTCAATCACTTGGGACAAAAAAAATAAATATTCAATGGGTTCAACATGCCTATCAGCAATTTCCTTGGGGTGTCTACTTTCCAAAATGGGGTCATTTGGGGGGGTTTTGTACTGCCCTGCCATTTTAGCACCTCAAGAAATGACATAGGCAGTCATAAACTAAAAGCTGTGTAAATTCCAGAAAATGTACCCTAGTTTGTAGACGCTATAACTTTTGCGCAAACCAATAAATATACGCTTATTGACATTTTTTTTACCAAAGACATGTGGCCGAATACATTTTGGCCTAAATGTATGACTAAAATTGAGTTTATTGGATTTTTTTTATAACAAAAAGTAGAAAATATCATTTTTTTTCAAAATTTTCGGTCTTTTTCCGTTTATAGCGCAAAAAATAAAAACTGCAGAAGTGATCAAATACCATCAAAAGAAAGCTCTATTTGTGGGAAGAAAAGGACGCAAATTTCGTTTGGGTACAGCATTGCATAACCGCGCAATTAGCAGTTAAAGCGACGCAGTGCCAAATTGGAAAAAGACCTCTGGTCCTTAGGCAGCATAATGGTCCGGGGCTCAAGTGGTTAAAAAAAAAACCCCCATTGAAATCCATGTGTCCGGCACCCCGCATGTAGATTAGGGGCCAGGCGGATGGATTAGTGGAATGGCCGCCAGCTGCTTAACATACTCCAAAAGGTGAATTTATCCTTTGAGTGATAGTGACCCTTTCTGATTAAATCAAATAGCCATGTTTGGCCATTCTGTTCTGTATTTCTGCCCATTATAGGCTGTGGTCAGAATTCTTACAAATATCAATACTAAGAATGCTTTTACAATGGTTTACAACGTTTCAGATTACCGGAAATATATATGTTACTTTAAATGTAAAATCATGCTAATGGTCTCTCTAAGTACTAAATAAGTACGCCTTAGATTCTCATGATAGTTTTAATAATTTCCCCGAATGTTTGCCAGTTGTATAAATCTTACATAATGTTATATGTGAAGTTACATAATTGACATGACTGAAAAAAAAAAACATGTTTCAGCTTAACTTTATTGAAATTACAACTTTGCTCATATACACTAAAGGCAGTCACTTTCTATCTCTAACACATTAAAGCTGGACTCCAGGCACAAAACTTTAATACAAATACATTCCTCATCAGCCACAAAGGATATAAATCTCCTTTGTATGCACCAAATACCTCTTCAAACCCAGATATTACTTTGAAAAAGTATCCGTGACATCATCACTGCACTATGCAGAGAACAGAGCAGTAAGAGGAACCCAACAGGCTCCACCCACTACAAAAAACTACAAGAGGGGGCGGAGACAAGACCAGTCACCCTGCACAAGGAGAGAGAGAGCAGCAGTGACCGGTCTTTATTACAGGAAGCTCCAGCCCCTAGGCAAAGTTTCACCCTGGATTACTGTACAGATCTGGTAGAAATTTACAAAGCACATCAATATTCAAGTAACCATACATCTAGTTATATGGTATATTAAGAGAATATTTGCCTTTCCCACAATTCAACTTTGTATCTTCTTGAGTACATCAGAAATCAAGCAATGGCAGTGACAGAACAGTCCAGCAGTCAAGTATTGTGTTGGATAGTGCTGCCATTGATTAGAAACTGAACATATTGTATTACTGTAGAGAATCACCCCTCTGTTTGTACGGGGGATCATTATTATCAAGAAATAAGGGAAGGGAAATCCAAAATGTTAGAGATGTGTCCAGAACAAGAAGTAAGGGAAAAGAGGGAATTATGCCTAAATTGTTCTTTCCCCATTGAGCACCTCTCACAGTCTCACTACTCTGTCAATCCCTACACTGGCTTCCGATCACCCAACAAATAAGATTCAGAATACTAACATTGGCATACAAAGCCACCCACAACTCTGCCCTACGCTAAATCACCAATCTTGTCTCAATACATGACCCAAACCATCCTCTCTGCTACTCCAAAGGCCTCCAGCTCTCTAGCTCCCTTGTCCCCTCCTTCCATGTTCACCTCCAGGTCTTCTCCAGAGTCTCCCCCATCCTTTGGAACTTGCTACTCCAGTCTGTTTAGCTATCTCCTACACTGTGCAACTTTATGCGATCCCTGAAAACTCATCTCTTCAGGGAAGCTTATCCCACTTCTACCTAAAAACTGAACATGGGGAGAGTTATGAGAAATTGTCCTCTCTAAACAGATATTGTGCTAAGCCTGTAGGCAACAGAACCCAGAATCAGAACCTTTGATAAGTGGAAGAGAGGGTTTGATAATAATGTTGGCAGTGTCTCCACCCATAACAGTTAAAGTAAATAGTAATCTAATCAAAGTATTTAGGAGCAGATGAACTACTGCAACCAGCATATACCATTACCCATACGTATATAGATGCACACAGGTATGGAAATATTACAAGCTTTATATAAGATTAATAATAATACATGCATTCAATGTACAAACATGTATTATCAGCAAGGGGCCCAAGAAGAGTCCTGGTGGAATTGTGCACATATGCCCGGGTATACCGAGTTATTAACCGCTTGCCGACCAGGTTGGCACGGCTGGGCAAATCGCTAAAGCTGTACGTCGGCTCTTTAAGATGCTATAACAGCTGATGCACGTGCCCGGCAGGCACTATGTCCACCAGGCACCCGTGGTCGCTCCTGACAGAACGAGAACGGGGATCTTTGTGTGTAAACACAGAAATCCCGGTTCTGTCAGGGGGGGTCGAGGCAGATCGTGTGTTCCTACTAAGTAGGAACAATAATATGTCTCCTCTCCCAGTCACTCCCATCCCCCCACAGTTAGAAACACAAGTAGGGAACACAGTTAACCCCTTGATTGCCCCCTAGTGTTAACCCCTTCCCTGCCAATGACATTTACACAGTAATCAGTGGCTATTTTTAGCTCTGATCTCTGTATAAATGTCAATGGTCCCAAAAAAGTGTCCGCTCTGTCCGCCGCAATGTCGCAGTCCCGATAAAAATCACAGATCGCCGCCATTACTAGTAAAAAAAAATAAAATAATAAAAATTACATAAATCTTTCCCCTATTTCGTAGACGCTATAACTTTTGAGCAAACCAATCAATATACGCTTATTGCGATTTTTTTTACCAACAATACATAGCAGAATACATATCGGCCTAGACTAATGAAGAAATTCGTTTTTTTACATTTTTTGGGGGATATTTATTATAGCAAAAAATACAAAATATTGTGTATTTTTCAAAATTGTCTTGTATTTTAGTTTATAGCGCAAAAAATAAAAAATGCAGACCTGATCAAATAGCACCAAAAGAAAGCTCTATCTGTGGGGAAAAAAGGACGTCAATTTTGTTTGGGTACAACGTTGCACGACCGCGCAATTGTCAGTTAAATCAACGCAGTGCCGTATCGCAAAAAATGGCCTGGTCAGGAAGGGGGCAAATCCTTCCGGGGCTGAAGTGGTTAATAACTCTTTATCAATAAAAATACCTCCAGATGAATGTTGCAGCAAAGTCTAGTTGCAGGGGCCCTTGAGGATGATCACGATGAAGCGTCCATCTTGGTGCCAAAGAGCTAAAGACAAGATCAGCGATGATAGGGAGATCCTCCAGCCAACTGGCCTGGAATTCAGATCCTCACCAGCAAACCATGGTGTGACACTGGAACTCAGAGTCAATCGATCTACTCTGTGTCTTAGTCACTAATAGCTTATATTCTGACATGCAACCAGACCTCTAACTACTTGTGGGCTGTCAGATGCCTAACCTGGCTCTAGCCTATGCTGGTTATTGAGCCCTGAGCTAAAACTAGCTAACTAAAATAAGAGGAGCCACATACAAACCGTATTACAATAAACAGGCTCACCTACTATGATACATCAAGGTTACCAACACACACACACTTACAATTACAGACAGTAGAGGACAGCAGATCCCTACATGGACTTCTACATTTTCCATTGGATCATCCCTCTCACGGTATTTATCTTTTGTACCACTTGCCCCCAGTGGCGGCCCATCCATTAGGGGTGCACAGGCACCGCCCCCCTATCCATGCATCCAGCCCCCTGATCTACATACAGGGGCGCCAGACTATGGATTTACAATGGGGGGGGGGGTTGAAGCAAGTGGCTCTAATAGGCTTTAAAAAGGGTGGGCTCGGGGGGCAGAGCACTGCGCCCCGATCCCACCCAGTTGTGTGAAGATAGCAAATGAATATTTGCTATTTTCACACTAAATCTCCTCCCTGCCAATCAGGAAGCGGGCCGTGAGACCTAGGATGCCTAGCACCTAGGAGGAGAAGAGAGGAGAAGCACTGGAGTGCTGGAGGAGAGGGCACCAGAGCCGCTGCCTGTAGCCCGCCACCCACCACCTAGATGGGGTCCACCGTGCTCGAGGACATCGGAGCTACTGCCCGCAGCCCGCCGCCTAGATGGGGTAAGTGCTGGACCGACCGGCAGACAGCGGGTGGGGTAGTGCCGCAGAAGCCTTCCGCCGGGGGAGTGTTTGTTTGCTGCCCCTTCTCCAAAAAAAAAAACACCAACTGCCACTGCTTGCCCCTCCCTATTAGATTGTAAGCTCTCACAAGCAGGGCCTTCCTTAACCTCTTGTATTGAATTGTATTGTAACTATACAATCTCCCTTTATTTTGTAAAGCACTACACAAACTGTTGGCGCTTTATAAATCCTGTATAATAATAATATGTTAATCCAAAGGCTGTGGTCCAAAACTGGACAAAAGTGATATACAACTATTTTTTACTGGTATGTTAACATTCATTATGTTATCTTTTTTTAGACTGGAACTTGGTATAACATTTATTCCCAAACTGCCTCTATTTTACCATGCTCATTATGATTAAGCCACGCCTGTTAAATCTCAGCTATATAACCACGCCCATCTCTGTGAGACCACACCCACTCTTTCTGAGCTGCTTTCCTGTCCCTTTTTGTCTTCTTGGGAAGTTACGATTTTACAACAATCGCCTTGTGTTATAATTTCCCAGAGGAGTCTGCTGATGTGCAGCCAAGGTTTGTAGAACATAAACACATGGGACCATTTTATATTTACAAAACATCTGGAAGGAAAAAAATCCTTCATATTTTCACTTTAACTTCTTTCCTCGGACATACAATTGTGACTAAATACACGCTTTTTGCAGATTCATAGCTGCTTTGTGTATTTTTCATGGGGACAGATTTGGATTTCCTTTGCTAGCACAACTAATCAATTAACCACTTCATTTCTGGAAGATTCCCCCCCCCCTTCCTGAATAGGTAATTTTTTTGCGATACAGCACTGCGTTACTTTAACTCCCAATTGCGCGGTCTTGCAACACTGTACCCAAATAAAATGTAAGTCCTTTTTTTCCCACAGATAGAGCTTTCTTTTGGTGGTATTTGATCACCTCTGAGTTGTTTTTTGCGCTATAAACAAAAGACAATTTTGAAGAAAAAACAATATTTTTTACTTTCTGCTATAAAACACCCAATAAAAAAATAAAAAAAATACAATCTCTTCATAAATTTAGCCCAATATGTATTCTGCAACATGTTTTGTAGTAAAAAAATCCCAATAATCCTATATTGATTGGTTTACATGAACGTTATAACATCTACAAACTATGGTATATATTTATGGAATTTTTAATTATTATTCTTTTTTTTTTACTAGTAATGGCGGCAAGCAGCGACTTGTAGCGGGACTGCGATTTTGCGATGGAAAATTGGACACTAACTGACACTTTTGACACTTTGCAGGAACCAGTGACACTAATACGGTGATCAGTGCTAAAAATATTCAGTCGACGTACTAATGACAATTGCTGGGAAGGGGTTAAACATCTAGGGCAGGGGTCTCAAACTGGCGGTCCTCCAGCTGTTGCGAAACTACAAGTCCCATGAGGTATTGTAAGACTGACAGTTACAAGCATGACTCCTAAGGTAGAGGCATGATGGGACTTGTAGTTTTGCAACAGCTGGAGGGGCGCCAGTTTGAGACCCCTGATCTAGGGAGATCAAAGGGTTTATTGTGTGCCTAGCCAGTTTTTTTGTGTACTGTGGGAGGTACTTTTGCAGGAGGAAGTGATGGATTTTATTTCTTGCTTTGCATCCCTTCCCCCCTGTCAGAACGGAGATCTACCTTGTTTAGATAGGCAGATCTCAGTTCTGTGTGTTTTAGCGACGATTAGCAGGTGTCAGAGGCAGTCCACTGGCACTACCCCCCAGCGCTCGATTGATTGATCGGGAAGGCGGCGATCCACTGGCACTACCCCTCCGCTCGATTGAATGGGAAGGGGTGCACTGATTGGCAGCCTCATCAGTGCCCATCAGTGCAGCCTATCAGTGCCCATCAGTATAGCCTCATTAGTGCCCATCAGTGCAGTCTCATCAGTGCCCATCAGTGCAGCCTTATCAGTGCCCCTTCAGTGCAGCCTATCAGCGCCCATCAGTGCCCTTCAGTGCAGCCTCATCAGTGCAGCCCCACCAGTGCCCATCAGTGCAGCATATCAGTGCTGCCTTATTAGTGCAGCCCCATCAGTGCTTATCAGTGCCCATTAATGCGGCCTCATCAGGGGCCATCAGCGTGACCTCATCAGTGGTCATCAGTACCACCTCTGGGGCCAATAGTGCAGCTTATCAGTGCCCATCAGTGCAGCCTAGCAGTGCTGCCTTATCAGTGCAGCCTCATCAATGCATCTTATCAGTGCCACCTCATCAGTGGCCATCAGTGCCACCTCATCAGTGGTCATCATTGCCACCTCATCAGTGGCCACCAGTGCAGCCTCATCAGTGGTCACCAGTGCAGCCTCATCAGTGGTCACCAGTGCAGCCTGTTAGTGCCCATCAGTGCATCATATCAGTGTAGCCCCATCAGTGCAGCTTATCAGTGCCGCCTCATCAGTGCCCATCAGTGCAGCCTTATCAGTGCCCATTAGTGCAGCCTTATCAGTGGCCTTCAGTGCAGCCTATCAGTGCCCATCAGTGCAGTCCCATCGGTGCAGCCTCTCAGTGACCATCAGTGCCGCCTCATCAGTGCCCATCAGTGCAGTCTTATCAGTGCCCATCAGTGCAGCCTTATCAGTGCCCCTTCAGTGCAGCATATCAGTACCCATCAGTGCAACCTATTAGTGCACATCAGTGCAGCATATCAGTGCTGCCTTATCATTGCAGCTTATCAGTGCTGCCTCATCAGTGGCCATCAGTGCAGCCTTATCAGTGCCAATTAGTGCAGTCTTATCAGCGCCCATCACTGCTGCCTATCACTGCCCATCAGTGCAGCCTCATCAGTGCCCATCAGTGCAGCCTCATCACTGCTTATCAGTGCCCATCAATGCAGCCTATCATTACCCAAAAATGCAGCCTATCATTGCCCAGCAGTGCAGCCTATCAGTGCCCATAAGTGCAGCTTCATCAGTTCCCATCAACGCAGCAGGGAGGAATCGGGATGAGAGCTGGCTGGATCACACAGAGCAGGAATTTCCCCCCTTTGACACAGCTTGTGTATGAAATGCCGGCAGTTGTCAAACAAAGTCCCACCTCCTGGACCGGCTTTGGACCAGTGTGCTGTCTATCATAGGCGCCGGTCCAGGAGGTGAGACTTTGTTTGACAGTGGCTGGCCTTTCATATACCAGCTATGTCACAGCGAGAGATCCCTGCTCTGTGTGATCCAGCCGGCAGTCCTCCTGACATTTTCCTGACTGATTGCTTCTGGCAGAAGTGGTGCAGCCTTTGTTTTTTTTACAGGGCATTTATTATTATTATTATTCAGGATTTATATAGCGCCAACAGTTTACGCAGCGCTTTACAATATAAAAGGGAGACAATACAGTTATAATACAATACAATACAATAGGATTAAGAGGGCCCTGCTCAGAAGAGCTTACAATCTAATAGGGTGGGGCAGGTGGTACAAAAGGTTGTAACTGTGGGGAATGAGCTGGTGGAAGTGGTAGGAGATTAGTTGGAGACGTGATAGGCTTTCCTGAAGAGATGAGTTTTCAGGGATTGCCTGAAGGTAGCAAGAGTAGGGGATAGCCGGACAGGTGGAGGTAGCGAGTTCCAGAGGATGGGAGAGGCTCTGGAGAAATCCTGGAGACGAGCATGGGAGGAGGAGATGAGAGAGCTTGAAAGCAGGAGGTCTAGAGAAGATTTGGGTGATATTTGGAGACAAGATTGGTGATGTAGCTTGGGGCAGAGTTGTGAATGGCTTTGTATGTTGTGGTTAGAATTTTGAATTTAATTTGAATTTAATCCGCATAAAAGCGGATCAGGGGCAGGGAGCCCCCCCCCCCCCCTCCGGGCTGCTCTAAAGGTCGCACCGCTTCTGCCAGAAGGGATCAGTCAGGAAACTGTCAACCCAGTCCGCACTTGCCCTCTACTAATTTCTACTCTTGAAAATGCGAGCAGGCGAGTAGAAATTTTGAGGGCTGAACTATAGGATGCATAGTGTGCATAGAGCTGTGCACATGACTGCAACTAACCTGTACTGCTTGTTCCAAACAATGGAAAGGAGGGGGGAAACTAAAATTCTGTCAGGGCGCAGCACTAATAGTGTAGGTGCTTGTGCCAATGTCATTTACATGTCAGGGACAGGTACATAAATCTCTCAGATCACATAGTCTATACTGGACAGGTGCGTGGCCAGGGAGTTTTGTAAACATTTCATATTCCTGATACGTGCCTGCTGTACTATGTACTTGTATGAAAAAGTATCCTGTTCTCTTTGTATTGCTTCCTTTGTATTCTTTCCAGTCCTATTAAAAACGGACCACACTAGGCATAAGAGCACAGTGTGGTCAGTTTTCCAGCTGTGCTGAGAGCTCAGCCTGCTCTTCTCCAATAGTCAAACTTCTGCTCACACATCCCCCTAGGCTGTTTCTCTTCCCCTAGCACCACCTGCCCTGAGCTCCTTTTTTTTCCTCAAACAATAAGTATTTATTGAGCATAGAAAGAAATTGTACCTACATGGTCGAGAGCAAAACAAGTACACAAGATCTGTAGATTTCAACATATATAAATTCAATAAATTATACAAAACATTCTGCAGAATGATAACCCACCCGCCCATACAATCAAATAAAACCTTATTCATCAACATAAAGTACAACCGTACAATCAATCGTCCAGGTATTCAGACGGGCAGGGCAAAAGTGTTAACAAATGCTAGAACAGTCGGTCATACACCAGATCTACTGGGACTAGGCCAGGGATATCCAACCATGGGGCCCACAATTGACCAAATTTGCCTCTTTTACCCCTGTTTTATTAAATGAGCTTCTCTGATCGAATTGTGTCACCCATTTGGGTAATCCATTCCTGCAACGTGGGGGGCTCCGTGGATTTCCAGTGTCTCAGAATCATTTTCCGGGCCTGGAAGAGAGCTCTAGCCACAGCCCTTCCTCTATTGGGAGTGTGTCTAGAATACCCAGCAGGCAATGTTTAGGGTCATCAGGGATCATAATCTGGAAGACCCTATTAAGAGTATCTAAGACCTGCTTCCAATATAAATGGAGCTTTGGGCATCTCCATAAGAGGTGTATCAAATCCCCGTAATCTCCTCTGCATCTGGTGCAGGTGGAGCCAGAGCTCGCCCCCATGCAGGCTAACCTGGCTGGTTTGTAGTGAACTCTCAGGAGGATATATAGTTGTGACAGGCGCTGAGCCACGTTCAGAGAGCCTTGGGGAACAGCCTGTAGGGCTTCCTCCCACTACTCCTCTTCAAAGACCCCAACATCCCGTTCCCACTTCAACACCGCCTTTTGAGGCGAGTCCGCCTGGCCGCCTGAGCTCCTTATGCAGCTGCGAGCAAAGGGTATGTGATCACTTATTAAAAAGGGGAAAAAAGGGTATTTATAAAGTTTTTTTATATCTATACACAAATGTTTGCCTTTCACTAAATGCGTTGTTTTACAAGGTGAGGGTTCACATATACTAAGATAGGGCGAAGCCTTTTGGGAAACTGCGACCAGTTTCCTATCAGGTCTGTCTGGCTGTTGATTGACAGTGGGCACATCCATAGCTGCTATTTAGTTCAATAACAGATATGAATCAACCTACTGCAATGCTCTGTCAACCAAAAGTAAATTGAACCCGATAGTGAACTAATCTCTCAGCTCCGCATCAGGCTCCACCCAGCCAATGACAAGTCATTTTCCAAATATAGGCATAGCCATAGTTAGGTAATTACATCATCAGTATCCCTGGCCCCTTTGTTTTGTTTTTTTTTGGCTGGGGAATCTCCTGGCCGACAGCTGAATAGGGCCAAGAATACGGCACTGTGTGGGAAGCTGTCACCTATATGACAGCTTCTCAGCACAGACATGCTCCAGCTCTGTATGCCAGCTCAAAGTTGGTCTTAAAAAAAATCGGTTCTACATTCTCTCGATCAACATGAGTATTTTTAATCTTTATGATGCTAGGACTAGATAAATAAATAGATAGAAAAGTATATTTACTTGTTTTTTACATATCTTCAGGTACCTTCTGATTTCCAGGCCTAGGCAAATAATGTCATGCATCCCAGGAGTCTATAAGAGGGGATTTCTCAGCTAAGCACACCTATTGCATGCAACATGAATCACCTGCCCTTACTCAAGATGGCCATGGCCATAAATGCTATACAGGTGTTTTTCTCAGCACAATAAAGCATGAGGACATGGATGGATGGGGGAGTTTGTTCTGAATATTAAAAGTGAATCAAATAGTTTTTGGTTTGTGGTGCTCAGATGCAGTGTAGTTCCGCTTTAATTGCCGACAGTGTCCTAATCTGGAAACTTGCAGTAATTCATTAGGACTCTGTCGCTGCCATAGTGAGAGTTTCTTAAAGTTGCGGTAGTAAGTGCTACCAGAGAAGCCCGGAGCGAAAACGAAGGGGTGGAGGAGGGCTGGCATGACAGGGGAAACAGTGGGGTAAAATGAGAGAGATTGATTAATTGGTGGTGATGCAGGGGAGGAGGGGTTTCAGGGGTGTTATAGGAGCCTGGCCCCTCCCCAGCATCACCAGCGGCACAGGAGAGAAGAGATTCAGGCGTGGGTAACATCTGCTGAGTGAGATCGCATTGCAGGGAGCCAGTATCACACTGTCTGTAGGCCAATTAGCCACATCCAGCAGCACAAGTGTCAGGCCATCAATGGGCTGGGGCGTGAGAGCGCAGAGGCGGCTTGCAGGGCGGCAGACAGTGCTGGGAGACAAGGGCGGCTCTAATTTGGCGGACGTGGAGTGGCTCCTTCAGCGCCTGCGAGAGGAGGCGGTGACAAAAAGAGCAGACTGGCTCCAGAAGCAGCTTGCGCTGGTGCTGGGGACCCAGCATGCGGTGGCAAGTACAGGGGGCAGGGCCGATCCTAGCCGGGGTGCGCAGGGTGCTTTGCACCTGGGCGCCTGCAGAGGTGGGGGCGCCGAAGTGCCAGAGTTCTCCCCTCCCTCCTTCTCTCCTTGTGAGTGTCCGTCCAGAACACCAGTGTGAGCATAGGGCAGCCCGTCCAGCCTGGCAGTGCTTGGGGGAGGGGCGCTCCTCTTTCTGACAGGAGGGTTCTAGTCAGTGGCTGCTGATGTGCATGAATTCCTCACACAGGGATCCCGCACTGTCTTTACCAACTCCAGTTCAAATGCCTCCCCCTCCCATCTCTATCTGGGGCTGCAAGGAGAGAGAACCAAGGTGAGTCAGTGTGCAGTGTGCAGGAATGGCATCCCCAGCACACCTTTAGATGTGGTCTGGGCTGCCCCTGCTAGGAGATGTTTTATGGCATGATAGATTACATAGGATACACAGCCCCTGTCCCTTCCTGCACCTCAGTAGTCCATCTACAGATGTGATGTATAATGAGATGTACTAAGAGCCCTTTCACACTGACAGTGCAGGGACGTCAGGGGCAATGCGCCGTTACTTTTAGTGGCACTTTACCGTTGCTTTAGAGGTACATTTAACCCCCACTAAAGGGTTCAAAGGTGCAACTGCGGAGGCACTGCCCATTGATCCCCCTTGCAGCGCCTCAAAAGAAGGTACTTGCAGGAATTTTTTGGACGTCATGCCAGTGCTCTGCTCCAGTGTGAAAGCATTCGGGCTCTCACACTGGGATTGTAGATAAGGCTTTTTTCAGGCACTATTTTTAATTTTTAACGCTAAAGCGCCTGAAAACGCCTCCAGTGTGAAAGGGGTCTAATGGACCATCTCCTGTAGTATGTCTGCATTAAGGATGAGCTCCGGTGTGTTCGCAAGCTGCATGTGTCGAGCTCGCCAGGAACTCGGCACTACACAGCGCTAATCACAAGCAGTGAGATATTTCCCGATGCACGGCTGCAGAGATCAGGAAATGTCTCACTGCCTGTGATTAGCGCAGCACAGTGCCGACTTCCTGGCGAGCTCGACACGTGCAGCTTGCGAACACACCGGAGCTCTTACCATCTTCTGTACTATGTCTGCAGTCTCTGATCATCGCCTGTATTATGTCTGCAGTCTCTGACCATCTCCTGTACTATGTCTGCAGTCTCTGATCCAGGGCCGGTACAAGGGGTGGGCAGAAGGGGACGGATGCCCTGGGCGGGACCATTTACTGGAGGAAGGGGGGTGCAGTAGAAGCCACGCTACAGACCGCTTTGATCTGTGGCTGCAGCGCTCCCCTCCCACCTTTTCCTCTTGTTTGACACACAGCGCCGGGAGCGCTGTGTGTCACACAGCTGGGTCTGTGTGTGTGTTTGGCGGCGCCGTAAAAAGGACCCGCCCCCCTAGACTGGCTCATGTGGTAGCAGATTGAATCAGTGTTCCGCCTATCACACGAGCCAGTCTAGGGGGGCGGGACCTTGTTACGCCGCCGAACACACACACAGACCCAGCTGTGTGACACACACATAGTTGCCAACTGTCCCGGACTTCCCGGGACATTCCCGGGACTTGGACTCCATTCCCGAATTTGTGGTGTCCCGGGAAATGTCCCGAAAAATCTGGTTCTCGATTTTCGAAACCGCCGCCGCTAGAGGTCAGCGGCCGGGCCGCCATTTTATTGAAGTTCAGGAAGACGGCTGGGGGGGGGCTAGACGGAGCTTCTGCGTCGCCGCCCACCCTCCGCCCTGCTCTGCCTCGCCCGGCTCCACCTCGCCCCACCTACCCCCCCGCCCCGCTGCCAGTCTGATATGGAAAGGGGCGGGGGTTCTAGCCATGATGCTGCGGACACACTACTAGGACACCTCTGAGGTGCGGGGGGGGCACGCGCACCTCTGTGGGACACCTGATGTGAGGGGAGGGGCACTGGGGACACCTGATGTGGGGGGGCACTGGGGACACCTGATGTGAGGGGGGGCACTGGGGACACCTGATGTGGGGGGGGCACTGGGGACACCTGATGTGAGGGGGGGCACTGGGGACACCTGATGTGAGGGGGGCACTGGGGACACCTGATGTGAGGGGGGGCACTGGGGACACCTGATGTGAGGGGGGGCACTGGGGACACCTGATGTGAGGGGGGGAGGCACTGGGGACACCTGATGTGGGGGGGGGGGCACTGGGGACACCTGATGTGAGGGGGGGCACTGGGGACACCTGATGTAGGGGGGGCACTGGGACACCTGATGTGAGGGGGGGCACTGGGGACACCTGATGTGAGGGGGGGGCACTGGGGACACCTGATGTGAGGGGGGGGCACTGGGGGCACCTGATGTGAGGGGGGGCACTGGGGACACCTGATGTGAGGGGGGGGTCCACTGGGGACACCTAATGTGAGGGGGGCTCCACTGGGGGCACCTAATGTGAGGGGGGCTCCACTGGGGACACCTGATGTGAGGGGGGCTCCACTGGGGACACCTAATGTGAGGGGGAGCTCCGCCGGGGACACCTGATGTGAGGGGGAGCTCCACCGGGGACACCTGATGTGAGGGGGGCTCCGCCGGGGACACCTGATGTGAGGGGGGGCTCCGCCGGGGACACCTGATGTGAGGGGGAGCTCCGCAGGGGACACCTGATGTGAGGGGGGCTCTGCCGGGGACACCTGATGTGAGGGGGAGCTCCGCTGGGGACACCTGATGTGAGGGGGAGCTCCGCTGGGGACACCTGATGTGAGGGGGGCTCCGCTGGGGACACCTGATGTGAGGGGGGGCTCTGCCGGGGACTCCTGATGTGAGGGGGAGCTCCGCTTGGGACACCTGATGTGAGGGGGGGCTCCCCTAGGGACTCCTGATGTGAGGGGGGCTCCGCCGGGGACTCCTGGTGGGAGGGGGGGCTCGGCTGGGGACATCTGATGTAAGGGGGGGCTCTGATGGGGGCACCTGATGCAAGGACGGACTCTGCTGGGACATCTGACACAAGGACAGACGGCTGGTGGCAGGCGACGTGGCTAGTGACACGCTCAGGGATCCCACTGATTCTGCATTATGGTGAGTTGAATGATTTCATTTTATATTACAATGTAATAATAGAAATAATGCGCTTCAATCATCCTGACACCATAACAACCATGGTGCCGGGATGGTTGAAGTGCTAACACCAGGTGTTGGAGTATCTTTATCTGCTGATTGTTAAACTTTCTAGAATACACATATTTTTATTGTTGTGTAGTATCTGGGGTTGCTGTCCTGTCATTTCCCTCTCCCCCTCTCCCCCTCTAATCCCTCTCCCCCTCTCTCCCTCTCCATCCCTCATTCATCTCAGACTCTAACCACACCCTCTTGAGCCACGCCCATTTAAGCCACGCCCACTATGTCGCGTAAACCATGCCCATTTTTCGCCACGACGCGCTTCGCGCGCCGCACTTGTATATTTTTGCTAAGCCACGCCGAAAGACGAATGCCCCGCCCCCTAATTATTGGACGGCTCCGCCTACAGCCACAAAAGTGTCCCACATTTTTTTTTTGCAATGTTGGCAACTATGCACACAGCGCTGCAGGAGATGTCGGCTGTGTGATGCATCCAAGGCAGGCTATGGTGAGTCTGCATTCATAGGCAAAATGAGGCTAAAAATATGGTCACAGAGAGAGAGGCTGCGATTATGGTCACAGAGGCTGCGATTATGGTCACAGAGGCTGCGATTATGGTCACAGAGAGGTTGCGATTATGGTCACACAGGCCTTCGATTATGGTCACAGAGGCTGCGATTATGGTCACACAGGCTGCGATTATGGTCACAGAGGCTGTGATTATGGTCACAGAGAGGCTGCGATTATGGTCACAGTGGCTGCGATTATGGGCACAGAGGCTGCGATTATGGGCACAGAGAGGCTGCAATCATGGGCACAGAGGCTGCGATTATGGGCCCAGAGAGGCTGCAATTATGGTCACAGAGGCTGCAATTATGGTCACAGAGGGGCTGCAATTATGGGCACAGAGAGGCTGTGATTATGGGCACAGAGAGGCTGCAATTATGGGCACAGAGGCTGCGATTATGGGCAGAGAGAGAGAGGCTGAAATTATGGGCACAGAGAGAGAGGCTGAAATTAAGGTCACAGAGAGGCTGCGATTATGGTCACAGCGGCTGTGATTATGGGCACAGAGAGGCTGCAATTAGGGGCACAGAGGCTGCGATTATGGTCACAGAGGCTGCGATTATGGTCACAGAGGCTGCGATTATGGGCACAAAGAGAGGGGCCGAAACTATGGGCACAGAGAGGCTGCGATTATGGGCACAGAGGCTGCGATTATGGGCACAAAGAGAGAGGCTGAAACTATGGGCATAGAGAGGCTGCGATTATGGGCACAGAGGCTGCGATTATGGGCACAAAGAGAGAGGCCGAAACTATGGGCACAGAGAGGCTGCGATTATGGTCACAGAGGCTGCCATTATGAGCACATTGAGGCTGCAATTATGGGCATAGTGAGGCGGCATTGATGGGCACAGCGGTAGGCTGCATTTGATGGGCACTGGTGAGACTGCATTGATCTCTTGTATCATGTCTGCAGTCTCTGAGGGGAGTTTGCTTAATTAGCAATGATATTGGTAATATGACGCAGGAAGGGGGTTAATGCACTGTCACTGATGCATTAGTATAGATCCCATCGTCTGTAGGCACTGTAGCTTTTCACAGGGGGGGCGCAGTTTTTCATCTTCGCCCTGGGCACCGGATGACCTTGTCCCGGCACTGCTCAAATTATCTCCTGTACTATGTCTGCAGTCTCTGATCATCTCCTGTATCATGTCTGTAGTATTTCTGGGGGCTCTTTCTAACAGACTCTCTAACAGAAGCGCTCTCTGTCTCCATCAGAGAGGCTCCCCTCCAGGTCCCAATAAAGTAATCTTGCTTCTCTTCCTGTATTTTGTTTATTGTACCTGTAAGGATCCGAGGGTAATGAAGCCTTCGTGGGGGAGCATCTCTGTGGTTGAGTCGTTGCCATAGAAATATTTGTAAAGGGGAGGAGTTAGTAAAATGACCACACCCATGTGGGGGCGCCAGAAATATTTCTGCACCCAGGTGCCTGTGACCCTAGGATCGGCCCTGACGGGGGGGGCGGGAGTCTGCACGGGCGTGGAGATCCAGGCCTCCAGAGCGCTTCTCGCCAGACCTCGCCCCCAACAGCAGCAGCCAGGGAGTCCCATCAGGGTTTCTTCGGGTCCCCCAGCGAAGCGGCAGGCTGCGCTCGCAGGAGGGGGTCCCGGGAGGTATCCCGCCCCCCAGAGGAAGACAGCGGGCATGGCAGCTTGGCGCACCAGGTCAACTCCCAGGCCCTCCAGACAGCAGGGTGAGGACAGTGTGGGCTCCGCACCTGGCGGGTCTGCGGGGGAGGAGCTCCGGCGGGGGAGTAAAACAGCTACGGCCGCCGGGCCAGAGGGGGGTCAGGCCAGATGGAGACAAGGATGGAGACGGCGGTGGGGTCCGAGGTGAGCCCAGCAAGACGCGGCAAAGCACATAAATCCTTGAACGGATCCGGCGCGCGGGGGCAGAGTCCAAGGCAGCGCGGATCCTCAGCATCCAGAGTGCCATCACCTGGAGGGCGTTCTACAGATCGAGACCTGGTATCGGGACATAGATCCAAGGGTGAGCTGTCGGGATCCGAAGAAGAGGCAGAGCCATGTGGACGATCAGCAGCGATGGAGGTGGGACCGTCGGCTGGTGGGATCCTTCCTAGGCAGCCTGGTAAGACCATTTCTAATTCTGCTATTGTGGGTCAGCATGTGGGGGCTGCAGATATTGCGGGTAGGAGTGGTCGGCAACTATACCGGCGGGGCACAATGTGTTCGGCCCGCGGGCACAATGCTGCAGAGGCCGATACAGGCTTACAGGGGTTTTTATTGGGGTTAAAGGATTTGGTAGCTCGTTTTGGTACTCCACGTGAGGGAGATGTAGAGAAATGTACCGTCAGTTATACTTCCGCAGTGTTTTTGGGGGGCAAGGTACCTTGATGGCGAAGGCGTATGTGGAATCGGCTTTCCGGCTGCTGCCGGTCCACCCGGATAGTTTTCATTTTTTGGGTTGCTACTGGGAGAATGCATTCTATGTAGATTGCTGCCTGCCCATGGGCTGTTCGATTTCATGTGCCCTATTCGCAAGGTTCAGTTCGTTTGTGGAATGGGTGGTTAGGGACGTGTCAGGGGTGAAATCAGTCATTCATTGGATGATTTTCTGTGTGTCTGCTCGGCTGCCTTAAAGATCTGTGCGGTGCTATTGACCACGTTGGAACATATCGCAGACAGATTCGGGATACCGCTGGCACCAGAAAAGACAGAGGGTCCGACCATGGTGCTAAGTTTCTTGGGCATTGTTCTGGACTCCGGAGCAATGGAATGCCATCTGCCAGAGGACAAGTTGTTGGCGATTCGAAGTTGCTGGCGTTGCGCAAGGTTCAACTACGAAGGATATTGTCGATGGGGAGAGTATTTTGCAGACGGCTGTTGGCAAGTACAGCAGGGATTAAGGTTCCTACCCATTATGTGCGATTAGTGAGGGAACACCGGGAAGACCTGAAAGTGCGGCACTCGTTTTTGGAGTCGTTCAATGGGCAGGCCTTGTGGAAGTCTGGGCCGGTAAGTAATTTTGACCTGGAACTTTATACTGATGCGGCAAGGGCATCAGGATTCGGGGCATTTTGTCAAGGCAAATGGAGTGGCCGGACACTTGGAAGGAGGCTGGTTTCACTCGCAACCTGGTGTTACTGGAATTGTTTCCAGTGGTGCTGGCTGTGGAGTTGTGGGGGGAGTCTTTCAGGGACCTGAAAGTGCTTTTCCATGGGGATAATCTCGGGGTGGTGTAGGTTATCAACAAGATATCTGCCTCGTTACCACCGGTGGTGTGCTTGTTACAGCACTTGGTGCTACGGTGTTTACAACTTAATGTTTTTATCTATGCGGTGCACCTTCTGGGAGTAGAGAACGTCATAGCTGATGCCTTGTCTCGCTTTCAGTGGGACAAGTTCTGGGAGTTGGTGCCGGGGGCGGAGCAACATGGGATTCCTTGTCCCGAATGGCTTTGGAAGATAGCCTTGGGGTCGTCTCCGTATGGATTAGACTGTCAGTGACTGAGGCTACGTGGGCGGCTTACAGCAAGGTATGGCACGAATGGCTGATGCTGATTCAGCAATCGAATGTGGACCAGGATGGGCCAGAGGTTCGCCTTCTGGTTCTCTATTTTGTGTCTCAAAACTTGGAAAATGGGGTGTCGGTGTCAGTGCTGGAGAAGAAATTGGCTGGATTGGCGTTCTTATTGAAAGTAAAGGGGTGTCAAGATTTCACTAAAGATTTCTGGGTGAAGCAAGCATTGAAAGGGTACAGTGGCTCTCAGAAACGCAGGAACATCATGCGCCTGGTGTCGTTTGAGATTTTGCAGAAGTTGTTGGTTCAATTGGTGAGTTTTTGTTCATCGGCCTACGAGGCGGTGCTATTTAGGGTGGCTTTTACATTGGCATTTTTTGGAGCGTTTAGGATTGGGGAGTTGATTAGCCTAAAGTGGTGCAGGGGGGTATGTTGGATTGGGAGGTATGCTTCAACGAGGATAGGGTATCCCTCATCATTAGGCGATCAAAAATGGATCAAGGGGGTAAGAATGTGCAAATTTTTTCTTTGCCTGGGTCTCCGATGTGTCTGGTGGAGGCGGTGAAGGAATTTTTGGCTATACGTCTGGGGGTAGTGGGGACTTTTCTCATACACGCCCATGGGTCCCCCCTGTCGCGATTCCAGTTTATTGTGGTGTTCCAGAAAGGTTTATGGGCTTTGGGCTTGGAGTAGAAGAAATTCTCATCCCACTCCTTCAGAATAGGGGCGGCTATGGAAGCGGCAAGAAGTAGGTTAGCGGATGATGCAGTAAAATGCATCGGCAGGTGGGAATCACAGAGGTTCGAGATTTATGTTAGGCCCCACCCGCTGGTTAATTGAGACTGGGAGCGGGGGCTTTGGGGATTTGTAGTAGTTGTGATGATGAGCCTGTGGTTATTTGGAGTTTGTTTTTTCTTCTCTTTCAGATGGAAGGTAGAGATTGGTCTGGATACTGGGCCAATCGTATGTGTTTTGGGCGGCAAAACGGGGAGATGTTAGGCCGGAGGGGAGACAGTTGGGCATTTCCAGGCGTGAAGCCTGTATCCGGTGGTTGGGGGTGCCAGGAATGTTATGAAGTAGAGTTGTTCCAGAGGTGCACAAATTTGCGCGTTGGGACAGGCTGCCGGACGTCTTAGTTCTGCACGTAGGTGGCAATGATTTGGGGGTACGGTCAATGCTGGATATATAAAGAGACATCAGGTTTGATTTTTTTTTCGGCTCCGCATGGCCTTCCCTGATATGAAGATCATTTGGTCTAACATGATTGCTCAGACTAATTAGCTAATTCACTAAAGCAGTGAATTAGCTAGGTCGGTTGACAGAATTAATAAGGCTAGGAAAAAAGTTAATCGGGAAATCAGCAGATTGGTGGTTAGGAATGGGGGTTTGACTATTCAGCATTGGGAATTGGAGGTGGATACCTGGAGATACCTGAGAGGGGACAGGGTTCACCTGAATGATGTGGGGATCGATATGTGGGCTCTTGGGCAGCAGGATGGCATCCAGAGAGCGTTGAGGGCGTGGAGGGGCACCCAAGGGTAAGGTTTTCCCCGTTGGGTGCTGTGGCAGGTGTTGGTCTTTGCGGGAGAAGGAAGACACCTTTGAAGGATGAGTTCGGGACCCATCGGTGGTATGGGTCCTGATGGTGGTATTCCAGTTAACAGGGGTTTAACTGGAAGTTGGTTAATGGGTGCACTGTGGTAAGTGGGTTGTCTCAGAGCCAGCATGTCGGCTAGAGGCCTATTAACATATTTAAAGATACCGCAGTGCCAGTTGGAATTTGATGTTAGATGGAGGTGTCCGGCAAAGACCAATGCTAGGCAAGGGATATGCTTTATAACAGATGTTTTACGATTATGTTAAAAGTAAAATTTTATTGGTTAATAAAGGAGGCTGCTATGGCCAATGTTTTACTCCAAAATTGGTGTGGTCTCATGTTAATGGGGTGATCAAGGATATGGGTTGGTGGAGTAATAATTAGGTCTGGCAGTATGGTATACTACATCTGTTATACAATGTCATGAACTTGCCACAGGTGTCGGTAATGTTAAAGACACTGGAATAAAACGCTGACATAGGCACATGTAGCTCTTAAGGAAACTATCACTAGAAAATTGTCACTATAGTTTTATGGAACTCTGTGTTTTGGAGAAATAGCATTCATAAAGAATATGCATTAATAAGATTAGGTAATCCATTGCTTGACTCAAAGTGTCTCAGATGAAATAACACAAGGTTTAACTGCTTGCCGACTATTCTATTGCACATTTACTGCTACAAGGCAGCCGCACTGTGCAGAATCACGTATATATACGTGATTCTGCACTCCCAGGTTGGGGGCGCATGCGCCGCCTCTGCTGAAATTTATCACAGCGGAAGCCAATCAGCGGGTGCCAGCCAATGGATGTCAACCAGCACCCGCCAATTGTCGAGCAGAGACACAGGGCAGAGCTTTGCCTATGTAAACAAGGCAGAGCTCCATCCTGACAGAGGGGAAATGATGGATTTCCTTTCCCTGTAAAGCAGTGAATAAAATCCATCACTTCCCTTAGTAAAAGCACCTCACATAGTGTACACAAACACTGGCTAGGTACACATTTAAACTTTTGATCGCCCTAGATGTTTAACCACTTCCCAGCCAGTGTCATTAGTACAGTGACAGTGCATATTTTTAGCACTGATCACTGTATTAGTGTCACTGGTTCCCACAAAGTGTCAAAAGTAAGTGTCAGAATGGCAGCTGCAATATCCCATCAGAAGACAAGTCTGTAATGAATATATTAGGGGATGATCTGTTTATATTGTACTGGAAATAAGTTTCCTAGAACACTATCAAGCAAAGGCAATACTCTACACTTGTCATTTATTGAGCAGGAAATCTTGATACGCGGAACTGTTGTTTAGATAATTGTTTTTCAACATTTTTTCAGCCAAGGCACCCTTTAAAATTTTGCACAATGGTGGGGTACACGAGTCAAAAGTGTGAAAAGTTTAAATGTTACTTGCTAAGAGTTTAGTAGTTTGTAATGCAGAGTTCAGAGCACAATAAAGTAGTTGTATGTATCGACTCAGGCTCAGGTCTCCCATTGATGGTAAGTAACATTTCCATTTTTTTTACTGGTCTGCATTCAGAGTTCAGTAACTGGTAACAGAGTTCAGAGTTCCGTAGTTTGTAATACAGAATTCATAAGTTTGTAGAACAGAGTTCAGAGTTAGTAGTTTGTAACACAGAGTTTAGTAGTTTGTAACACAGAGGTTGATTTACTAAAACTGGAGAGTGCAAAATCTGGTGCAGCTGTGCATGGCAACCAATCAGCTTCTAACTTCAGCTTGTTCAATTAAGCTTTGAGAAAAAAAAAAACTGGAAGCTGATTGGTTTCTGTGCAGAGTTGTACCCGATTAAGCACTCTCTCCGATTTTAGTAAACCAATCCCACAGAGTTCAGTAGTTTGTAACTAAGAGTTCAGTAGTTTGTAAAGCAGAGTTCAGTAGTTTGTAACTCAGAGTTTAGTAGTTTGTAAGGCAGAGTTTGGAAGGTTGTAATGCAGAGTTCAGTATTTTATAATGCAGAGTTCAGTAGTTTAGAACAGTGGTCATCAACCCTGTCCTCAGGGCCCACTAACAGGCCAGGTTTGCAAGATAACTGAAATATATCACAGGTGATATAATTTGCTGCTCAGTGATTGCAGTATTCTAGTCTGCATCTCCCCAAGGTAATACATAAAAACTGTCCTGTTAGTGGGCCCTGAGGACAGGGTTGAGGACCACTGGTTTAGAATGCAGAGTTCAGAATCAGTAGCTGGTAAAGCAGAATTCAGAGTTCAGTAGTCTAACATAGAGTTCAGTAGTTTGTGATGTAGAGTTCATAGTCGTAGTTGGTAATGCAGAGTTTAGCAGTCTAATGTACAGTTCAGTAGTTTGTAATGCAGAGTTCAGAATCAGTGGTTGGTAATGCAGAGATCAGAGATTAGTAGTCTAATGTAGAGTCCAGTAGTTTGTAATGCAGAGTTCAGAATCGTTATTTGGTAATACGGAGTTCAGTAATCTAAGGTAGAGTTCAGTAGTTTGTAACACAGAGTTCAGAACCAGTAACTGGTAACACAGAGATTAGTAGTCTAATGTAGAGTTCAGTAGTTTGAAACGCAGAGTTCAGTAGTTTGTAATGCAGAATTCAGAATCGATAGTTGGTAATACTAAGTTCGGTAGTCTAATGTAGAATGCACAGTTGGAGAGACAATGGAGAAGACTGTGGATCTGGCTGTATTGAATTGCCATTTAAACAAGGAAATCTTATGAACTGGCAAGATTACCAGGTAATTACTAGCTACTAGTTCGCATTTTAAAGAAAACTTCAGCACACACAAATAAATAATTTTTTCAAAGTTTGAATTTTGGGTTTAATGACACACACATTAAGTTTGCTACGATCAAGTTTTGAAAAGCCCTTCGCTCACGAAAATGTATCTAAACATCTTTGACATCAGCACAAGATAAGGCCATACCAGTATATTTATAAACCTGTCAAATTTTTATATCTTCTTGAAGCGTAAATATTCAAAAATATGTTGTAAACACCCTAGGGTTCTCTCCCTTAGTGCCGGTTCACACAGGGGCGACTTGTCAGGCGACCTAGCTGCCTGACAATTCGCCTACCGTTCTGTACTACGGAACCGTTCTAATAGGAGCGACGCAAGTCACTCTGACTTAGAAAAAGGTTCCAGTAGTATTTCTGGGGCGACTTCAGGCGACTTGCATTGACCTCTATACAGAAGTCGTTTTGCAAGTCGCCGCTGAAGTCGTGCCGCCCCTGTGTGAACTGGCACTTAGCGTTTGCCTAGAGAATCTCTGCCGATCAAGGCATGACTCATTAATAGGGTCACAACTAAAATCAGGGATGGAAGCAGCTGGAAAAGCAGCCTACTTGGATAATAGGGAGTGAGAAAAAAACTCTCTGCACACCTCCACATAGAGGCACAAAAATATATGTTCACATGGATGTCTATATATACACAACGGAGGCTAAAACAGGGTGGCAAAGATGATCACATAAGACCCCTTTCACACTGTGGGCAGTTTTCAGGTGCTTTAGCTAAGTGCCTGAAAACCTCCTCCCATTCATTCAAGTGTGACTTTTCACAATGGGGCGGTCGCTTGTGGGATGTTCCAAATAGTCCTGAAAGCTGCATCTTTGGGGTGGTTTGGGAGCGCTGTATTTAGCGCTCCCAAAACACCCTACCCATTGGAATAAATGGGCAGTGCTTCCGAAGCACCTGAAAAGCGTTTCGGAAGGGCCGCAACACAGGAGTTTTTAACCCCATCTTTGGGGGTAAAAGCGCCCTGCTGGTGGCCGAAAAGTGCCGCTTAAACAGTGCTAAAGCGGTACTAAAATTAGGCCGCAGCCCCAGTGTAAAAGGGGTCTAAATGACACACATATACTGAGTTTGAGAGACAGATTGCTCCATGTATTATCCACTCATCAACTGTTTACACCAGTGGCCATCAACCCTGTCCTCAGGGCCCACTAAAAGGGCCAGGTTTTATGTATTACCTTGGGGAGATGCAGACTAGAATACTGCAATCACTGAACAGCAAATTATATCACCTGTGATGTATTTCCGTTATCTTGCAAACCTGGCCTGTTAGTGGGCCCTGAGGACAGGGTTGATGACCACTGGTTTACACTTCTAATAAAAAAATAAATTATCCTCTAAATTAGTGTAATTTATGTGATAACCATTCTCTCTTCTCTGTACAAAACTAAAGCTCTGGCTTATACACTATTACTCTATTACTATAGAGTAGGGTAGATAATTACTCTAATTCTGCTAGTTCTAGTTCTATGGCCAATGTGAGCAGTAGGATATAAAAATCATGCCATTTGCCTTTATGGAAGTGGAAGTGGTGTCAAAGTGGTATTAAACCCAAAATTAAAAATGTAATATATTCCAGCTTACCAATCCTTAGATGTGGTGGCTGCATTTGCTTTTGTTTTTTTAGGCTTTTTCCCCCTCTGTTTCCACCTGTGATCTGGCCAGTAACACACCTTCTGTATTAGAGTGCCCCCACTCTGAATGAAGGAGCACTGGGGGTACTTATGGACAGCAGAATCATCAGTCTAGGGAGGGGGAGTGTAAGATGTACTAGCAGATTTAGATATACTAAAATAAATTGAAGACAAACTCCAATTAATACATCATAAGTAGTTACAGCAAACATTTTTTGGGGGATAAAAATCAGTAGTAAATGGTTTGTCTCATCCCTGTAACTGATACATCTGCAGAACAGCTTGTTATGATGAAATACAACAGACTTACTGGCCAGATCAACAGGAGAAAATAAAGAAAAGAAAGCCTAAAAAAATAAAACTAATGCATTTAAGAATTGGCAAGCTGCAATTAAATAAATGTTTGCTTTTGGATTTAATACCACTTTAAATGGTCTTTTACTATATACCATCATGGCATCAAATAAGTGTGGAAAGGAATTCCTAAGATCTCACATTTTCAAGGAATTGCTCCAAATATATACGCATCCATTGTTGCTCCACAGATCTATGTAACTATGTTTGTGAATAAGATGAATTTGTGTTCACTTTACATTGAGAAAACACAATAAATCAATGCATTGTTTAATTGAATTCACTATTCGTTCATATGTAAATCAAAGATCTGACCTGTGTTCTATATAAGACATCAATTAAAAAAACTTGCAAACATGTTATGAGTTTACATTGCTATGTATAGCTTGCAGTAACTCTGTTACTTATCTCTGTTATAATTGTTGTACTAATAATACTTTTCTGTTAGCCAATAGTGTCCCAACGTCTTAATACTGAGGCTGCTTGGTTTATATTCATTAATGTGTACATCTGAACTCTAATAATTGGGCCTTTTGAAATATGTCCCCCCTAGCTAGTATGTCATATCTTGTAAACGCAATTTGTACTCTTAACGGTTTGTACTTTTGGTGCAGCAAAGGATCTTATGTTGGTGAAACAGGACAGAAGTTGCAAGCGAGGATGAATTTGCACAGACATACCATCAAAGAACATAAAGAAGACAGTTTATGCACACCTGTGGGACATAATTTCTCACAATCGGACCACACTATAGAAGACCTCAATGTCTTAGTTCTTAAAGGGAATTTCAGAACTATCCAGGAAAGGAAAACTTTTAAACTAAGAATGATACTTCTTTTTGACACGAAGAATAATGGCCTGAATTTAGATATTGGTTTCCTTACACATTATGCTAAAGTTTTACGACCGCTCTGTGACTAGTATCCCCCCCTGCATTCCCCCCCCTAGCTCTCCCTCTGTCTTATCTCACTAACTCTGCTGCTATCTTTATTACCATTGATTTGTATGTGTTTGGTTTTCTCTTTTTTTTTTCTCTCTTCTTCTTTAACATTCTGCTTAAAAATTTGTGAATCAGTACTGCTTGGACCTTGAAGAAGGGGATATACCCCGAAAGCTTGTCCTGAAAAAGTGTATGTTAGTGCAAATAAAAAAAGTATCACGGACAGTACTCAATTTTCTCTGTCACTAATACGGCTACAATCAAATCAAGTACTTTTGTATTGAAAACTTTAATAAAAAAATATTGAAACCTCACAATTAAATTTTTTTAATTTTTAATAAAATTAACCCAATAAACCATAGTTAATCCTAATCATCCCTGATTAACCCCTTCTTCCCTTCTCTCCTTAGCTAATATTTTTTTTATTTTTTTGGTTTCTAATTTTTACCATTGATAATTTTTCTCATTTTCATTCATTTTATTTATTACTTTTTTCAGTGTTGCATAACCACAAAATATACAAAACTAGAGAAACCCACCTTTTTCATTTACAAATAGCCTTGCCATGCTTTATCGCAGAAACACCCTTTTAATGTAAATTTAAACAGGACAAATAATGGAAAAAATATATAATCTTTATAGATAATCAACAGAAGACACTCATATGAGTGCAGACAAAGAAGGCTGCGCACCCCATAAGATGCATAAAAAATGTACAAAAAACCCCCTAGCGGGGCTTTAAAGCAGCCAATGAATACAAGATGGATAATCAAAACATAATTTTATTGGTACAAAAAATATTATGTAACAACATGATTCTGACCTATAGAGTCAGGACATGAACTGAGATACAGTAAGCAATAAAAGTATAAAAAATACAACGGACAGTGCCCGTAATCGGGAACAATGTGCAATACAATGTATAGGACAAAAAAAGAATATTAAATATTAAAATCTGACGCGTTTCGACCCTGAATGGGTCTTCTTCAGAGGATAATTGTCAACTGTGGAAATATAATCATGTATCAAACAAAATGTAGGATTCAACAATGGCAAACTTACATATATAACTCACAGTACATCTTCAAGACTTGTATAATTACCAATCACAAGATTCCCGATTGTGTTAGGTGTTCACGATGAAAAGGATATGGTCCCTCCTGAGTCAGTGCCTCCCCAGTACTGGGTCAACTCCTCAGAGAGCGGGCGGTGGGCCAAGTATGCCTTACGAGGAATCATGCATTTATTACCCCCACGCAGGGGAGGGAAGCAGGGAGAGGCGGGCAGCAGGCACTCCCCGCACCCGGGGTGAGGTAACGATGGTACTACAATCAATTTAAGGCAGAAAAACATTGATTAATACTCGTAGAGGAATATAAATTCCCCTAATTCAGAGCATAGTTGAATGTAGGTGTACGGGCATGCAGGGGCAAAAGTGCAAGGGGACAGAATGAGGAAACATAAGGAATAAAAGTGAGGGGAAGGGAAGGAAAAAGGGGGGGAAGCAGGGGGAAGGGAAATGAAAGAAATGTGAGGGGAGTAAAAGCAGGGAAAAGTGAGAAAAAAGGATGTGAAAAGAAAAACAGGGAGAGAACGGGAGTGCGGAAATGTGTGACGTAGGTGAGAAGTGACATAGTGAGACAAATGAACATACAGACCCCTGCTGCCCCTGCAAGGCCATACAACAGTGAGGGTATAGGAAACAATACAACCCATTTACCAGTAAGTGAAAAGTGTGTGAGGTGAAAGAGACCAGCCATAAGGCTGGAAAGGAGGAAAGAATTGTGAAAGTGGTGCGGCATTGGAGGTGGAGGAGGTGAGGGAGAGCTTAAGTTAATTAGCCCAAATTCTGAAAAGTATAGTATCAGCATCAAATATATTTGAATAAAAACAAGGGATATTACAGAGAAATGCTCTGCAGCAGTGGTATAAACCGCACATGAAAGAAAGCATTTCCAAGTATTTTAAGACACTTACCATTACATGAGACCAATGGCTACATGCAGGCATCTTACAAAATCAGGAGAGGATCGCTGAGCCTCCCATGTGGTTATGTGCTTAATATAAGGAGGTGCTGATTGACTACAAACCCCTACAGGTGCGGGCCGCCCGTCTGATTCCCTCCTCCCCCCCTCCACCACGGGGAGGAGCGGCACACAGGTGCGCTTTCTGCATGGTCCCCCCGGCGTTCCGGAGGAGAACAAGCCCTCGGGGACACCCGTCGCTTCCGCCGCAACCACGTTGACGCCGTGACATGCGCACAGGGTCCAGAAGGGATCCGGGACGCCACTGGCAGGGAAGAAGCGTCCAATACCAGGTGCTGACACCTGGTGGACGCATTTGAAGGAGGCGCAGGGCCCAAGCATCTCCCCTCTACTCCTGCCAGGAAGGCATGTGTGGCACAACACCACCCCCCACCAGAGGAGAAAAGCCAGCCAGAAGGAGACACATACACAAGACACAGGGGAAAAAAAGGGCCGAATCATGGCAGATATGTCATGTTAAAAACCACACCTAACGTTAATAAACACTAACTGGGGATATTGCGTAAGGCAAAAACATTTTTATTAACCATAGTAGATGTATACTGTACTGTGCAATGTCCCTGTCACGAACAAGACATTTGTATCAATGCAATAGCATGATACATGTTATGTACAAGATGAAAAATACAAAATAAACCATATTTAATAAACACTATACATAATGGAAAAGAAATAAGCAAAATCAAAAAGAAATCAAGAAAGATCAGAAAGAAGATCAAAAAGAACTGTGAGCTATTTTCCAAGGCTATATTTTACTGAAAATGGGAAAATTAGGAAATGACATTTGACTACTTCTTCTATATTGTACTCTCAACGTAATCAGTCTCCCAGTCATGGGGTAGCCTAAACAGGGCTAGACCATGGAGTGGGAAACATAATGGCCCTAATTGGGGGAATTAGTACCAGGACTGGGAAAAAAAAAAAGGGGGGGGGTTTGGGGGGTGGAGGGGGGAAAGGGAAAAGGGGGGAAAAGGGAAAAGGGAAAAGGAGAGGGGGGAACAAAAGGAAATGTATATGGTAACACTGTGGTCCTGGACAGACAGGAAATTTAAGGTGGGGAATTCCTCTAATTCGTTCATTGTGTCTTGCCAGAGGAAAACCCCTGGAGAAAAGGGGCGAACGAGATGGATTCGTTCAGGCCTGGTGGAGAGGTGGCGTGTAGTTGGAATATCCATCTCTGCTCCCTTTGTAGCAGAGTCTTATTCCAATGGCCACCTCTAGCGGGAATATGCATCCTACAAAGGGCCACAAAGGTAACTCTTGGAACCCTATAGTTATGTACGGAGATTACATGCCTCCTAATAGGGAGGTATGGATTCCCCACCTGCATACAATATACATGTTGGGAAATGCGCTTCCCAAATTCCTGCCTGGTTTTCCGCACATAGTAGGCGGTGTTCAAAAAGGCCTCGATGACTTTCCCTTCCTCGAGCATTAATCCCAACGTAGCAATATTCCTAAAGCAGACTATTCGAGACATATGCAAACTATCACAAACTAAATCCAAGCCCACTAATCTTTCACATGATGAAAACCAAGCCCTTCATTGCCTCACCAACAATCCTAAAATAGTGATAAAACCCTCGGACAAAGGGGGCAATGTGGTCATCATGAACAATGATGACTACGTCTCCATGTGTCTGGAGATCCTTAATAACAAGGAGGGGTATAAACCAATATCGGTCCTTAGCATCAACCAATACAACAATACAATAGTTTTTACAACATGGTTGATCGTGCATTCCATTTTCAGTAAAATATAGCCTTGGAAAATAGCTCACAGTTCTTTTTGATCTTCTTTCTGATCTTTCTTGATTTCTTTTTGATTTTGCTTATTTCTTTTCCATTATGTATAATGTTTATTAAATATGGTTTATTTTGTATTTTTCATCTTGTACATAACATGTATCATGCTATTGCATTGATACAAATGTCTTGTTCGTGACAGGGACATTGCACAGTACATCTACCATGGTTAATAAAAATGTTTTTGCCTTACGCAATATCCCCAGTTAGTGTTTATTAACGTTAGGTGTGGTTTTTAACATGACATATCTGCCATGATTCGGCCCTTTTTTTCCCCCTGTGTCTTGTGTATGTGTCTCCTTCTGGCTGGCTTTTCTCTTCTGGTGGGGGGCGGTGTTGTGCCACACATGCCTTCCTGGCAGGAGAAGAGGGGAGACGCTTGGGCCCTGCGCCTCCTTCAAATGCGTCCACCAGGTGTCAGCACCTTGTATTGGACGCTTCTTCCCTGCCAGCGGCGTCCCGGATACCTTCCGGACCCCGTGACATCACGGCGTCAGCGCAGTTGCGGCGGAAGCGACAGGTGTCCCTGAGGGCTTGTTCTCCTCCGGAACGCCGGGGGGACCATGCGGAAAGCGCACCTGTGTGCCGCTCCTCCCCGTGGTGGAGGAGGGGGAGGGGGGGGATCAGACAGGCGACCCGCACCTGTAGGGGTTTGTAGTCAATCAGCACCTCCTTATATTAAGCACATAACCACATGGGAGGCTCAGCGATCCTCTCCTGACTTTGTAAGATGCCTGCATGTAGCCATTGGTCTCATGTAATGGTAAGTGTCTTAAAATACTTGGAAATGCTTTCTTTCATGTGCGGTTTATACCACTGCTGCAGAGCATTTCTCTGTAATATCCCTTGTTTTTATTCAAATATATTTGATACTGATACTATACTTTTCAGAATTTGGGCTAATTAACTTAAGCTCTCCCGATCTTCAGTATTAGGTAATAATCACCACCATCACCTCATGCACCCCTTTATTTTGGTGATCACACTGCATGCACTTTTTTGAACACAATCTTCTGTGTGGATTGTATATGGTTTCTGAGCTTCACTATCACTTTCATCTTGCCTCTCCACTCTTCTCCTGACCTTTGGCTCCCTCACCTCCAATGCCGCACCACTTTAACAATTCTTTCCTCCTTTCCAGCCTTATGGCTGGTCTCTTTCACCTCACACACTTTTCACTTACTGGTAAATGGGTTGTATTGTTTCCTATACCCTCACTGTTGTATGGTCTTGCAGGGGCAGCAGGGGTCTGTATGTTTGTTTGTCTCACTATGTCACTTCTCACCTACGTCACACATTTCCGCACTCCCGTTCTCTCCCTGTTTTTCTTTTCACGTCTGTTTTTCTCACTTTTCCCTGCTTTTACTCCCCTCACATTTCTTTCATTTCCCTTCCCCCTGCTTCCCCCTCCCCCCCTTTTTCCTTCCCTTCCCCTCACTTTTATTCCTTATGTTTCCTCATTCTGTCCCCTTGCACTTTTGCTCCTGCATTCCCGTACACCTACATTCAACTATGCTCTGAATTAGGGGAATTTATATTCCTCTACGAGTATTAATCAATGTTTTTCTGCCTTAAATTGATTGTAGTACCATCGTTACCTCACCCCGGGTGCGGGGAGTGCCTGCTGCCCGCCTCTCCCTGCTTCCCTCCCCTGCGTGGGGGGTAATAAATGCATGATTCCTCATAAGGCATACTTGGCCCACCGCCCGCTCTCTGAGGAGTTGACCCAGTACTGGGGAGGCACTGACTCAGGAGGGACCATATCCTTTTCATCGTGAACACCTAACACTATCGGGAATCTTGTGATTGGTAATTATACAAGTCTTGTAGATGTACTGTGAGTTATATATGTAAGTTTGCCATTGTTGAATCCTACATTTTGTTTGATACATGATTATATTTCAACAGTTGACAATTATCCTCTGAAGAAGACCCATTCAGGGTCGAAACGCGTCAGAATTTTATACATTGTATTGCACATTGTTCCCGATTACGGGCACTGTCCGTTGTATTTTTTATACTTTTATTGCTTACTGTATCTCAGTTCATGTCCTGACTCTATAGGTCAGAATCATGTTGTTACATAATATTTTTTGTACCAATAAAATTATGTTTTGATTATCCATCTTGTATTCATTGGCTGCTTTAAAGCCCCGCTAGGGGGTTTTTTGTACATTTTTTATATAATCTTTATATGGCGTAAAACATTAGTTGTATTAACCCCTGCCACACTGGAAATTTATGGTGGAGGGGGGAAAGGGGGATGGGATGGTGGAGGATTTTAACTAAAGAAGAAGAATTAGGAAGCATAAGGGACAAAGCCTACTTACTGTAAGTTATTGTATGTCTTTTGTGCTGATTTTTTTCTCTTTTAATTTTAGCTACACTTAGGCTTTGAATTTAAAACAGGGGCCTTCATCCAATATACCCTGGACTTTGTGTCTCTTGATTTTATTGCCAACCTTGTTGGTACTTGTGTATGTTGTTGATCATCTGTACATGTCTACGTCAACCTAAAGTGATATTAGGCTGCTCATTAATGGGATACCTACAGGGCAGTTCTTGAGAATCAGGAGAAACTGTTCTGAAGATGAACAATTTCTAAAATAGGCAGGAGATATGTATCAACGGTTCAGAGAGAGGGGGTACTCACATGTCCCCCTTAAAAAAGCTAAAAACAAAGCCCTGAGAAGCAAACGTGAAGACCTTCTAGTACCCCAAAAAAGATCTCAACAGAAAGTGCACAACACAGAGGAGGCTTTCCGTAGGATCATTACTAGATTCGGTTCTCAATGGACCGAAGTCCAAAATATTTTGAACAAACATTGGCACATCTTAAGATCTGCCCCCCAGATTGCTGATTTCGTAAGTCCCAGACCACTACTTACTGCTAAGAGGGCATGCAATCTAGGCGATACCTTAGTCCACTCTGAATACAAACGGTCTATCAATGAAAACTGGCTTACACAGAAACCCCCCCCCAGGGGACATTGTAGCATTTACAAGTATATACATAAGACCGATGTGTTCGCCAATTCATGCGGAGATAAAAGCTACAAAATTAAACATTACATTTTGCTAAATTTCACAATGGTGACCCCAAAGGTCTGACAGTCAAAGGGATATATGTATTGAACTTGCCCCCAAGAAGTGGGGACTTCGATACCATTCTTCTCCAGAAAGAGACGATGTGGACGTATTATTTAGATTCCCTGGCACCGAAAGGGTTAAATACTGAATTTAGTCTACAGTCCTTTCTGACAAAATAATATCCCTCCCCCCCTTTTCACCTATCAAACTAATTTGGTTCTCTTTATATTTAGCCTCCTACCCACTGATCTTACCCTTGCCCATGTTCCATCTTCTGTTATTACTAAATGACTGGTTTCTCCCCTCTTTAAAACCCTTGAGCTTTTCTAAAAATCCTGGATTTGTTTTTTTGTTTTTTTCTGATAAAAAATTATCTCTGAGCAAATATTCGTTGACCTCCTAATACATTAGTTTCTACTTATGTAATCAGTATGAATAAAACCATTTCTATTTGTTTTTACTTTACTTAGTAAATTTCTGTTGCTGTTATCCCCAGTGCTGGGGATACTTCCCTTCCCGTGTGAAAAACTCAAAATCTCATCGTCATGACGCTACAATTGGCAAAGCACTGACAAAAATACCCTTTGCTGAATGTCTGCTATGAGAGGTGATTTGTATGACATCTACTGGTACAAGATAGTAATTACAAGGATATGTGACAACTTAAGCTCACTCATCCTACTCCTCCTTGCTCTGAAGAAAGCAGCGTCCATTGGCTGGTGAAACGCGTCAGCGTGACATCAGTACGTCAATAGGGAACTGTTTGTTAGCTGTCTGAGTGAATTGCTCTGGATTTCACGAGCCGTTCGTTACTTCCAGCCAGTACCGGTCCCTTCGGTGTGGCAGCGACTTTACGAATGTGGAGCCTCATCCTGACCACTGAGTGAACTGCACAGGATTCCACAAGCCGTTCGTTAGTTCCAGCCGGTATCCGTTCTTTCGGCGTAGCAACAAGTACACGAGTGTGGAGCCTCATCCCTATCACACAGCAATAGACTAATACCGAGCCGGTCTCCTAACTGAAGAAACTGGGGGTAGAGAGTGATCAGAAGAACGACCATAACCGTCAATGTGGTGAGAGTATCTTTAACCCACCTGTTTTAATTATATACGGATGCGCCCAGTATGTTCCTGTATTACCTCCCCTGCTGATATTCCCAGGAGACTTGTCTGCAGTGTCTATAGTCTATGATCTGGAAATGTTCGTATCATGTTTCATTACATTGTTTGGTTTTTAGTGCAATCCTTTCTGGCTATTAACTGGACATTCTGAGGGTTTTCTTTATAATTCTTATTCTTATTTATAATAATTTTAGGAATTCCCTACAGATATCTTCAGTCTGACTCTAACTCTGTTGCTAAACGAATATGCCTAAACAACATTAATGCTTGAAAGTGGTGACTGGGTGTGTATGTGATATGCGCAGCTGCGGTTCCCCCTGTTTTTAATTACTACAACGTTACACTACAACTTTGTCTCTTTTAAATCAATCTGTGCATACACAATTAATCTGCCTCTCTTTTTCTTAATATTTTGTTGTGATTATTTCTATTTAATAAAGCTTGTTTGTATCATATTTAGTGGTCTAATTTTGCCCTCTTAAGAGAACCTTATTCTCTTATTTTTTGTTCTGTATGCCAATAGGGCGATTAGAACTGCGTCCCATGGTTATCCGTGTGGATGAGATTGATCTTCAAACTAGCGAGTGCTTAACTGCTTAGTACAATTAATACTATTTACTCGGTGATCCAGGCAAATCCCCCTATTTTTTGTACATCTAGTTTAAACCCCCTGAGGCCCCATATACAGACATTAAAAGGACATGGTAGCCATAGCAGACCCTACCTTTGAGGATACTATAGCTGCAGAAACCGGGTTCTCGCATGTCAACTTGTGGCTCGAGTGGATGAGGTACAGTTACTGTGGATCTTATAGTGAGGTCTCTGCAGATCTGGTGCAAAATCAAGTCCAGTCTTTGGGAGATGTGTACTGGATCTGCAGAGTCATGAAAATCAGAAGCAGATTGACAGGACAGTGGACAGGAGAATGTGCACTGGCCAAGGCCATAATGCCTCTACATATTCTCTTGGAAAACCCAAAGCCAGAAACAAACACCCAGACCTAACAGGAGGCGTAGGAGTGCCCCAGCAGGAAGCTTTGACCCTCATGTATACATAGATGCCATAGGGGTCCCTAGAGGGGTCCCAGATGAGTTCAAAGTAAGAGACCAAGCAGGATTCGAATCTCTGATCCCCATCATCACCATAAACAAGAATGTAGACTGGATACATTACATCTACTATAACCAACAAAGGTTTGTCAATTACACTAGAGATGCACTCCAAGGTTTCGCCGAACAACTAGAAGCCGCTTCACACATGACTTTCCGAAACTGCATGGTCTTAGACATGGTCCTAGCTGAAAAGGGGGGTGTGTGCAAAATGATACCTGAAACAAGTACATGCTGTACTTAAATCCCTGACAACACAGGCCCAAATGGTAAAGTGACCTTAGCCACCAGAAACTTGAAGGTTTATCCAAGGAACTAAAAAGGAATTCAGGGCTCTCCAACCTCTGGTATCAGTACTTCACCTGGATCAAGGGGGGTAGCAGGGAATTTTAACACAGATCTGAATAGCCATTCTGATAATTCTAGTGACCCTAGCTGTCATGGTCTGCTGTGTTCTTCCCTGTTTTAAGAAGTGTGTAGAAAAAGCTGTTGACCAATCTACTCCCACGTTTGTGAACCAGGAAATACCAGATGATGATGATTATGTAAGACTTGATGATGATTATGTGTTACACTCTGTTACAGTCACTTCCCCCCGAGATACAACACCATAGGATTACAGGGACAGACAGCACCTGATTGCCCTTCTCTAAGCTGTATCGAGGCGGGTAGTGGGTTAGTCGCTGCTTTTCTCTATATACAGCCCAAAAGAGTTGCTGAGGAGAATGGGCCAGGTGAGTAGGACCTTCAGTATGAGGGACAGTATTGAAATAGACAGTTTCAAGGGGGGACTGTAATGGATGTGGTTGGAATGTCATGATGAAATGTCTATTCCAATATATATATATAAGTACATGCTTTATATATATATCTGACATATAACAGCTTCTGCTTATCAACCTTAAAACATAGTCAGTAGATATCTGCAAAGCTTACCCCTCCCTTGCTGTGGAACTGAACTGCAAGAGTTAAGAGATCGCACCTGCTCCGAGAATACACTCAAAAGTTAACACAAACATTTTAGAAGGAGCAAGAACATAGCTATGACCAGTTGCTACTTCCTCATATGGACGACCCAGCTAAAGCCTACTTTGTCACAATGAATATATATATTTTGTGGTTGTTTTGTGGTTTGCATACGCCAGCCTTATCTGACGTATCTTAATTTTAACTAAATAGTATATAAGTCTGGAAAAGAGGAAATAAAAACAGAAAGTAATTTTACTCTGAGTGTCTCAGCGTGAGTTGCTTGAGCGTGCATGCTCTATATAAAAAATTTGATCAGGGGCAGATACAAAAATACCAGACCTTGGTTCTGGTTCTGATCCAAAACAAAAGTAGCCTTAGGGGGGGCTGCTACACAGAGAAGGTTCAGCCTTTGCAATCATACCTTGGTTTATTCCTCAATAAACATGTGTAAAAAACTTGATGAATGAATCAGATGTCTAAATAGGTACTGTATATATATATGTATATATATATATATATATATATATATATATATATATATATATATATATATATATACATATATACAGTTTGTGCTCATAAGTTTACATAACCTGGCAGAATTTATGATTTGTTGGCCATTTTTCAGAGAATATGAATGATAACACAAACTTTTCTTTCACTCATGGTTAGTGTTTGGCTGAAGCCATTTATTATCAATCAACTGTGTTTACTCTTTTTAGATCATAATGGAAACAGAAACTACCCAAATAACCCTGATCAAAAGTTTACATATCAATGTAAGAAAAGTTGCGCTACATTAAATATTTCTTATGTAAGAAATAGTGTGAACCAATACCATGCAGAAAACCAGGACACACCGCATCCTGAGCATCCTAAACTCCTTCAGGTGATGTATACATAAATGAATTGTGAAATAAACAAAATAGCGACAGTTGAAATAAATCATGTGCACATCAATCAATAAATGAAAAAACAATGTCCATATGACCATTGGTGTCCATATAAAGCTAAAATAAAATGAGCAGCATTTTCTTTAGATGTAATAAAAAAGTAAAAAATATGTAAGTTAAAATCCACAGCAGGTATCAAGGTCCAGATATTCAGCCTTAAAATGTCCACAAATGAAAGACAGCTCGATGTAAACTCTTTATGTGATAACCCTTACTGAAACTGGTGGACCCCCTCAAGAGCGGGGTCATACGAGCAGACAGATACAGCCCTCTGCGGGGACACTTGAATCCTCTGGTATCTTGAGTCCTTTGGTTGCCTTGAGCGGTCCGCGAGGATTTCGCCAAATAGCCGTGCCATCAAGGAGTGGTAGGCTGTACGTTTATATATGAGGATTTGATTATATGGAACTTTTCTGCAGACAACCCTTTGTTTAAAATACTCCCCTTTTTATTTTTTGTTTTGGCACTATATGTGTGTTTATTTGTGGTTTGGCACTATACTATCAAATGCAATTTAACTCTGTTTAATATAGAGACACAATTATGTGTTCTTTATGAATTTCATATTGAGGTTTCGCCCTGTTAGGTTGGAGTCCCAGATTGAGGGATAACAAGGCTTGGTCTCCGTCACAGCCAATACGAACTTGGAGTGAAAGTGAGGCTTGGTACTTAGTGGATGCTATTTGAGTGATGTGTCAGCACGTCGCTTGTGTCCCAGGAAGACGCAAGGTATTGCGAAACATGTAGGGTGGTGCGTTGTGCTGACGCAATCACGTCACACGTGACCCGGTACACGGGTGTTTTTTTATTGTTTGTTTTAGCTAGCCGGCTTTTTATCTATTCATGCACCTTTATACAATATTTCTGTGCAATATCCCTGTACATTACCTCTGTACATGTTGTCTTATGAGCTTTTGCTTATCTAGTTAACATTAAAGATTTTTAATTTTAACTTACTACATGACTGGAGTCCCTTTCTGTCTGCTCACTCGTGGCTGGGAGCCCGAGTGTGCTTCTCTTTTCAGACTGGGAATATCCAGCTGCTAAGCATTTACTGCTGTTTGGCGAAATCCTCACGGACCGCTCAAGGCAACCAAAGGACTCGAGATACCAGACGATTTAAGTGTCCCCGCAGAGGGCTGTATCTGTCTGCTCGTATGACCCCGCTCTTGAGGGGGTCCACCAGACCCGGTAAGGGTTATCACATACAGAGTTTACATTGAGCTGTCTTTCATTTGTGGACATTTTAAGGCTGAATATCTGGACCTTGATAACTACTGTGGATTATAACTCACATATTTTTTACTTTTTTATTACATCTAAAGAAAACGCTGCTCATTTTATTTTATCTTTATATGGACACCAAAGGTCACATGGACATTGTTTTTTTATTTATTGATTGATGTGCACATGATTTATTTCAACTGTCGCTATTTTGTTTATTTCACAATTCATTTATGTATACATCACTTGAAGGAGTTTAGGATGCTCAGGATGCACCCCTGATTCGGGTGTGTCCTGGTTTTCTGCATGGTATTGGTTCACACTATTTCTTACATAAGAAATATTTAATGTAGCGCAACTTTTCTTACATTGACATTTATTAGCACCATTAGATATTAGATGGTTTATTGTTGCTGCTTTTTTTGCTGATTTTGCTTTTGTCTTAGCGCGGTATTTACACTTTATTTAACTGTTCAAAAGTTTACATACTCCAGTTCTTATTGCCCCCTTTAACATCAATGACAGCTTGAAGTCCTGTTGCTGCGTCCGACTGGCTGGACAGGGAGGATCCCTGAGGAAACCTCCACATAACTCAGTCACCAAACAGTGACCTCTTCTCCTGTTTTTGGTTATACAGTGCCTTGAAAAAGTATTCATAACCCTTGATATTTTCCACATTTTGTCATGTTACAACCAAAAACGTAAATGCATTTTATTGGAATTTTATGTGATAGACCAACACAAAGTGGCACATAATTGTGAAGTGGAAGGTAAATGATAAATGGTTTTCCACATTTTTTACAAATAAATATGTGAGAAGTGTGGCATGTCACACTAATTAGTAAATAAAGTCCATCTGTGTCCATCTGTGTGTAATTTAATCTCAGTATAAATACAGCTGTTCTGTGAAGTCCTCAGAGGTTTGTTAGAGAACCTTAGTGAACAAACAGAATCATGAAGGCCAAGGAACACACCAGACAGGTCAGGGATAAAGTTGTGGAGAAGTTTAAAGCAGGGTTAGGTTATAAAAAAAAAAAAAAGATCCCAAGCTTTGAACATCTCAGGGAACACTGTTCAATCCATCATCTGAAAATGGAAAGAGTATGACACAACTGCAAACCTACCAAGACATGTCCGTCCACCTAAACTGACAGGCCGGACAAAGAGAGCATTCATCAGAGAAGCAGCCAAGAGGCCCATGATAACTCTGGAGGAGCTGCAGAAATCCACAGCTCAGTTGGGAGAATGTGTCCACAGGACAACTATTGGCCATGCTCTTCACAAATCTGGCCTTTATGGAAAAGTGGCAAGAAGAAAGTAATTGTTGAAAGAAAGCCATACGAAGTCCTGTTTGCAGTTTGCAAGAAGCCATGTGGGGGACACAGAAAACATGTGGAAGAAGGTGCTCTGGTCAGATGAGACCAACATTTTACTTTTTAGCCTAAAGCAAAACGATATGCGTGGTGGAAAACTAACACTGCACATCACCCTGAACACACCATCCCCACCGTGAAACATGGTGGTGGCAGCATCCTGTTGTGAGGATGCTTTTCTTCAGCAGGGACAGGGAAGCTGGTTTAGAATTGATGGGAAGATGAATGGAGCCAAATACAGGGCAATCTTAGAAGAAAACTGGTTAGTCTGCAAAAGACTTGAGATTGAGGCAGAGGTTCACCTTCCAGCAGGACAACGACCCTAAACATGCAGCCAGAGCTACAATGGAATGGTTTAGATCAAAGCATATTCATGTGTTAGAATGGCCCAGTCAAAGTCCAGACCTACATCCAATTGAGACTCTGTGGCAAGACTTGAACATTGCTGTTCACAGATGCTCTCCATCCAATCTGACAGAGTTTGAGCTATTTTGCAAAGAAGAATGGGCAAAAATGTCACTCTCTAGATGTGCAAAGCTGGTAGAGACATCCCCAAAAAGACTTGCAGCTGTAATTGCAGAGAAAGGTGGTTCTACAAAGTATTGACTCAAGGGGGCTGAATACAAATGCACGCCACACTTTTCACATATTTATTTGTAAAAAAAAATGAAAAGCATTTATCATTTTCCTTCCACTTCACAATTATGTGCCACTTTGTGTTGGTCTATCACATAAAATCCAAATAAAATACATTTACGGTTTTTGTTGTAACATAACAAAATGTGGAAAATGTCAAGGTGTATGAATACTTTTTCAAGGCACTGTATTACCAGGTGGACTGCAAATTGGGTATATTAATTACTTGCCCCCCTATTATTAAACAGGGGCAGAAAAATTGGGCCTTGGGTGGTGGTGATGCTGGTACCACAACACTGTAACCCCTCACAGATACTCTTGTTGGGTGCAGGAACAGGCCCTGCTGTAAAATATTAGATAAAAAATTGTAATTACATGCCCCTGTTAAACTGGGGCAGAAAAATTGGGCCTTGGGTGGTGGTGCCCTAAACCAAAAATATTGTTGGAAGCTAGCATCATCAAGATTGAGGAGGAATAGGATAGTCAGCATAGGCAGTCTTCAAAGGGATCCCACATCCATAGCAAATTCAATAAGTTACATCAGCATCAGGTGCTTGATAGCTGCTGTTCCAAGACTGATTGATTTTTATGAATGTGAGCCTATCAACGGAGTCTGTGGACAGGCGCACTCTTTGATCCATTACAAACCCTCCAGCAGCACTGAATGTGCATTCAGAAAGCACGCTGGATGCAGGACAGGCCAGTAGCTCATTTGCATTTTTAGCAAGTTCTGGCCAGTGGTCCATCCTCAAGACCCAGTAACCCAGTGGATGCTCTGTTGGTAAGGTCTCCAAGTTTGCTCTTGCCCCTAGATATTCCTGCGCCATGTAATGCAGACGCTGGCGATGGTTGCTTGAACCGATCAGACCTTGGTGCTGAGGACTGAAAAATTGTTTAAAGGCATCAGTCAGTCGGCCACCTTCTCCACCGCTCTTCCTCTGACTGAACGAAGTCTCAGCAACAAGTTGTCCAGCACCAGGAAATTCGAACCTCCCAGGGTCTGGAAATGCGTTGCACAAACCTTTCTTCAAGGCCTCCTAAAGATGTTTCATCCTCTGCTCCCTCTGTGATGGCAGGATGAGTTCTGCAACCTTACCTTTGTAACGTGGATCAAGAAGGGTTGCCAGCCAGTAATGATCCCTCTCCTTGATACCACAAATCCTAGGGTCCTTTCGCAGGCTTTGCAGAATCAGGGAGGCCATGCAGCGTAAGTTTACAGAGGCATTCGATTCTGAGTCCTCTGGGTCACTAAGGATCACATGATCCGTAACTACCTCCTCCCAGCCACGTACAATTCCTTGGGTTTCTGGGGACTGAAAAGCATCCCTTGAAGACTGCTGCTGAGTGTTATCTTCTACATCCATGCTGACAAAATCCTTCTCCTCCTCTTCTTCCTATCTGTTTCACGGGCCCATGCTGTCCTGGATAAAGGGGTCCTTGAGAGGTAAGGAAGTCCCTCCTCCTACTCCCGCTGTTCTGCCTCAAGTGCCCTGTCCATGATTCCATGAAGCGTGTGCTTCAGCACAAAGACTAGAGGGACAGTATCACTGATACTTGCATTGTCGCTGCTCACCATCCTTGTGGCCTCCTCAAATGGTGACAGGACAGTGCATGCATCCTTGATAGTAGCCACTGGAGTGGCAAAAAGAAGCTATGCTCCCCTGACCCTGTTCTGGTACCATACTCGCACAGGTACTCATTTATGGCCCTCTGTTGTGTGTGCAGCCACTGCAGCATTGCCAACATTGAGTTCCACCTGGTGGGCATGTCACAAATGAGGCGGTTGGTGGGCAGGTTGCACTCCATTTGAATGTCAGCCAGCCGAGCACTGGCATTGTATGACCGGCGGAATTGACCACAGACTTTTCTGGCCTGCCTCAGGAGATCCTGTAAGCTTGGGTACCTGCTCAAGAACCGCTGCACCACCAAATTCAGGACGTATGCCAAACATGGAACATTGGTCAAGTGTCCCTGTCGGAGGGCGGAAACATACAACCAAGTCGCATGCAACCATTCCTGGCTGAAGCTGGCCTGGCGTCAACCACCTCTGAGCCTGCCCCTGCAGAGCTGACAGAATCTCTGCCCCAGTGTGGCTCCTTTCCCCTAAGCAGGCCAACTCATGCACAGCATGGCATCTTTTAGCCTGAATGCTTGCTTAGCCCCTTGAACGCTTACAGAGCACCGCTGGTTCAGAGGACAAATCTGCAGAAGAGGCCATAGAGGAAGAAGAAGAGGAGGGGGTGGAGGAGAGAGCTGTGGCAGAATTACCACTAGGATTTTGGAGGCGTGATGGCGGAACAAGCTCCAACAACACTGAATCCTGTCCTGCATCCTTCCCAGCTGCTAGCAGAGTTACCCAGTGCACCGTGAAGGAAAGGTATCGTCCCTGCCCATGCCTGCTGGACCATGAGTCAGTGGTAATATGAACCTTACTGCTGACTGCCCTGTCCAATGAGGCCAAAACATTGCCTTCCACATACCGGTAGAGTGCCGGAATGCCCTCCCGTGAAAAGAAATGGCCTTTTGGAACCTGCCACTGAGGTACAGCACATTCCACAAATTCACGAAGGGGGGCGCAGAGTCTACCAGCTGAAAAGGCAGCAGTTACAGTGGTAGCAATTTGGCCAAGCTAGCATTTAGACGCTGAGCATGTGGATGGCGGGGTTGAATTTCTTTTTACGGTTCAGCAACTGGGGTATGGAAATTTGCCTGCTACAGTCAGATAGTGGTGTACTGCTAGCAGATTGGCTGCACGTACTTGGGACACCTATTGCTATACCTTCATTCCTCTCAGTGCAGGTTTTTGAGAGGACTGGAGGTATAGTAGGGTTCGAGATCCCAGATGAGGGGCAAGGAGAAGTCCGCCTTTTTCTTTGATGTGGGTCTTTCAAGTGCTGTTGCCAACGGACTGCATGGCAGGTCGTCATATGTCTGGTCAAGCATGTGGTGCCCAAGCGGTTGCTGTTCTGGCCATGCTCGATCCGCTTCAGACATAGATTTCAAACAGCAACGGTGCGATCTGCTTCACACGTGTTGAAAAAGGCCCACACCCAGGAACTTTTAAAAGTCAGTGGGGAGTCAGCAGCGCCCTGCACCTGCGGAGCTCTGCGGTGTGATGCAATAGGGTGACTGCCCTTAAGCTGCCCCCTAGAGGACATCCTGCCTCGTTTAAGTTGTGCCTCCTTCTCCTTCTCTCTTCTCTCAGGCACCCAAGTACAGTCAGTGACCTCATCATCCCCTCCCTCCTCATCACTGGAGCAAACTTGGCAGTATGCTGCAGCTGGGGGAACATGACTGCCAGTTTCTTGCCCTTCTGTGGCACCCCCTCTCTCTAGGCTCACGTTACTCCCTTCCTCAACCTGGGAACCAATATCGGAACCTTCAAAATCGCTGCGCATCCTCCAGCAGCATGTACCCAACAAACACAATAATTCTGGGGACTCCTCCGTGCATGATGGTGGGGCTACGGAAGGAGTGACTGTGGACAAGGAGCCGGTGGAATAGGTCAATTTGGCAGCCGCGTTGGAGGGCAAACTACTCTGAGCCTGGGTGACAGAGGATGAGGACGGCTTTGTTATCCACTCCACCAACTCTTCTGCATGTTGTGGCTCAATGACACGGCCAGCAGCAGACAAAAAGGACAAGCGTGCCCCGCGGCCACCTGCAGATGATGCACCAAGTCCACGACCACCACTGTTGATTGTAGACACAGAGGCTGCTTGCTCTCTTTTAGTGGCCTGTAAGCGTCTGCCTCTCCTTGGTGGCCTTCCGGACATGATGTATTTTTTGTTTTGCAACACACACTACACTGTATTAGATACTGTGTACACCGTCTGAAGTGTAATAGAAACTGTACACACTGTAATAGATACCGTGTACACCGCCTGCACTGTATTAGAAATTGTACAACAGCTGCACTGTATTTTGTACTGTGTACACCACCAGAAGTGTAGTAGAAACTGTACACACTGTATTAGATACTGTGTACACCGCCTGCACTGTATTAGAAACTGTACTACAGCTGCACTGTTTTGTGTACACCACCAGAAGTGTAGTAGAAACTGTACACACTGTATTACATACTGTGTACACCGCCTGCACTGTATTAGAAACTGTTCTACAGCTGCACTTTATTGTGTACTGTGTAGACCACCAGAAGTGTAGTAGAAACTATGCACACTGTATTAGATACTGTGTACACCGCCTGCACTTTGTTAGAAACTGTACTACAGCTGCACTGTATTGTGCACTGTGTACAAGACCAGAAGTGTAGTAGAAACTGTACACACTGTATTAGATACTGTGTACACCACCAGAAAAGTAGTAGAAACTGTACTACGGCTGCACTGACTGAATATTGACTAAATATTAAACACTGAATATATAGTCTATGCTAAATGCAAAGTATATATATGTGTATATATATATATATATATATATATATATGTATATATATATACACACACACACTAGACTGACTGTATATATATATATATATCAAATACACTGCCACTAACTGAATAACCTGCCTGCTTAATCTAACTCAAGCTATTTCTCTGTCCACGCCAACAACACTACACACGGCCACCGTGTAAGCAGCCTTATATAGTGTGGGGTGTGGACTTACTCCCCCGAGCCATGATTGACCAAAGGCATCCCATAATGTTCGTTGTTCGGCGAACGGCGAACACCCGATGTTCGGGTTGAACTTATGTTCGACCCGAACATTAAGGTGATCCCTAGTCTTTGGTGTCATGTAGACAGGTTGTCCCGCACTCCCTGTTGGGTCCAATGCCTGGAGCTTGGTATGCTGCCACCCTGTCCTCTTTCAAGATGGCAACGGTGGTCATTGGTTCTGCTGTGGGTTTTGGACCACGCGAGCCCCACGCACTGGATGGGGCACTGGTGTGGGCGGTGCTTTCTCTCCCGTGGGGATTATATAGGGCTGTTTGGTAGGTCATTTGGCCTTGTGGAGGCACTGGTGGTAGTACCCTTTGTTTCTTTCCCTGGATGGTGCAGTTGGCCTGGTAAGCCTGTCACTGCCTTGTGTTCCTTCAGGGGCTGCATGTCACTGCACACTATCTCTATTTCTGTTTTCATTTCCTATATTCCTTCACAGATATAGCATTGCTGACGAGGGAAGGGGGGAGGGTAAGGCTGAGGGGTGCAAGTGGCTGGTCTTGCCTAAAATAGCCTAGCACCGGCCCTGCCCCCCCCCCCCCCCCCCATTGTATTTTGCAGGCAGTTCTGCCACCGAGCTTGACTTATTGAAGGAGGCCACACCACAACCATGTAGCCAACCACTCAGCATTACGGTATTCCCATTCAAAAAAAAAAAAGGCAGTCTGGATTGGCATTGTCGCCTCTTAAATGGCTGACAGCAGCACCTGCACCGCTCTTTTAAAAGATATCCACCACAGAATGCTCTTCATACAGCGACACGGGTGTACATGAACCCTGTCACAATCTTGGGCAAATCCTAGGGTAGTTTTTTAAATTTTGTTTTTTTTAAGCTTGGTAAACAGTAGTGTATATTAGTATGTAAGAACGTCAGTTGCATTTCTCTGTTAACAGTAACGTTGTGCTGGAACTAAATATAGTCAGGTTTGGCAAAGTTAGAACTGGACATAAAGTACTTCTTTATAATGCTTCCAAAAGATATTATGTAACTCCACCTACTCAGCATGGAGGAATTTTCCCAGCTGATAGAAGGACGGGCTGAGCCATTACACATTAGATTTTGGAAAACATAGCACTTATCTCCGAGGACCTGTATTCATGGACACCCCATCGCTGTTGCCTATCCTTTGTCTTAGTGTGATGTCCTTCTGGAACGTGGACTGCTACAATGAAACTTCAGGTAAGGAGCCTATGGTGGAACATATGATCAAAAACATATAAACCTAAAGATAATCTGTTCATTATAAAAGAATATTTGGGCATGCAGGAAAATCACCAGACAAACACGATCAAATATTTTTCATAGTCTGTTAGAATCTGGATTAATATAGAAAAGGTAATAATAAATCTACTTGGTGTGTTGTCTTGTGAATGATTGTCTTAAGGGTTCAGAACATCTCAATCTATGGAGCGCACAGGCTGACCACCCACACTGTTGCTTTCCAATTGCTGATTACTCAACAACATCAGCATAATCTGAAACATTAATATGTGGCTTGTCCCAACTTGCTCTGCAGAAGAGTGCTTTTTTTTCTCAAGTGACAGATTTGCTTTGTTCAAATGTAATACTTCACAGAAAAAGCACAAATCAACTGAGTGATGTTATAGTGGAACTGTGGGATGTACTAATGTATGGAAAAGTTGAAAATAGTTTATTTATGAATTTTGCATTCTTTATCATTTATGCAAAGCTTGCAGTGATATGGTGTGTTTTGTTATTGTTAAACATTTTTAAAATCTGTTACATAGTGCCTTAGAAACACTAATGCCCCGTACACACGGTCGGATTTTCCGATGGAAAATGTCCGATCGGAGCGTGTTGTCGGAAATTCCGACCGTGTGTGGGCTCCATCGGACATTTTCCATCGGATTTTCCGACACACAAAGTTGGACAGCAGGAGATAAAATTTTCCGACAACAAAATCCGTTGTCGGAAATTCCGATCGTGTGTACACAAATCCGACGGACAAAGTGCCACGCATGCTCAGAATAAATAAAGAGATGAAAGCTATTGGCCACTGCCCCGTTTAAAGTCCCGACGTACGTGTTTTACGTCACCGCGTTTAGAACGATCGGATTTTCCGACAACTTTGTGCGACCGTGTGTAGACAAAACAAGTTTGAGCCAACATCCGTCGGAAAAAATCCTAGGATTTTGTTGTCGGAATGTCCGAACAAAGTCTGACCGTGTGTACGCCCTATAATAGGGCGTACACACGGTCGGACTTTGTTCGGACATTCCGACAACAAAATCCTAGGATTTTTTCCGACGGATGTTGGCTCAAACTTGTCTTGCATACACACGGTCACACAAAGTTGTCGGAAAATCCGATCGTTCTGAACGCGGTGACGTAAAACACGTACGTCGGGACTATAAACGGGGCAGTGGCCAATAGCTTTCATCTCTTTATTTATTCTGAGCATGCGTGGCACTTTGTCCGTCGGATTTGTGTACACACGATCGGAATTTCCGACAACGGATTTTGTTGTCGGAAAATTTTATCTCCTGCTCTCCAACTTTGTGTGTCGGAAAATCCGATGGAAAATGTCCGATGGAGCCCACACACGGTCGGAATTTCCGACAACACGCTCCGATCGGACATTTTCCATCGGAAAATCCGACCGTGTGTACGGGGCATAAGAGGTTGATTTACTAAGGCTACATTCAAATGGGCAATTATTATTATACAGGATTTATATAGCCCCAACAGTTTGCACACCTCTTTGCAATGTTAGGGCAAACAGGGCAGTTACAATACAATTCAATACACGAGGAATCAGAGGGCCATGCTCTTTAGAGCTTACAATCTAAAACAGAGATGTGCAGTCAGGGAGGCAGGTGAGGCAGGTGAGGCAGTGCCATGAACATCATTAAAAAAAAAGAAAAGAAAAAGATTGACTTTGAGGGTCATAACTCGGCAACCTGGGGTCACAGACCCCAAATTGTAGCTGTGGTCTTACCCCACCACTGGTAAAAATTTGGGGCTCCTACGACCTATGGTTCCAGAGATACGGGGATTCTTGTGCAGCCTGTCAGAAGCTACATACAGAGCAGCCAGTTTAAATACAAGCTGGCACACTCTGTTCGCAGACTGAGAGGATGAGCTCACAGTGCCTCTCCTCACTTCTTGCCAAAGGCACTGAGCTTAAAGTGGTTGTAAACCCACATGAAAAATAAAAGACCTGCAAGACAAAGGCATAATGAGCTAGTATGCATAGCATACTAGCTCATTATGTAATATTCACCTGATCAAAGCCCCCGCTGCGGTACTTCCGGGTATCGCGGCTCAGGCGCTGTGATTGGCCGAAAAATAAAAGACCTGCAAGACAAAGGCATAATGAGCTAGTATGCATAGCATACTAGCTCATTATGTAATATTCACCTGATCAAAGCCCCCGCTGCGGTACTTCCGGGTATCGCAGCTCAGGCGCTGTGATTGGCCGGAGCCGTGATGACGTCACTTGCGCGCATTCCTACTGGAAACATTTATACTTACCTAGGTGGATGCTGCATCTGTCCCCTGCCGCCTCTTCACTGAGAACTGAGCCACCGAACACCGCTGATGACACGGTTCTCTCAGCTCCCTGAGCAGAGAGCTGCTGACTGTCAATCAGCAGCTCTCCTCTCTGCTCCTTCACACTCACTGGAGCGCTGAGCTGTGGAGGGGCAGGGAAGCGGCCGTCTCAGCGGCTCGCTGAAAAGCTGAGACAGCCATCAGTCCAGTCACCTGGCGGATCAAGACTTCCAGAGTTGGGATGCCTGGACTGATCTGTGTGAAGTCAGCAGAGTGCGGACATCAGACCGCTCTCTGCTGAAAACGGGTTACAGTAATGCAAAATAGGTTGCACTCCTGTGACCCTGAGTAGAAGCCCAGCCAATTGAGCTCAGGCTGGACTTCTCCTTTAAAGAGGAAGTAAACCCTGATGGGTTTTACTTCCTCCTTTCTCCCCTGCAAAGTAAAAGCATAATGGACTAGTATGCATCACTTACTAGCCCATTATGTGGCATTTACCTGCAAACAAAGCCCGCAATGTCCGTGATGTCCCTGCTGGTGGAAGCATCCATCTTCACCCTTCTTCCTTCCGGGGCCACAGACTCTGGCTCTGTGACTGGCCGGAGTCGCATGACGTCACTCCCGTGCATGCGAGCAGGAGCTGACTGTCATGGCGCAGGCCCTATAGAAACGGCATGATCGAGCCCTTTCTAAAGTGCGCATGCGCTGATTACGTCGGCACAAGCGTATATGTTAAATATCTTCTAAATCGTGCAGGTTTAGGAGATATTTCCAGTACCTACAGGTAAGCCTTATTATAGGCTTACCTGTAGGGAAAAGTGGTCTGTAAGGGTTTACAACCACTTTAACCAACAGAAATATAAAGGCTGATTCTGCTGACCCCCTAAAAAGTCAATGCCCTGGCTCTCTGACTTCAGTAGTTTGAGTCACTGACCCAGAAAAAGTTCAATGTGAGTACAGTCTGAATGTAGACAGAAATCCCAAAACTTGTTACAGATTTGTAATTCAAGGGTACAAAAGTCAGGGGATAAACATGACAACTTATAATTCATAAGGAGAGCATTGCATTGGCAGCCTATATATTTTCCTCAGTGCAGATTTTATTTGTTTGTTGTTTGTTTTGGACCAGGATATAGGTGCCATTTTATGATTTTATGAGGGTTGACACCTCAGCACCATATATGTATAGTTCCCACACTGTGACCAGGCAGTGCTCTTGGCAGTACACTGAAATAATGATGTGTGAATCTGCCCAGGTTCAAATCTTGTTCAAGATTAGAAGTGAATCCCATTGAAGTCTATGAGAGTCAAATCATGCAGACAAAATCTGGCCATATGCAGGGAGTCGGTCTTTTCATGTGGCTTTGATGGCAACATTCGAAAAGCAAAAATTCTATAAATAACATGCTTGGGGGTTAAAGCTGTGCCTGGTATTATGGATCAGTATGATTTTCACAGACAGACTCAGCAGCGTACAATGACAGAACATATTTGGCTGTGGAATTATTTTTTTCTTTTATAATTAGCTTGGTTTACAAAAAGCAGAAGCATCCCAATCTGATTAAAGTAAACACAACACATTTCACACGGTAGCAGCAACCCATGATTTTTCATCAAATGGTAATAGACTTGCTTTGACAGGCAGATAGAAATTGTCCAGTAGTTCACTGTTACTGTGCCAGTACACACTGATGCAAAACTGTCCTGCTGCTTGCCAATATCTATCAAGCAATTATTAAGAATGATGAGACCACAGATGATACAGCAGTGTAAAACTGGCCAGCAACAGGACATTTTTAATGAGGGAGAAGTAGCAAAAAATACACTGGGGCTGGGGCGGCGTCGGCGGTAAAAAGGCGCTAATTTTAGCAGCGCTTTACCGTCGTTTTAGCAGCGGTATTCAGCCGCTAGCGGGGCGGTTTTACCCCCCTGCTAGTGGCCGAGAAAGGGTAAAAAGCAGCGCTATGCCGATGGTATAGCCGCGGTGCCCCATTGATTTCAATGAGCAGGAGCGACCGCTCCTTCACCGCTCCAAAGATGCTGCCAGCAGGACTTTTTTTTACTGTCCTGCCAGCGCACCGCTCCAGTATAGAGAGAGAGTATCACCGCTCCAGGTGGGTCAGATCAAAGTAAAAGGCATCTCTTTCAGTCTAGAAGTCCAGGTGCTGGCAATGCTGTAGCAGTTAGACATCAAAGAAATCCTGGACAGCCGCACTCCAAAAATATTTGCCTTTATTCAATAAAGTGTCATCCAAAATACAGGTCACAGCAAAGTGGAACAAAGTTTACACGTTTCGCACTACACAGAGTGCTTAGTCATAGCTTCGTGTGCTATAGTGCTATGACTAAGCACTCTGTGTTGTGCGAAACGCGTAAACATTGTTCCACTTTGCTGTGACCAGTATTTTGGATGGCACTTTGTTGAATAAAGGCAAATATTTTTGTAATGCGGCTGTCCAGGATTTCTTTGATGTTGCACCGCTCCAGTGTGAAAGCCCTCAGGGCTTTCACATTGGAGACACAGCAGCGGCTCTTTCAGGGTGCTTTGCAGGCACTATTTTTAGCTATGTAGCGCCTTCAAAGCACTCCAGTGTGAAAGGGGTCTTTACACAGGGATGCTGTGTAAAAAGCAGCATCTTTGAAGCGGTGAAGGAGCGGTGTATACGATATTGCAGAGGATACAGCAGTGAAAAAATTGGTCAGGAGGAGGACTTATCTATGGGGATAAGGGGGACAAAGTGAATGTGAATGATATAATGTGATGTCGTTTAGGTGCACATTGTTCTTATACTTAGCTTTTCTTTCAGGCTGGGTTCACACTGCAGCATGCACAGGCTCACAGCAGGAGTCCGGTGCGTCCTCATTCACCCTTTCAGGTTCGATTTCAGCCTAAACTTTTGGCTGAATTTGGACCTGAAACAGGCCAGAAGACGCACAGGACTTCTGTGCAATTCGCTCTGGAGCCGCCGCTGAGATGCGTGAACCGACTCCATAGGCGGTCACAATCTTCTGCTATGCGAATTGGATGCGAGAAAAAAACACATAAAATTCGCAACAGTGTGAACCCAGCCTCAAATGATGTAGCTGTGTGCTGTGAACAAAAAGCAGCTCCAGGAACAGGTGGTCAGTAATAAGTAAATTCTCTGCTTTGAGCACCCCAAACTTAACAAAAAGCCCTTCGAACATAAAATAAAAAAAAACACAAAAGAAATGAAAACCCCAAAATACCACCAAGAAACAAAAAGGGAAGCTTTGCAGATAAAAAACATTTTACAATTCAACAACTCTGGATCCACTCTGGATAGTTTGTCAAGCTGAATGTATTTGGTTAATCAGCTGTGCTTAAAATGAAACTGTTCTTTCTCTATGTAGGGCAAAGCAACAGGTTCACTTTAATACAACCCCTCCCCAGCAGCACATACTAACTACAAACTACTACAGCAAAACTGATATTTATAAAAATGTTTGCTTCTGCTGGGGCTTCCTTAATTTATACCAGACCCTTGTCCTATTTTAAAAAATAAATACCAGACCCTTGTAAGGGCTTAGCATAGAATGTGAAGGGGGGGCACACAAAAAACAAGAAATAAAAGCAAAATCCATACTAAATCCTTTTCCAACCATGCAGGAAAGGAAGAGGGAGGGGGGTTAGCATGCACCCCCTTTGTTACTGAACCATACCAGGCCACGTGCTTTTAATATGGGAGGATACCTTGACAGGGGGAGCCCCTTAGCAAAGCACCTTGTCCCCCTATAGATGAGGGCCTCTTCCCCACAACCCTGAACTGTTGCTTGTGGGGGTTTAAGGGCAGGGGGACGGTGGTGGGGGTGCTTAACCACTTCAGCCCCGGACCATTTGGCTGCCTAAAGACCAGAGGACTTTTTCCAATTTGGCACTGCGTCGATTTAACTGCTAATTGCGCGGTCATGCAATGCTGTACCCAAATGAAATTTGCGTCCTTTTCTTCCCACAAATAGAGCTTTCTTTTGATGGTATATGATCACCTCTGCGGTTTTTATTTTTTGCGCTATAAACGGAAAAAGACCGAAAAAAATGATATTTTTTACTTTTTGTTATAAAAAAATCCAATAAACTCAATTTTAGTCATACATTTAGGCCAAAATGTATTCGGCCACATGTCTTTGGTAAAAAAAAATGTCAATAAGCGTATATTTATTGGTTTGCGCAAAAGTTATAGCGTCTACAAGCTAGGGTACATTTTCTGGAATTTACACAGCTTTTAGTTTATGACTGCCTATGTCATTTCTTGAGGTGCTAAAATGGCAGGGCAGTACAAAACCCCTCCAAATTACCCAATTTTGGAAAGTAGACACCCCAAGGAAATTGCTGAGAGGCATGTTGAGCCCATTGAATATTAATTTTTTTGTCCCAAGTGATTGAATAATCACAAAAAAAAAAAAATTACAAAAAGTTGTCACTAAATGATATATTGCTCACACAGGCCATGGGCATATGTGGAATTGCACCCCAAAATACATTCAGCTGCTTCTCCTGAGTACAGGGATACCACATGTGTGGGACTTTTTGGGAGCCTAGCCGTGTACGGGGCCCCGAAAACCAATCACCGCCTTCAAGATTTCTAAGGGCATACATTTTTGATTTCACTCCTCACTACCTATCACAGTTTTGAAGGCCATAAAATGCCCAGATGGCACAAAACCCCCCCAAATGACCCCATTTTGGAAAGTATACACCCCAAGCTATTTGCTGAGAGGCATGTTGAGTCCATGAAATATTTTATATTTTTGCACAAAGTTGTCACTAAATGATATATTGCTCACACAGGCCATGGGCATATGTGGAATTGCACCCCAAAATACATTTAGCTGCTTCTCCTGAGTAGTATGGGGATATCACATGTGTGGGACTTTTTGGGAGCCTAGCTGCGTACGGGGCCCCGAAAACCAATCACCGCCTTCAGGATTTCTAAGGGTGTAAATTTTTGATTTCACTCTCCACTGCCTATTACAGCTTCGGAGGCCATGGAATGCCCAGGTGGCACAAAACCCCCCCAAATGACCCCATTTTGGAAAGTAGACACCCCAAGCTATTTGCTGAGAGGCATAGTGAGTATTTTGCAGCTCTCATTTGTTTTTGAAAATGAAGAAAGACAAGAAAAAACTTTTTTTTTTTCTTTTTTCAATTTTCAAAACTTTGTGACAAAAAGTGAGGTCTGCAAAATACTCACTATACCTCTCAGCAAATAGCTTGGGGTGTCTACTTTCCAAAATTGGGTCATTTGGGGGGGGTTTGTGCCACCTGTGCATTCCATGGCCTCCGAAACTGTGACAGGCAGTGAAGAGTGAAATCAAAAATTTACGCCCTTAGAAAGCCTGAAGGCAGTGCTTGGTTTTCGGGGTCCCGTATGCGGCTAGGCTCCCAAAAAGTCTCACACATGTGGTATCCCAGTACTCAGGAGAAGCAACAGAATGTATTTTGGGGTGTAATTTCACATATTCCCATGGCATGTTTGAGCAATATATCATTTAGTGACAACTTTGTGCAAAAAAAAAAAAAAAAAAATTTGTCTCTTTCCCGCAACTTGTGTCACAATATAAAATATTCCATGGACTCGACATGCCTCTCAGCAAATAGCTTGGGGTGTCTACTTTCCAAAATGGGGCCATTTGGGGGGGGTTTTGAACTGTCCTGGCATTTTATGCACAACATTTAGAAGCTTATGTCACACATCACCCACTCTTCTAACCACTTGAAGACAAAGCCCTTTCTGACACTTTTTGTTTACATGAAAATTTTTTTTTTTTTTTTGCAAGAAAATTACTTTGAACCCTCAAACATTATATATTTTTTTAAAGAAAATGCCCTACAGATTAAAATGGTGGGTGTTTCATTTTTTTTTCACACAGTATTTGCGCAGCAATTTTTCAAACGCATTTTTTGGGGAAAAAACACACTTTTTTAAATTTTAATGCACTAAAACACACTATATTGCCCAAATGTTTGATTAAATAAAAAAGATGATCTTAGGCTGAGTACATGGATACCAAACATGACATGCTTTAAAATTGCGTACAAACGTGCAGTGGCGACAAACTAAATACATTTTTAAAAGCCTTTAAAAGCCTTTACAGGTTACCACTTTAGATTTACAGAGGAGGTCTACTGCTAAAATTACTGCATTCGATCTGACGTTCGCGGTGACACCTCACATGCATGGTGCAATTGCTGTTTACATTTGACGCCAGACCGATGCTTGCGTTCACCTTTGCGCGAGAGCAGGGGGGGGGACAGGGGTGCTTTTTTTTTTTTTTTTCTTTATTATTTTTTGCTTTTTTATCTTATTTTTAAACTGTTCCTTTCATTTTATTTTTTTTTAATAATTTTTATTATTATCTCAGGGGATGTAAATATCCCCTAATAGCAATAGATCTCTCCTCTTCCCTTAAAGCATTTGACCACACCAAGATCGGTGTGATAAAATGCTTTCCCAATTTCCCAATGGCGCTGTTTACATCCGGTGAAATCTAAGTCATGAAATGCTCGTAGCTTCCGGTTTCTTAGGCCATAGAGATGTTTGGAGCCACTCTGGTCTCTGATCAGCTCTATGGTCAGCTGGCTGAATCACCGGCTGCATTCTCAGGTTCCCTGTTGAGACAGGAGAGCCAGAGAAAAACACGAAAGACGGTGGTGGGGGGGACATTCCCTCCCACTGCTTGTAAAAGCAGTCTAGAGGCTAATTAGCCGCTAGGATTGCTTTTACATGAAAGCCGACCGCTGGCTGAAAAGAATGATACCAAGATGATACCTAAACCTGCAGGCATCATCCTGGTATAACCACTCAAAGTTGTGAATGGCGTACCTGAAGACAAAAAAATGGTTAACAATAAAACACAGTAAACGGTAAAGTATAAAAAATTGCATACCTGAAAAGCAAACATGATAAAACATAATAACAATAAAATATTGCAGAATAGAATACAGTAAAAAAGAGCAGACCAATAGAGAGAGAATAGAGAGAGAGAGAACAATAAAACGACAACTATTTTTTTTTATTTTATATATATATATATTTTTTTTTTTTACACTTTTTTTTGTAACTAACTTTTATAACTGTAACCGGTTCCAGGTTCGGGTCTCTCAAAATGCAATGGCATCTTGGGAGACCCTGTGAAAGTGTGTCTAGTCTGTGCAATGCTGTACCCTACGCTAATACTCAACTAGTGAATGGTAGCGTTCAAAACATTCACCAATGCAAAGACCAGGATTGTCAGGACAGGAGGGACAATAATAGCGGGTGTCACGCCTATATCCGCGCTTGCTGCAGACACAACATCTTTTTTGGGGGGTTCCTTGGGTAGGGGTACTCGGGAGGACATAAAGAAAATGCCTCTCATGCGGCTGACTGCATTTGGTTGGGGATGTGAATGGGGGAAGTACGGGCGCTGCAGAAGTGGTGGGTTCCCAATTAGAATTGGCGAATGCAGCAGGAAGGGCACTATGGGCACGACAGGCCTGTTTGTCTTCTTCTTGGTGGCAGCGGGACACTACTTGTGCTTGCCACCTCACCAGCTTGAACTGCACTTATGGGACTCACCACGTCACCAAGTGTTACTGCAGTGCTGGTTTGACTACGACCGGGGTGTACCAGGCCGCTGGCGCTTGCCAGTTCACCAAAACGCTACCAAAAAAACTGTTAGCGATCGCAGGGATCAGGCCTGACTCCGCGAACGCTGCAGTTATGTGTTTAGTGTTTTGTAAGTGACAGTGATCAATCGATACTGCACTTGGGTGGGCTGGGATGGGCCGGGTGGAGGGGCAAAACGCAGGTGCTAGCAGGTATCTGGGCTGATCCCGCTAACACTGCGTTTTTGGGAACCCTAAACTGCTGGGGACGCTAGTATAGATCTGATCGGATCAGATATTGATCCGTTCAGATACTATACCACTAAGGGAGGCGTATGCTGCGTGCGTGGGTGTTAGCGGTACTGGCGCTAATCTGACGCTGCCTGGGGCGACGCATATCACTGCCGGGTGATCAGGGGGCTAAACCTTTATTCGGTAATAAACGGCAGGTGCCCTGACACTATAAAAAATAAACAAACTAACCAGCGTCACTCGTAACGGTTATACGGTGATCAGTGGTGAAAGGTTTAACTAGGGGGCAATCAAGGGGTTAAAACATTTATTAGGTAGTATATGGGGGTCCCTGTCGATATAAAACGCTGACGGCGAACCTAAATATTTACTTCCCTAACTAGCGTCACCAGTGACACTAATACAGCGATCAGAAAAATGATCGCTTAGTGACACTGGTGACGGGGGGTGATCAAGGGGTTAAAACTTTATTAGGGAGGTTGGGGGGTATCCTAGACCTAAAGGGGGCTAACAGTAGCTGTCCTACCACACTAACTGTCACAAACTGACACCATGCAGTAATCAGAAAAAAAAAAACTGCTTGGTGTCAGTGTGACAGGGGGGGGAGGGGTAATCGGGGGGTAAAGAGGGGTGTAATGTGTGCCTGGCATGTTCTACTGTGTGTGTTTGTGTAACTCACATTACAGTCTTCTCTCCTCGGCGCGGAACGGAAAATACCGAGCCGAGGAGAGATGACATCATTTCCTCTGCCTCTGTGTACTACACAGAGGCAGGGGAAGTTTCTCATTGGCTGGGAGCGATCACGAGGGGGGGGGGGCACGAATGGACGGCCTACCCCTCATCTCTGATCGCTGCCAGACCAAAGACGACCGCCTCGGGCAACCGGGGGGGGAGGTCCGATCGAACCCCCCGCCTGCGGGAAGGCAATCACGTACCAGGTACGTGATTTTGCCTGTCCGTGTCATTCTGCCACAGTATATCTGCGTGAGGCGGTCGTCAAGTGGTTAAGGGGTACTCATTCCCAAAACAAACCAGGCACCACACATTTTGACAAGTCCTTTCTTGAAAAATAGAAAAATATGTCTTGTGATGTAAATCTATTGCCAATCACTTCACCCAGCAATGCAGAGCCTTGCCAATCCCAATGAATGATACCCCCTGAATTTCCCAAAGAACAAAAACATGGCAAATGGTCAGCAAGTCCGATCACACACTACAGTTCTGGTCCCCGCCGCTAAATGTAAACAAAGAGACGGGGTATACCATGTGGTCAAAGTTGGACAATTGTGTTAGCTACTGTTAGTTACTTTTGTAGCAAAAGTCCCAGGCCCCTTTAGGCCTAATGGTGACCTCCAGAGTCAGGGACAGCTGACATCCTTCTGTGTAGAGTGGGTTACAAGGCATTGTGGGTGTAACGGTGGGCGCCAGACACTTTTTGAACGCAAAGAGATTTATTCTCTCTTAACCACTTGACCACTGGGCACTTAAACAGCTTTCGGTGCTCTCACATTTTGAATGACACTTACTCAGTCATGCAACACTGTACCCATATGATATTTTTGTCCTTTTTTCACACAAATAGAGCTTTCTTTTGGTGGTATTTAATCACCGCTGGGTTCTTTATTTTTTGCGCTATAAAAGAAAAAAGACAGAAAAATCTGTAAAAAAATGAATTTTTCTTCGTTTGTTATAAAATTTTGCAAATTAGTAATTTTTCTTCATATATTTTGGCCAAAATTTATACCGCTACGTATCTTTGGTAAAAATAACCCAAATCTGTGTATATTATTTGGTCTTTGTGAAAGTTATAGAGTCCAAAAGCTATGGTGCCAAACTCTGAAAATTGATCACACCTGAAGTACTGATGGCCTATCTAATTTCTTGAGACCCTAAGATGCCAGAAAAGTACAAATACCCCCCAAATGACCCCTTTTTGGAAAGAAGACATTCCAAGGTATTTAGAAAGATGCATGATGAGTTTTTTGAAGTTGTCATTTTTTCCCACAATTCTTTGCAAAATCAAGATTTTCTTTTTCTTTTTTTTTTTTCACAAAATTGTCATATTAGCAGGTTATTTCTCACACACAGCATATGCATACCACAAATTACACCCCAAAACACATTCTGCTATTACTCCCGAGTACGGCGATACCACATGTGTGAGACATTTACACAGCGTGGCCACATACAGAGGCCCAACATGCAGGGGAGCACCTCCAGGTCTGACATTTCTCTCCTACATGTAAAAATCATAATTTATTTGCTAGAAAATTACATAGAACCCCAAAACATTATATATGTTTTTTTAGCAAAGACCCTAGAGAATACAATGGCGGTCATTGCAACTTTTTATCTCACACGGTATTTGCGCAGCAATGTTTCTAACGTGTTTTTTTGAAAAAAAAAACAGTTTTATGCTTCAAAAATATACAAAACAGTAAAGTTAGCCCAATGTTTTTGCAAAATGTGAAAGATGAAGTTATGCCGAGTAAATAGATACCTAACATGTCACCCTTCAAAATTGCACACGCTCGTGGAATGGCGCCAAACTTCACTACTTAAAAATCCCCATAGGCGACGCTTTAAAATTTTTTACTGGTTACATGTTTTGAGTTACAGAGGAGGTCTAGGGCCAAAATTATTGCTCTCGCTCTACCGATCGCAGCGATACCTCACATGTGTGGTTTGAACACATTTTCATATGTGGGCGGGACTTACGTATGCGTTCACTTCTGCATGCGAGGACACGGGGAAAAAAAAACAATTTTTTTTTTTTTTATTGTTCATTTTACTTTACTTATTTTAGTTTGATGCTTTTGTCTAAAAAATAAATTTTATAATCACTTTTATTCCTATTACAAGGAATGTAAACATCCCTTGTAATAGGAATATGGCATGACAGGTCCTCTTTACAGTGAGATATGGGGTCAATAAAACCCCACATCTCACCTCCTAGGCTTGGAAGCCTGAAATAAAAAAAAACAAAAAAAAAACAATTCAAGCAGTGGAACAGCTGCTATGATCATTCTTATGGTGTAGGGAATCGCCGGCAATGCTAGCAGCACTCATACGTTTAATTCCAAAAGACAACCTCTGGATATGACGCTGAGCGTGTACACTCAACTTCTTTGGTCGACCATGACAAGGCCTGTTCTGAGTGGAACCTGTCCTGTTAAACCGCTGTATGGTCTTGTCCACTGAGCTGCAGCTTGGTTTCAGGGTCTTGGCAATCTTCTTATAGCCTAGGTCATCTTTATAGTAGCGCAGGGCACAGGCACTTATATATAGTTATATATTTTTCAACTTCATTGTTCACTAATGTTTATTAAATCTGTGTGCAAAGTTTTACTTTAAGAACCTTTTTTTTTTTTTTTTTTTTACAGCGCCATAAAGGTAATTTTAGAAACAGCAAAACAAAGAGATGAAGCTTTAAATGAGTAATTAAATGTAAAAAAAAAAAAAAAACTGGAGTAAAGTCAAAATACAGTACATAGTACATAAATACATACAAGAATGTGCAATCACATAAGAATCAAATGTAATGTTAATGTTTTCTGAAAGTTAGAAAGAGAAACCACTTTAATACATTCTTGTTATTTTATTTATTTTATTTTTAGTGCCATCAATAGAAATTATAATTGAAAGCCCAGGTAAGCAAAAATTTTGCATGTTATAAATCATTACAATGTGGTCAGTTTCTGTGATAAACCTCTGGAGTTTTACAAGACGGGGACCAACGTAAAAAAATGAGTGAAATATATGTTGAATATACACAAGATTGAAAGAGGAATTTCCTATGTTTTGTCAACTTTTAGCAGTTCAGAAAATCACAGTAGCTGGAGACTGAAATGGAAAGGTCATTTTGATAACATTAAGGCCTCACACACATGCAGCTTAAAAACGCAGCTTAGGACCCTTTCACACAGGTGGACCGATCGGTGCACCTGTCTGTTTTTTAGGTGGACCCGATTGGACCCTCCAGTCTGCTCTATGGAGCGGTGGGTGTCCATTGACACCCACCAACATCCAATCCAATCCTGTCTGCTAAAAACATACGGATTAGGGATCCCTTCCCCTTCCTTCTGGCGGATCAGATGGCAGTGGAGTGTAAATGGACAGGCGGTCCGTTTCCATCCGCCTGCCCATAGACATACCTCCCAACTTTTTGAGATGGGAATGAGGGACACCTATCAGCAAAAGTATGCAGGCATAGGACACACCCCTGGCCACGCCTCCTTAAAGGAGAATTATACAAAAAAACAAGATTTGTTAAATACACAAGTGCTTTTTTTACCACTACTATTCCTTTATATTGGCTTTTGGAATTTACAAATGCAGCAATTTAGAAATCAGATAAAAAGGTTTAGTGCTGGAAAACACTTTTTGATAGATAAAAAGTGCATTTTATATACAACTATATAGATCAGACCAAAATGAGGGACAAATGAGGAGGAATGAGGGACAGGGACATTGATTGAAATCAGGGACAGTCTCTCGAGAACAGTTGGATGCATAGAGGAGAGTAGGCTGTGTCTGTATTTGCTCTGCATAAGCGGAGAGGACACAGCCATACCGCTGCTCAGGAGGGATCAGCAGAGAGATTGCCCACTGAGCAGGTGGACTGCAATGGAGCCCACCCCATGTGTATGGGACCTTATACAGGCATTGAGCATTATTTTTTCAGCCTGTAAAAGCACCTTTATGTAAGCTTATTTGTCCATGCATACATAGGTGTTTACAGGCATATTAGAAGAAAAGCGTTTACAGGCTAAAAAAAACCCCCACCAAAGGTGCGTTCAGGGGAGTAGCTGAAGAGCAGAAAAAACACTTAACGTGCTTAAATGGGTCCAAATTCTCATGAACGCTGGACATATTTAGATGCATCTAATATTTGAATGTTAAGGCTTTGCAAAGGATAAATCAATATTCTGACCAATAGAATGCATTAACACTCAAATGCTAGATGTGCCTAGACATATGTGCAATACGTGACTTTTAGGCCCCGTTCACACCTATGCGAATTAGATGCGGCTTACACCAGACACTTCCTAAATGCAAAGAGATTTTTCCTGACAGACTCCATGGCAGCCTACGTGTGGGTTAACCCCGCCTCTTCTCCAATGCTATAGGACCCCATTCCCATAAATGAGAGCTCACCGCTAGGTACCGTGTTCTTTCTTTGTCCTCCTCCAATGGACCTACACATGCTGTTCGTGTCTGGTCGGATGTTTTCAAAGTCTTCAGCACACTTCTTATGCGGTGCAGCTCAGGGCCCAGCCATGGGTGGGCGAGTAGCTTTTGAGGCACTAGATACCCCACTGGTGGATGGGAGGTGGCCTCTGTGTGCAGGATGGACGGACGCATCATCGGCTGGCAAGGTCTGCGACCCTCTTCTTTCTCCATGGCAGTCGTTTCTGTGTTTATATGTTGTATGTGGCTCAAATAATTCGATAAACTGTATTTTTCTCCCCTCATGGCGGCTGGAGCGCCCTGCGTTCCAGCTCGCCTCGGCGCTTCCGGGTTGCGGCCGTCACCGTCGTTCGCGCATGCGCGGAGACCTCTGCGAGAGCGAGGCTTGGTTCGCGCGTGCGCGGAATGGTGGGTTCCCGAGGCGGCCGCGCAGGTGCCGTATGGGTCCTCCCCACAGTGCAGGCGTGAGGTGGGGGGGCGGTGACGTCACGGGCGGGGGATTTGAAGTCAGCTGCTGGCTCCTGTTAGAATGGGATTCTCCCAGGCTATGAGCAGAAGCGGTTGCAGCTGCACATCTCCCCTAGCCCAGGTCTACACTGGTGAGTGCTGGTCTGCTTTCTCTCCCTTTCACCAAGGGAAATATGTGTGTATTTACAGGAATGTTGCAATATTCTTTTGCATATCAGTTTTTATTATTGTAAAAAAAAAAAAAAAAAATAATAATATATATGTAAATATATATATTATTATTATTATTATTATTATTATTCAGGATTTATATAGCGCCAACAGTTTACGCAGCGCTTTACAATATAAAAGGGAGACAATACAGTTATAATATAATACAATACAATACAATAGGATTAAGAGGGCCCTGCTCAGAAGAGCTTACAATCTAATAGGGTGGGGTAGGTGGTACAAAAGGTTGTAACTGTGGGGAATGAGCTGGTGGAAGTGGTAGGAGATTAGTTGGAGACGTGATAGGCTTTCCTGAAGAGATGAGTTTTCAGGGATTGCCTGAAGGTAGCAAGAGTAGGGGCTAGCCGGATAGATGGAGGTAGCGAGTTCCAGAGGATGGGAGAGGCTCTGGAGAAATCCTGGAGACGAGCATGGGAGGAGGAGATGAGAGAGCTTGAAAGCAGGAGGTCTTGAGAGGAGCGGAGAGGACGATTTGGGTGATATTTGGAGACAAGATTAGTGATGTAGCTTGGGGCAGAGTTGTGAATGGCTTTGTATGTTGTGGTTAGAATTTTGAATTTAATTCGCTGGGTGATTGGGAGCCAGTGTAGGGATTGAAGTAGAGGGTTGGCAGACACTGAGCGGTTGGTAAGGTGGATAAGTCTGGCAGCAGCATTCATGATAGACTGAAGAGGGGATAGCCTATGGAGCGGTAGGCCAATGAGAAGGGAGTTGCAATAGTCAAGGCGAGAGATAACAAGGGAGTGAATGAGGAGCTTGGTGGTTTCATTTGTTAAAAAAGGGCGAATTTTAGAGATGTTACGGAGGTGAATTCTACAAACTTTTGACAATGATTGGATTTGAGGCTGAAATGACAAGTCGGAGTCTAGGATTACACCTAGTACCCTGGCGTGAGGGGAGGGACTGATGGTTGCATTGTTGATTTTGATGGAAAAGTCATGGAGGGGGGCACGGGCGGGGGGGAATATTAATAGCTCAGTTTTAGAGAGATTTAGTTTAAGGAAGTGGTGCGACATCCATGCTGATATGTCAGTTAGTAAGTTAGTAATGCGAGAGGAGACTGAAGGAGTGAGGTGAGGAGTAGACAGATAGATTTGGGTGTCATCAGCGTATAAGTGGTATTGGAAGCCGTGGGCAGTTATTAGGTGACCAAGGGAGGTGGTGTAGATAGAGAAGAGAAGGGGTCCAAGAACCGAGCCTTGGGGGACCCCCACAGAAAGGGGCAATGGAGAGGAGGAGACAGAGTTGTAGGTGACACTGAAGGAGCGCTGTGATAAATAGCCAGAGAACCAGGATAGAGCAGAATCTCGGAGGCCAAGGGAATGTAGTTTATTGAGAAGGAGCGGGTGGTCAACAGTATCAAAGGCCGCAGAGAGGTCAAGTAGTAGGAGTATGGAGTACTGGCTGTTGGTTTTAGCAGTTAGTAAATCGTTAGTGAGTTTTAGTAAGGTAGTTTCCGTGGAGTGCTGCGAGCGAAAGCCAGACTGTAAGGGGTCAAGAAGGTTATTTTCATTGAGGTAGGAGCTAAGACGGTTGTAGACTAAGCGTTCTAGAAGTTTAGAGGTGAATGGGAGTAATGAGATGGGTCTTAAGTTGTTCAGGTCGGTAGGGTCCAGTGAGGGCTTTTTAAGAATGGGAGTGATCTGTGCATGTTTTAGAGGGGAGGGGAAAATGCCACTAGAAAGGGAGAGATTGAAGATGTGGGTGAGGGAGCATAGGATAGAAGAAGAGGGTGACCGTAGTAGTTGTGAGGGAACAGGATCCAAGGGACAATTGGTTAGGTGGGCATTCAAGAAAATTTTTGTAACCTCTTCCGTAGTAGCCAATTCAAAAGAGGAGAGGGTTGAATGTGCTGCTGGGCAAGGTATGATGGGTGGGGAAGATGTACGCACAGTGGAGATGTCCTCACGAATTGCATTGATCTTGTCTTTGAAGTGATTGGCAATCTCTTGGGCAGTGAGTGAGTTAGTGGGTAGAGGGGGTGGTGGACGAAGCAGAGAGTTAAAGGTTGAGAAGAGCCGACGGGGACTGGATGACAAGGAATTAATAAGAGAGACAAAGTAGGCTTGTTTGGCAGCATGGAGGCATGAATTGTATTTTAGAAGGGCAGATTTATATAGGGTGAAATCTTGCAGGCATTTGGTTTTACGCCACAGTCGTTCAAGAGCACGGCAATGTCTCTTGAGATTTCTAGTGTTGTCAGTTTGCCAGGGTTGTAACGGTCGGGGCCTAATTCTGCGTGTGGTTAGGGGAGCAAGTGCATCTAGTGATGATGAGAGTGAACTGTTGTAGACAGAAGTGGCCAGGTCAGGACAGGACAGGGGAGAGATTATGTCATATAGGTTGTCAGTAGCAGAATAGAGAAGAGAAGGGTTAAAGTGGCGAAGGTTTCTACAAGTAATTGTTTGCTGCTTGGAGGGATGGGTGGTTGGAGGCAAGGATACAGTGAAAGTAATGAGGTTGTGATCAGATAGAGGAAAGGGGGTGTTGGTGAGGTTGCCAGGGTTGCAGAGATGGGAGAATACAAGGTCAAGGGTATTACCATTGGAGTGAGTGGAAGTATGTGTCCATTGGGTTAGGTCAAAAGATGAGGTTAAGTTGAGAAGTTTAGCTGTAGTTGGGCTGTTGACATTGACAGGAATGTTAAAGTCACCAAGAATAATGGTGGGTATTTCAGAGGAGAGAAAGTAGGGTAGCCAGGCAGCAAAGTCATCAATGAAGCGCGATACCGGTCCTGGAGGCCTATAAATTGCTGCAATCCTCAGAGAAATGGGAGAAAACAGACGAATACAGTGCATCTCGAAAGAAGAGAGGGATAGAGAGGGAGGGACAGTAAGGACTTGGAAGGTGCTTTGTGGGGACAGAAGGAAGCCAACTCCACCTCCTTTCTGTCTGTTGGGTCTGGAGGAGTGAGTCCAATGGAGACCACCATGGGAGAGGGCAGCAGGAGAAGCTGAGTCAAAATTTTGCAGCCAGGTTTCTGTTATGGCCAGTATGTTCAAGCCATGAGAGATGAAGAGGTCATGTACAGATGTTAGCTTGTTACAGATGGAGCGGGCGTTCCACAGGGCACATGAGATTGGTGGGGTGCTTTGAGGAAGCAGGGGGATAGAAATTAAACTGAGTGGATTGCGGTGGTTGCCAGAGGGGGAGGGGTATTGGATATGTGGCTTGCATTTGCAAAATGGCGGACCAGGATTAGGAGAAATATCACCTGAGACTAGGAGAAGGAGGAGGATGAGGAAGGCAAGGTGGGAGTGGGATGTGCATGAGCGCACGTGTCTAGTGGCCCTGGACTTTATGTCAGCATGTGGGTGCAGCAAATGCAGGAGATGATGGGTGCCATAGTAGGGAGAGGGTAGGAGTGAGGGTGATATGTGCATGCTGCAGGGAAGAGAGGAGGGGTAGAGTAAAGATAATTTGAGGATAGAAGACACCAATGTGAGAAGGAAGAGAATAAGGAGCATGTTCGTGGCTAGAGAGTGGGAAACTAACCTAATATAAAATAAATTTCAAAGTTGGTTTGCTTGTCGTCTTTCAGAGTGGAGCAGAGTTCCTGTTGTTCATGCAGCTTTAGTTATCCTGCTTTCGTTAAACTGCGTCGGTGAAACTGCGCATCACTCGTGACAGAGCCACTCAGGAAAGAGCCATGATGTCTGCGCCATGCCCCTGTCTGCGCCACCCCATAAGCTGCCATAAATTTATAGACAGCCTAAGCTGGGATGCATTTCTCAGTTGGTCATTATTGGGTCTGATGTGAGACACCTGAATATGGGGAGGAGATGGCCAGGGCCAGGCCAGACACAGGCTAGGGTCGTAAAGCTAATTACCTCTCTTGATCACTCAAGCCACATGGAGTTGAGAATCAATCACCAGTAATATTGCTATTGCAGTGTGTTTGTTATAGAGCTAGCAGTAAATATGGAAGTTTAAAGATATGGCAGCAGGAGACAATTACCAAAAATATTAATAGCAGACTCAGCATAGCCAGTTCAGTAGGGATGTACAGTTGGATAGGAGATAGGAGACAATTACCAAAAATACTAATAGAAGACTCAGCAAAGCCAGTTCAGTAGGGATGTACAGTTGGATAGGAGATAGGAGACAATTACCAAAAATACTAATAGAAGACTCAGCAAAGCCAGTTCAGTAGGGATGTACAGTTGGATAGGAGATAGGAGACAATTACCAAAAATACTAATAGAAGACTCAGCAAAGCCAGTTCAGTAGGGATGTACAGTTGGATAGGAGATATATATATATATATGATTAAAATAATAATAACTTTTAAGCATACATGTATTTATGGAATATGGGGCACATAAGATCATTGATCTCTATATGTCTTTGGCATTCTCGGGCCCCTGGTTTTCCTGCAGACCACCCATTTTGTGACGTGTTGCGTCCAGAGGCATGGACAAGTCACCGCCTTCATGTGGCCAACCCTCACGCACAAGGTGTGTGCAGGTGAGGGGAGGGGTTGAGGTACAGTCGCAAGATTTGGCGTTGTCCAACGTCACATATTGCCCCCCCCTTCCTTTTTTCTCTCTTACAGCCCTTCCAGGTCGGACCCTCAGATTGTGGTCTAGAGAGACACAGACCTTGCCAGGCCACAACTACAGCATCATTATCATAATCGGTCTGGAACTCACCACCAGAGGAGACGCTTCCATTCCTCCTCCAGACACCGCCCCACCGCCATGACAGCCGCTTTGACCGCAGAGCCTGCTGGGGATGTGGGCCATGAGTCCCGGAGGGCAAGTCCTTAGGTGACTGTTATGCCCGAGCGGTCAGGGAAAAAGAGACGGAGAATCAACGTATGGAGTCTCTCATGAAGCGTGTGGTGCAAAAATCCCTGAAGGAAATGGATATTGGAGGTTTGACCTCTATAGTTTCTCTACTAATCAAAGCAATTAAGGAGCCCCTTAAGTGGGAAGACCCTTCCACCCCTCCGGCTAAACAGAAAATGATTCTTTAAGCACCTGGGGAAAGAGCACTCAAACTTTACTCTCCTTGCTGAATCAAAGGTCATTTTTTGATGAAGGATGAAGCAAGGTGGACAGGAAGTCCTCCATGTCAAATAAAACCTCCAGATTATACCCCGTCAAGGCAGAAAAAGTGAAAACACTCCTCTTGTGGATGCAGCTTGATGCGTCTGGCCAGGCGTGTGACCCTCCCTTTGGAGGATGCGGTGTCATTCAGGGATGGTCTTGAGAGAAAAATAGACAGGACCTCAAGAAGATTTAGGGGCCTGCTGGAATGGCTTGCAAACCTGCCTTGGCCCTAGCAGCCAAGGCTATGGAAGCCTGGACATAGAACGTGGACTCCTTCCTCAGGGGTGTTTCAGAAGGGCTGGCTAGAAGTTCGGCAGCTGCAGAGCTAATACTGGCGGCAGTCTTCCTGGGGGAAGCATCTATCGATTTGATCCGCCTGCTGGCGCGGATTATGTTGCCCTCATTCACGGCCAAATGTGCCCTCGGGTTTCATCCTTGACTTGCTGACCCGGCGTCCAAGCAATCCTAGTGTAAAATCCCCTTTGAAGGGTCCTCACTGTTCGGCATCAAGTTGGACGATGCTATAACCCATACCATGGGCTTCCGGCTCCAGGATAGGCGTCTGTTTTTAATGGAAAAAACCCCAGTACAGAAGACGCAGCCCGGAACGCTCGAGAGAAGCTCACGATGACAGACCTGGCCGAGACCTCAGAAAGAATTGGGGCAGAGGGCAGCCATCATCCTGAAAGCTCACTAAGGGTTAAACGTCCAGCGGATGTGATCTGGCCAAATCTTTTTGAGATCACTCCCACCAGGCAGGTCGGGTGGGGGCCCGTCTGATCCTCGTCTGGCATGTCTGGGTGGCCTTGATCTCGGACTACTAGGGGTGTCAACACGGTTTCGTCAGGCCACGCTTGGTCCTTCACCAGTATTCCTTCCCTCAGGTATGTCTCCACTCTACTTCCTCATGCGGAAGAACAGAAGCAGGCCTTACTGTCCTACGTGCATTTGCTGAAAGCCCAAGGAGCAGTGATATGTGTCCCAAGGGACAAATGGTTCCAGGAGGTATACTCCCCCTTTTTTAGTTCAAAAGAGAAAACGGTGCATGGCATCCGGTCATCGATCTGACTTACCTAAACAAATTTATAAGACATGGGAAATTCAAATTGGAGACACATTCAACAAGCCATACAGCTAGGCGACTGGCCGATTTCAATTAACTTAAAAGAAGCTTACATACATGTCCCGGTGGCGAAGGAGTTTTCTGAAATACTTCCGGTTTCAAGTCAGGCAAGAACATATGCAATTCATCTGCCTTCCCTTTGGGATAACGACTTCTCCTCGAGTCTTTTATAAAGTTCTTTTGGCCATAGCGACCCTCATCAGGCTGAAAGGAGTACGCCTTTATCATTACCTTGACAACCTCTTGGTGCTGTCTCAGGACAAATATCAACTGCTGGTCTACAGGGAACAGGGGATCTCCACCCTGTTCAACTTCGGGTGGCTCCTAAACATAGAAAGAGCCACTTATATCCAGGCCAACACCGGATATACCTGGGGGGGCTCAGTTCGATACAGTGGAGAACACCATCTCTCTCCCGGTTAAAAAAAAAAAAAAAAAATATACCAGTTATTCGAGAGACAATCTCTCAGGCCTTATACTCACTCACCACGTCTGAAAGCATTACAATGCCTAAAAATTATTGGCGCAAAGGTTTCTGCAACCCACATGGTCAAATGGGCCTTGTAGCAGTTACGCAATTTTCAATCGGGATCCTCCAGCAATGGAAGTCAGGTCGCACCCGCAGATTGTGGTCCAGAGAGACACAGACCTTGCCAGGCCACAACTACAGCATCATTATCATAATCCATCTGGAACTCACCACCAGAGGAGACGCTTCCATTCCTCCTCCAGACACCGCCCCACCGCCATGACAGCCGCTCTGACCGCAGAGCCTGCTGGGGATGTTGGCCATGAGTCCCGGAGGGCAAGTCCTTAGGTGACTGTTATGCCCGAGCGGTCAGGGAAAAAGAGACGGAGAATCAACGTATGGAGTCTCTCATGAAGCGTGTGTGACAAGAGTCAACCTATCCACTTACTGGCAACGATGAGGAGCAGTCTCCTTTGGTGGCTTCAATGCAAGAACCTTCTAAATTGCCACTCCATTGCCCCATCTTCTGGGTCATGGTCACAACCGATGCCAGTGGTTTCGGCTGGGGGGGCCCTCTGTGGGTGGAACCTTGCTCAGGGCAAGTGGGACACATCTCCCCAACCTAGGTTCGAATGTCCTGGAACTTCGGGCGGCCTGGTGTGCCTCCAATCCTTCTCTCATCTCCTGAAAGGAAAGTCAGTGTTATTAGGGATGGATAACACCACAGCAGGCTCCTAGGTGAAAAGGCAAGGGGGTACTTGCAGTTCCACACTTCTTCGAGAAGTCGAACCCATCATGTCGTGGGTCCGGAAGAATCTGGCCGGCATCTCGGCGGTATTCGTCCCCGGAGTCCAGAACACTCAAGCGGACTTCCTTTCGCGCACCCAGTTAGACAACAACGAGTGGTCCCCTCATGTGCAGACATTCAAGTGGATTCTGTCGCTGGGATTCAGTCCCGAAGTAGATCTATTCGATTCCCCCCTGCAATTTCAAGATTAAAAAAAAAAAAAAAAAGTTTTACTCAGGGCCGTTGTAGTCAAGCATTCTGAACAGATGCCCTGACGGATCAATGGAGGTTCAGGGGGGCATACGCCTTTCCCTCGCTCCCGATTGTCCTCCTACTCTTACGGAGGCTTCAAGCGGAAGTAGTCGAATCAGTGATGATAGCCCCTTATTGGCCGAACAGGCCTTGGTTTCCCCTTCTATTCCAGCTTAGCTTCCGGGATCCAGTGCCTCTCTCCCTTCAGGCCGGACCTTCTTTCTCAAGGGACAGTCCTACACCCAAAAAAAAACAAAAAAAAAAAACAAAAAAACAAAACCTTGTCCGGCACTACTGGGATCGATGGTCTGGTTCTTGAGGGGGAGAGGCTGGAATATCTCGGGTGCGCCGCAAGAGTGGTTTCTACCCTCATGAGCTCAAGGAAGACAAGTACAAATAAAGTGTATAGGAGAGTCTGGATCGAATTTGTCTGCTTCTTCTACGAGCAGGTCTTTTAAAATCCTGGAGTTCAGGATATTCTCAGTTTCCTTCAATCTGGCCTAGTTTTTATCTCTATCCATCAGCTCTCTTAGAGTCCAAGTCTCAGCCTTGTCAGCCTTTTCTGGGACTTCATTGGAGGTTCGTCCCCTGATTTGGCAGTTCTTCCATGGGGCGCCAAGACTCAAGCCCCAAAGGAGACCAAGTTTTCCCAAGTGGGACCTTCCCCTTGTTCTCGACTCACTGCCTGGACTAAGTACCACGGGGCCCTCCCCGCTTTCCATTAAGGATTTCTCAACAAAGGTAGCTTTTATTTTAGTAGCCATTAGCTCACCTAAAAGGGTCTCTGAGATTGGGTCACTAGGTCATGAAGATCCCTTTCTGACGTTTTTCTTTCTGAATCGGGTAGTCCTTATCCCTATAATGGGCTCGAACCCGAAAGTGACTTTAGTGTTCCACGAGAACCAAGAAATCGTCTTGCTTACATTCAAGACCCCGGGGTCCACTGTAACTCATCCTCCGGATATAGGCGAAGTTCTAAGGGAATACCTGCAAATTACTTCTCCCTTTAGACGTTCTAGCCACCTATTCATACTGCACTCAGGCAGCTATGAAGGGGAGAGGGCTTCAACCAGGATAATTACAGCTTGGATCGTCCAGACCATCCAGCAAGCATATAGGGCTAAGGGCTTGGCTCCTCCAGAGGCGGTGACAGCACACTCCACCAGAGGAATGGCAGCTTCTTGGGCGGCGGCCCGACAAGTGGCTCCAGACACCATTTGCAAAGCGGCCTCTTAGGCCTCTATTAATACATTCATGTCTCATTACTGCATAGAGCCAGCTTCACTGTCTTCTGTAAACTTTGGTTTGAAAATTCCTATCAGTTGATAGGACAAATTAAATTATGTTTTGTTCAGCATACCCACCTGTGTGGTTGGCTAGTTATTTCCCACACGTAGGCTGCCATGAAGTCTGTCAGGAAAAAGGAAAATTTATTGTCAAATACTTACCGTAATTTTCCTTTCCTGATGGACTCCATGGCAGACGGAGTCCCCACCCATCGGTCAAAGAGTCGGCTAGTTATAGAACACGGTACATAGCGGTGAGCTCTCATTTATGGGAATGGGGTCCTATAGCATTGGAGAGGAGGCGGGGTTAACCCACACGTAGGCTGCCATGGAGTCCATCAGGAAAGGAAAATTACGGTAAGTATTTGACAATAAATTTTCCTTTATTGTCTCTTAAACATAACTGCGGAGAGAGGGTTTAGGGCCATGACACCCTTTAGTAGTTGCAATGTTAAAGTGGAGGTCCGCTGAAAAAAAAATATTAAAAGCCAGCAGCTACAAATACTGCAGCTGCTGACTTTTAATATATGGACACTTACCTGTCCAGGGAGCCCGCGATGTCGGCAGCCGAAGCCGATCCGTCCATCGCCTCTCGGCTGCTGCCGCCGCCATCCTCAGTAAGGTTCCCTACTGCGCATGTGCGAGTCGCGCTGCGAGTCCTCTCTGGTCCCTGCTGTGTTCTGTGTCTCAAAAAATACAGCGGTGGAGGACAGTGTAGGCGCCGGAAGTGGCGTAGGTCACCGCAAGCGCCGCGGTGATCTATGCCAGGAAGTGGGAGCAAATACCTGTATTAGACAAGTATCTGTTCCCTCCTCCCCCCTGAAAAGTGCCAAATGTGGGGGGGAGGAATCCAAAAAGTGGAAGTTCCATTTTTGGGTGGAACTCCACTTTAATTGACAGACTCAGAAACTTCTATAGGTAGACAGCCATGCAGGGAAAGGCACCCAGCCAGACACCACATCTGCATGTGTAGACGCGCTCTCTCTTATGGCAACAATCTTGAACAGTTCCTAACAAAGGTTACAATGAACTGTTTCACTTCCTCTACAATCTCCTATTGCAGATCTTCACTCAACTGAGCTCCCAGTCTCTCTCACTAGACTTGCTGATCCACTGCCACTGGATCCCCTAAGCTCTTCTAACCTTCTCGCTCAGTATCTTCCTCAAGCGTCACCCCCACTTCCCTGCTGGGTCCCTAGCTTGGCATCCAAGATACTTCTCAAGCTTCACCCCACTGGCCTGCTTGGTCCCTAGCTTGACACACAAGGATGCTCTGCAAGTGTCACCGCCGCTGGCTGGGTCCCTGGCTTGACACCTGCTGAAGTTTCCCAATTCTTCACCGTCCCTGGTTGGTGAGAATGCTGCTCCGGTACTTGCTTCAGCTACTCACAGTGGTCCCTGGTAATAAGGTGGTTGGTCCCTTAGTGGTGATTGCTTCCCCTCCATCTCTGACCTTGACAGGTTCTCCGGCCGGCAGAACCTTCTCTTCTGGTTGGACTGCAAACCGAAGTCCCAACCCTACGGTGCTCTCTTTCTTCTGGATAGGCCCTCAGACAGCCTAGCAGCCAGATGTCCACGGAATAGGCCTCAGGCTCTGGCCTAGCAGCCTGGGGCAGCACAACACAGGTCCACCCAGACAGCCATCCAGGTGGCACAGACCCCGATCACCTGACCCCACCTAAATAAATAGGCTCTCCCAGCAGGCCAAGGGACCCAAGAACATCCCTGCCCTTTGGCTGAGATACCCCATCTATTCCTAATCTGTCCTTGCAATGCCCTTGTTTTATCTAATGCCACCAGATACCCAGCCATCTAGTGACAGAAGAGAGAAGTGCAGCAATTCTAGAATTAGGGTGGAAGCAATTGATCCCCCTATCAATTGGCCAAGGCGACTATACCTAGCAGGAAAATTTACTAGCAACCCTGCCTAAACATCAGGGTGCTACATCTTATTTCTAATTTGCCATAAAATGTGATCTAATCCTCTTCTAAGTCACAATAGACAAACACAATGTGCTTAAGTTGATAACACATGAACCTTCAGGGCCCCGATGCAAGAAACAGCAGCCGGCGGGAGAGGGGAGAACCCTGCAGAGCTGAGAGGACGAAGGTGGGGGGGCAGGAAAAAGCACAGGGGGGCTGGAGACACACAGAGGGCAGCAGAAAGAAGCTGCATAGGAGGAGCTGTGGGGGTGGCTGCATATAAAGGAACCAATCTCTCTCCATTTTCCCCCCACTTCTCCTCCTTTCCCTCCTGCAGGCATTTAGCGTTCCTCTATGCCAGTGTTTCCCAGTCTATTTCCATTCAGGGCACCCATGAAGTATACCCCTAGGTGAATGAGGCTGCACTGCAACCACCCTGCAACTACAGTATGTGCATTGCACGCAGTTGCAGCTAGTGATGATGCATTTAGGGGGTTAAACCATATTGCCTCTTTACCAGCTGTCAAATGCCTCTGAAAAGCGATCAGAGCATGGGTCGCTTTTCAGAGGAACAGCATTTTCTTGCTAGTACTATGAACAAGCGGTAAAAAAAAATAAAAAAATCGCACACATACACACACGCGCACACACACACACATATACAGTATATATAAGCACAGACATACATAAACACACAGACATACAGTCAGGTCCATAAATATTGGGACATCGACACAATTCTAATCTTTTTGGCTCTATACACCACCACAATGGATCTGAAATGAAACAAACAAGATGTGCTTTAACTGCAGACTTTCAGCTTTAATTTGAGGGTATTTTTTTTTTTTTTTTTGTGCCACTTCAGTTACCTTGAACCAGAGACATCTTTCAGATTGATAGTCATAGTTGTCTCTTGCCGAGTCACATCATTGTGGCCGTTCAGGCTTTTCTCTTGGTTTAATTTGTGCGTTCAATATATAAAGTTACAATTATACAAAAGTGTAACATAAGAAAGAAGAAAAAAACACCCGCTCTATACATCTCGGCCAGCCGGCCACACAATCTCTTACTGTTTACATGCATGGCTGTACTTTATTGCTTTTAAAACTAGTGGTCCCCCCCCACCCCCTCCCCCCAGTGACCCACCCCAGTTGTTCCAGTGCACACCTTATATTAAGCTAATATATATATTTTCCTTCCTTTCCTCTCTTTTCCTCTTCTCGCATTCTCTCTTGACTTCGGGTCTCTGGGCTATGAAGCAACATCTCTGCCCTGGTGAAGAGACGATTGCCCTCGGCACTAAGGTAGTATTGGTAGGGAGCATGGCATTGCTTGGACCCATGGGTTCCATAGTTTCACGAACAAGTTGTAATTACCTAACCTAGTGTAGAAAGTCCTTTCGCTCCACATTGTGGAGTTGACCGTTCCAACCCAAGCTTCCGGGGTTGGAGGTATGCTTGATTGCCAGGCTTGAGCAATTAATTTTCTGGCTTGAAACAAGCATCTTGCTATCGCTATGGCTGTGCTCCTATCCCTCAGTCCACTACTGACATAGCCCAGCACACAGATTTTGGGATCGAGCTCTAAGTCCACTCTGAACGTAGCATTTATTTTCTTTATAATCTCGGTCCAATACCTGACTAATTTTGGGCACCTCCAGACCATGTGAATTAGGTCGCCTGTTCCTCTACATCTAGGGCATTCGTCGTTGGTTTTACGGCCAAACATAAACAACTTTTTTGGTGTGTAGTAGGATCTGTGTAACAACATCAAGTGGGAGGCTTTTTGTGAGGGAGAAACCGACACCTCTGATCCAAGCTCAAGAATCCTCTCCCATTGCTCGTCCGTTATCACCCCCACGTCGGCCGCCCATCTGCCTCTTCCCCCTGATAGACCTGCCTGCGTGTTACCTCTCTTTGTTAATTGGGTGTATACCTCTGTAATTAAACCCTTGGTGGTCTCTGATTCAATTATTGTCTGTAGTAGTGGGGTCCTACACCATGTTGGGGGTTGTCTACTAAACTGCTTACTCAGAGCATGCCTGATCTGAAAGTAACTGTAGAGTGCCTGATTTGGTATCCCGTACTTGCGTCTTAGGTCCTCAAAGGATTTCAGAGTGTCCCCTTCATATAGTTGTATCAGCCGGCTTACCCCACAGTTTTCCCACAATCTGTTCCTTTCTACTGTTGATAGTTCGTGCAGTCGCTTATTATTCCATAGTGGCGCGTATTTTGATATTCCTTTGTACCCCATTATTTTTTTAGCTGCCTGCCAGACCTTGGTGATCATTTTAAATGTTGGGATTTCTCCTTGTAGCGAATCTGCCTCCAGTGCTCCCACTAATGAGATATGTGGATTCCCCTGCAGAATGATTTTAATGTTGTTATTTCCCCCTCAATGGCACATCCGCCCAATTGTTGTAGCTGGGCTGCCAGGAAGTAAATAAATGGTTGAGGGACCCCCAGTCCCCCCTCCGTGTCGGGGCGCTGCAGTTTTTGTAGGCCAATCCTAGCCTGCCCTTTTTTCCATAATTAATTCCCTAAAAAGGGATTGGATTTTTTGAAACCACTTCTCTCCAATCCAAATTGGAGAGTTGTGAAGTAGGTATAGCAGCTGGGGCATCCAAACCATTTTTATCAAATTGGCTCGGCCTGCCACAGACAAAGGGAGTCTGCTCCAAATATCGCATTTCCTCTTGAATTTTGATAAGAGGGGGATCAAATTGTCCTTAATAAACATACCGGGGTCCTTGGACAGCACAACACCGAGGTATTTCATTTTCTCTGTAATCTTCAGGTGGGGCAAACACATCGGGATGGAGTTGGCCAGTGGGTCTACCGGTAGAAGCGATGACTTCTCCCAGTTGATAACTAGTCCTGAAAACTTTCCGAAGTCCTCTACTAAGTGCATCACTTTCTCCAACGAGGAGGTCGTGTCCCCCAGGAAGAATATGACATCGTCTGCAAAAAGCGCTATTCTCTCTTCTCTCCCTTTTCTTTGAAATCCCTGTATTTCCGTAGATGATCTCACTGCTCCCGCCAATGGCTCCATGGCCAAGACAAACAGCAAAGGAGATAGGGGGCATCCCTGTCTTGTCCCTCTTTCGAGTGGAAAGCTTTCCGAGTATTCGCCGTTTATCTTGAGCCTTGCCCTTGGATGGTTATATAAGATTTTTAACCAGCTGATAAATACGGGGCCGAATCCGAACTTCTCTAGCACCCTCCAAAGGTATTCCCACTCCAGGCTATCAAAGGCCTTGGCAGCGTCCAAAGACAATATGGCTCTGGATTCCGCATTCTCTGTTGGTACCTGTAGATTCAAATAAGCTCTTCTGATATTTATGCTAGTGGACCGACCGGGGATGAACCCTGATTGGTCCGGATGCACCAGTTTGTCGATACATTTATTTAGCCTAGATGCGAGCACCCTTGCAATGATCTTGGCATCTGTGCACAGCAGTGATATCAGTCTGTATGAAGAAACTTCCGACTGATCTTTCCCCTCCTTTGGGATTACTACTATATCAGCCTCTGACATTGATAGAGGCAGCCTACCATCCCTAGTCGCCTGCTCTAGCACTTTTAGAAGTTCCGGGAGCAAAATCTCCCCATATTTCCTATAGATCTCCAATGGTAGCCCGTCCGGGCCCGGAGATTTCTGTCCTGACAGCTCTGCGACTGCCTTTTGTAGCTCCTCCAGGGCCAAAGGGGAATCCACCTCACTTCTATCATTCTCCGAGAGTGTGGGCAGGTCTACTCCCTCCAAGAACCTGTCCATCTCGCGCTGGTTCAAGCCCTGGCGGGACCTATACAGGTCTCTATAAAATATGGAGAGAGTTTCTAAAACCTCGACCGGATCAGATGTAATATTTCCAGCCGAGGTCTTAATTGAGGAGATGGCCGGTGAGAATAGATTAGACCTGGTTAGGAGGGCAAGCATCCGGCCTACTTTCTCTCCCTCCCCAAAGTAATTTTGTTTCTGGAAAAGTCTCTTATTCTCTACTCTTCTATTAATTACCTCTTTGTACACTTGTTGTTTGTTGAGCCAAATCTCCTGTTTCTCTCGGGTTGGGTCTAACACATATTGTGCTTCTGCTTCCATGACTTCCCTCCCTAGCCCTCCCCTCCCGGTCCCTTGATGTTTTTTTTGCCATGGCAACCTGCTGGTGTAGCAGTCCCCTAAGATACGCTTTTAGGGTATCCCACACCACCCCTGCTGATGCTGTGCCTGAATTGAATGTTATAAACTCTTTTAACTTGGAGGAAATTTCTGTTGGACTACTAATCAGGTCCAGCCATAGTGGGTTTATTGTCCACCTCTTCTGACTAGTTCTGATACTTAGATTTAGGGTCAAAGTCAGGGGTGGGTGGTCCGATATTCCCCTCGGTCTATACTCTATGTTTCCTATTAATCGCATGGCTTCACTGTTACCCACTGCCATGTCTATACGCGAGAGTGTGGAGTGTGACCCTGAGTGGCAGGAGTACTGCCGAGTATTTGGGTTGTGAGATCTCCAGAGATCACGCCATCCAATCTCTGCGAGCAGTTGGGCCAATCGCCCCTCTGAAACTCTTTCCGCGCGGATCACGGGCGGAAATCGGTCCATGCTGCTATCTAGGACTGCATTAAAATCACCCACCGCTATTATAGGGATGTCCACCATGCCATCCACAAACTCCAACAATTCCAGCATGATCTCTGTTTTAAACGGAGGAGGGATATAAATATTTGCTATCACCAGAAATTTATTTTCTACCACACAACTCAGAAAGACATACCTTCCCAACGGGTCTATCCTAGCTTCCCTGCAGGAAAATGAGATACCTCTCCTCACCAAAATGCTCACCCCTTTTGAATAAGAGGTATGAACCGAGTGATACTGTTCTTGGAATTTCTTACTCCGAACATATAATTTAGTCTCATTTGTGAGGTGAGTTTCCTGCAGGCAAGCCAGTCCAACACCATAATTTTCCATCACCGAAAAAACAGCTGCTCTCTTAGCAGGATCGCTCATACCCCTAATGTTCCACGAGCCTATTTTTAAAGTTTTAAAGGGCATCTACGAAAAAAGAAACAAATAAATAAAAAGAAAAACAAAGAAAAAAAGGGAGAGTGGCTGACCCCCCGATAAAGGCAATTCATTTGTGCATTTGTGTCTACAAGACTTGCCGTGAACTCTGTGGTTGTGTTAAAAATAAGAAAGAAATATAGGGTGAGGGGGTATGGGCCCCCGCACCCAGGGACCACTCCATCCCCTCCTCCAGTGTTATTTAATTGCAAGCGTAACCAACCTGTGCAAATGTGCTTAATTTTTGTAAACTCTCTCCTCTTGAATGCGTGTGCCTTTCGTTCACCGCAGTATCTGACCCCATTATTTATTGTGAACCCCCCTCCCCTCCCTCTATTTAACCTACCCCCCTCCCCCCCCCCCGACTTTTACCTGGCCCAACCCCCTTTTCCCCACCCCTTTTCGTGTTCCCCCCCTCCTGCCTAACTAGGCTAGCCCTAGGGGCTATGCGTGTGACCTTTTTACTCCCTTTCAACCATTCAGAAAAAACCTCTTCACTCATGTACTGACCAAGTGCTTCATAACACACTTCCAAACTCCCCCCCCCCTCTCCCCCTCCCCCCACCCAATTCCAAAACGCCAAAACAATACCCAAAGTGTATAAACCTGGTGAAATCGCATCCTTCATCCGTGCTTCCATCCAACACGCCCCCCTCTTACCCTCCCCTCCCCGTGCCATCCGCTATATGATGCAAACAAAACCCAAAGAAAAAAAAAAAAAAGAGAGAACAAATGGAATAAAACATAATGATTCAGCCAGCCCTGTATGACCCCTAGCTCTGCAGGGTCGTTTTGTTATCTTCAAGCCATTTTTTTGCCCCTGTTGTTGTGTCAAAGAAATGAGTAGCCCCTAGAGCAGTGATGCGCAGCCGTGCCGGATATAGCAGGGCATATTCAATTTTATAGTCCCGTAGTTTGTACTTAATGTCCCTAAATTCGGCCCTTCGTTTCTGCAGGTCTGGGGAGTAGTCGGGGAAGAATAAGATTTTCGCCCCGTTGTATAGAATATCCCCTTTCTCTCTAACCCTGCGCATCAATGTAACCTTGTCTCTGTAGTTCAGAAATTTCATAATTATTGGTCTGGGATATCCTCCTGATGGCGGGGGCCTAGTTGGCACTCTGTGGCCTCTTTCGATAGAAAAAAGGTGAGAAAAGGTTTCGGTCCCAAATATTCCCCTAAGCCACTTCTCTATGAACTCTTCTGGGTGGGGACCCTCGCACCGCTCCGACAGGCCCACCACCCGCACGTTGCTCCTGCGAGACCTATTTTCCATTTCCTCCATCTTAGCTTTATGCAGGTCAATCTGCGTTTTCATTGCTTTAAGCTCTTGCTTCAATGGGGCCAGATCGTCCTCAGCCTGGCTCATCCTCTCCTCTAATGTAGTTGTTCTAGCAACAGTCCTTTGTAATTCTTGGCTTACTGTACTTAACTCTTCCTTTAACCCCTTCAACTGATCACATAATTCACTTAGGGAGGCTTTACAGGAATTAACAGCACATAAAACATCTTTCAATGTCGGCTCCGCTGTTAAGGATATATTTTGCTCGGCGACATTGCTAGTTGCCATTCCTGAGGGTTCACCCACAGAGCCTTTACTGCTCGCAGTTTTTGTCGTGTGCGTTACCGTCGGCCCTTTTCCTAAGCTCTTCCTGTCCCCAGAGCCCCCCGCATAGGATTTCTCCTGTTGTTGGAGGGTGCTTTTGGATGGTGATGAGGCAGAGGGGTGCGCAAATTTTTCCAACTTGGCCGCTGCTGCTGCTGCTGCCTGGTTCCCCTTTTCTTTTGATGTTCGGGTAATTTGAGAGCTATTATTCTCCTGCTGCTGCAGCTCCTCTCCCTTTTTTCTAGTCATGACTTAGTATATAGTCCAAGGGAGGATAATTATGGGGTTTTAGCAGCTTATCAAATTAACCTTTCCCTTCCCTTTCTCAGGTCAAAATATTGATACAGTCCCAGTTGTGTCTTTCAAAGTGCTCGGTTGCAAGAAGGGCTAGCACCCAGCCTAGTGTGACAGGTGATTCAGTATTATCGAGCCTTTATTTTTTCAGCCATAGGTAAACGTTTGCTATAATTATGCGTCCCAGCTCCAGCCAGCGTCCCCCTCCCCCACAGGGACAAGCCGCTTTTTGATCACCAGATAGGACCCCTCTGCTTCAGGCGGCTATTCAGCCTCCAGAGAGAAAGAAAAAAGGAGAGAAAAAAGCAAAAAACAGTTTGTCTCGTTTATAATCAAAGCACTCAATACCTTAATACTGCCGGGCTATCTGGGCAGTGCAGGGACGTTCCCCACTGGTTGCTCCCGCCGCTGTCAGTGAACGCCGTCGGAGCCACTAGCGTCGGACCCGTCGCCCCGGCAACCCTCTCGAGCACGGCCGGTGTTACACGCTCTCCTCGCCGCTCCAGGGAGGGGGGTCGCTGGCGCCGCTTATCCGATGAGCTCCGGTGGCGTATGCAGGCACGAACAGGGTTGAAGGGAGCCAGGCAGCCAAACAAGCTCTGCAGCCGGCGAGAGAGCTTCCGGCTGGGCTTAAACCATAGGGCTGGTGCAGATGGTCACGGAGGCTTCAGGCCAGAGGGAGACCGCTATCACCGCCTCTCACTCCAGCATCCGGTCACACCCCCGGAATTTGAGGGTATTTACATCCAAATCAGGTGAACGGTGTAGGAATTACAACGGTGTGTATATGTGCCTCCCACTTTTTAAGGGACCAAAAGTAATGGGACAATTGGCTGCTCAGCTGTTCCATGGCCAGGTGTGTTTAAAAAAAACGGCATTACTGTACCTCTTCCTGCCGAGTACTGCACTGTAGGGGGAGGCAGAGAGAACAGCACACACTGTGCTTTCACTTTAGGTCTAAACAATGTGACCAGCTCCCCGCAGTGCCGATTTACAGTTCGGCTGAGGATCGGGGAGCTCAGACTCAGCTGCCCTTGCTGCTTTTCCTATCCAGGCATACAGGGGGCCTGCACAGGCCCCTTGCAGCATGGGGGCCGATCGCCATGGTGACTCCTGCAACCCCTGTACGTCAGGCACTGGTCTTTTATCAGTCAAAGTAGCTCTAAACCACACCTCCAAACTAATTTTATTAACTGGACTCTAGGTGTGCATACTACTGACTCCAATTAGCTTTTGTTGAAGTAATTAGGCTATGGGTTCACTTACTTTTTGCTTCAACACTCTCATAGTTGGCAACAGTGAAAAAAAATTTTTAGGGACACTTTTTGGCTGTAGGCGGAGTCTTATTATAATTAGGGGGCGGGCCATGCATTTGTAGGCGTGGCACAGGGGGGAATAAAAAATGCGGAGCGTGGCTCAAAGAGGGTGTGGTTAGAGTCTGAGAGGAATGAGGGATGGAGAGGGAAAGGGGGGGAGAAGGATGGAGGGACAGCAGGCCCAGATCCTACACAACAATGAAAATATGTGTATTCTAGAAAGTTTAACAACCAGCAGATAAAGATACTCCAAACACCTGGTGTTAGCGCTTCAATCATCCCGGCACCATGGTTGTTATAGTGTCAGGATGATTGAAGTGCATTATTTCTATTATTACATTGTAATATAAAATTAAATCATTCAACTCACCATAATGCTGAATCATTGGGATCCCTGAGCGTGTCACCTGCCACGTTGCCTGCCACCAGCCATCCGTCCTTGCATCAGGTGCCCCCAGCAGAGTCCGTCCTTGCATCAGACGTCCCCAGCAGAGCCCCCCCTTACATCAGATGTCCCCAGCGGAGCCCCCCCTTACATCAGGTGTCCCCAGCGGAGCCCCCCTTACATCAGATGTCTCCAGCGGAGCCCCCCTTACATCAGATGCCCCCAGCGGAGCCCCCCCTTACATCAGGTGTCACCAGCGGAGCCCCCTTACATCAGATTTCACCAGCGGAGCCCCCGCTTACATGAGATGTCCCCAGCGGTCCCCGCTTACATCAGATGTTCCCAGCAGAGCCCCCCTTACATCAGATGTCCCCAGCGGAGCCCCTCTTACATCAGATGTCCCCAGCGGAGCCCCCCCTTACATCAGGTGTCACCAGCGGAGCCCCCCTTACATCAGATGTCCCCAGAGGAGCCCCCCCTTACATCAGGTGTCCCCAGCGGAGCCCTCCTTACACATCAGATGTCCCCAGCGGAGCCCCCCTTACATCAGGTGTCCCCAGTGGAGCCCCCCCTTACATCAGGTGTCACCAGCGGAGCCCCCCTTACATCAGGTGTTACCAGTGAAGCCCCCCTTACATCAGGTTTCACCAGCGGAGCCCCCCTTACATCAGATGTCCCCAGCGGAGCCCCCCTTACATCAGATGTCCCCAGCAGAGCCCCCCCTTACATCAGGTGTCACCAGCGGAGCCCCCCCTTACATCAGGTGTCCCCAGCGGAGCCCCCTTACATCCGGTGTCACCAGTGTAGCCCCCCCTTACATCAGATGTTCCCAGCGGAGCCCCCCTTACATCAGATGTCCCCAGCGGAGCCCCCCTTACATCAGATGTCCCCAGCGCAGCCCCCTCTTACATCAGATGTCCCTAGCGGAGCCCCCCTTATATCAGGTGTCCCCAGCGGAGCCCCCCTTACATCAGATGTCCCCAGCGGAGCCCCCTTACATCAGGTGTCACCAGCGGAGCCCCCCTTACATCAGGTGTCTCCAGCGGAGCCCCCCCTTACATCAGGTGTCCCCAGCAGAGCCCCCCTTACATCAGGTGTCCCCAGCAGAGCCCCCCTTACATCAGATGTCCCCAGCGGTGCCCCCCTAACATCAGGTGTCCCCAGCGGTGCCCCCCTAACATCAAGTGTCCTCAGCGGTGCCCCCCTTACATCAGGTGTCACCAGCGGAGCCTCCTTACATCAGGTGTCACCAGCGGAGCCCCCCTTACATCAGATGTCCCCAGCGGAGCCCCCCTTACATCAGGTGTCACCAGCGAGGCCCCCTTACATCAGATGTCCCCAGCAGAGACCCCCCTTACATCAGGTGTCACCAGCGGAGCCCCCCCTTACATCAGGTGTCACCAGCGGAGCCCCCGCTTACATCAGATGTCCCCAGCGGTCCCCCCTTACATCAGATGTTCCCAGCAGAGCCCCCCTTACATCAGATGTCCCCGGGGGAGCTCCCCCTTACATCAGATGTCCCCAGCAGAGCCCCCCCTTACATCAGGTGTCCCCAGCGGAGCCCCCCCTTACATCAGGTGTCCCCAGCGGAGCCCCCTCTTACATCAGGTTCCCCAGCGGTGCCCCCCCTTACATCAGATGTCCCGAGCGGTGCCCCCCCTAACATCAGGTGTCCCGAGCGGTGCCCCCCCTAACATCAGGTGTCCCCAGCGGTGCCCCCCTAACATCAGGTGTCCCCAGCGGTCCCCCCCTTACCTTTCCATAGCAGACCGGCAGCGGGGCGGGTAGGTGGGGCGAGGCGGAGCGGGGCGCAGGGTGGGCGGCGACGCAGGAGCTTCGTCTAGCCACCCAGCCATTCCTGGTCTCCTTAAAAATGGCGGCCAGCGGAGACAATGTCTCTGCCGGCCGCGGACCTCTAGCGGCGGCGGCGAAAATTCATAAACAAACGGATTTCTCGGGACATTTCCCGGGAAACAATAAACTCGGGGAAAGAGTCCAAATCCCAGGAAATCTGGGACAGTTGGTAAGTATGCACTCTTCATGTTTTATGGGTACGCTTGAAAAAAAAACGAGAAAGTAGATTTGTAGATGTGTTATCAGCTTAAGCACATTGTGTTTGTCTATTGTTGTGACATAGATGAGGATCAGATCACATTTCATGGCAAATTATTACAGAAAAACAGTTAATTCCAAGGAGTTCACAGACACAAAGCGCACACACACACACACAAATATTTGTTTTACTGTACTGTCAGGGGACTCTAAATGACCCCTGATGTTTCACTTTTGACTTTGAGAAAGAGATTGAGGACACAAAGTCCTTGAACTAGCTAGCAGCTCAGTTTACATTCCAGCACAGGTCTTGTGTGCTGGAATGAATGAACTCCTGTGCATGTGCAGAAATGACATCATTCCATTATGGCCAATGACAGCAACTGTAGCACAGCACCTGGAAGAAGCCAGTAGAAGATGCTGGCGTCGATGAGAGACCTCGGACCACTGAAGGAGAGGTAGATATTGCAAACTTTAGTTCCGCTTTAAGCAGCAATGACAATGTGCAAAAGCTCCAAGTAACTGAATTTCACATTTCTACAGTCAGTTGAGGGAGAAGAATTCTGATTGGTTGGCATGAGTTATTGTCCTTTGTATATAGACATAACAGTTTGCAGTGTGTGTTGTCATCGTTTACCTTATCTCACAAACTCCTTTGTTAGATAAAATACATCAGATAAAAACATTTGAACAGTGCTAAGAAATTATTACTGTAGTTACTTGATATGAAAAGTGATTTCTTGCAGCCTACAGTTGTGCATTTATTGAATTTGTTCCTCTCATAATTTCACTTTTATTTTTAGGTATGAACGAAGAAAGCATACCAAATGAAAGTTTTGTATCATCATCTGACAAGGTGTCACATGAAGCTGAAGATTTCCTCAGCAGTTGGCCAATGACCACATTTATACCTTCAGTTTTTACCATTGTAGTAATTATCTCACTCCCTCTGAATGTGTTGGCAGTCATCATTTTCCTTTTCAAATTCAAACTCAAAACCCCGGCATTGGTCTATATGCTGAACTTGGCCACTGCTGATGTGCTCTATGTCAGCATGCTGCTATTCAGTATTGTCTATCGGTTCTCTGGAAATAATTGGAGTCTTGGAGAAGAAATGTGCCGCTTTTTCATCGCGGCCTTATATTGCAACATGTACTGCTCCATCCTGCTCATGACAAGTGTCAGTGTGGACAGATTCCTAGCTATCGTCTATCCAATGGAGTCGCTTTTATGGCGCACAAAGAAAAGAGCCTGGCTGGTTTGCATCTTTATCTGGATCCTGTCCATAGCTGGCACTGTACCACTTCTGACAAGTGAACTAACACAATACGTTGATTCCCTTGGTATCGTAACCTGTTATGATGTGCTGGATATAACAAATGTTCAGAATTTTTCCATTTACTATTTCACTCCTTACATTACTCTTTTCTTTTTCCTGCCTTTAATCATTACAACCTTCTGTTACATTAGAGTCATCCAAAATCTGAGCTCTCCAAAAAATGAGAGCCCATTTAAAAGGTCCAGATCTGTCTTCCTTAGTTTGATTGTACTTTGTGAATTTGTAGTTTGTTTTGGCCCAACCAATGTCATATTTGTAATTTATTATTTGCAGTTCTATAGAACGGTCAGTGATTCCCTGTATTCTGCCTACATCTTATGTGCCAGTGTCAGTAGTATCAGTTGCTGTCTTGACCCTATTATCTATTACTATGCATCTCCAGAAATTTCAAAATATCTGTACAGCTTACTTTCCTGTACCAAAATTCACTCATTGGCTGAAACTTAACACTGATACTGTGTATATATAAGGAAAAGAAACAGAAAGAAAGATTCATGAGGGTTGCTATTACCAAATAAAAGTATTTTTTTCTATATTTAAAGTGGAATTTCAGTTATATTTATTTAATTTTATGTCTAAAACGAGTCCAAGTTTTGGGGTGCTATTGAGACCAAGAATTACCCCCACCATGATAAATATAATTGCTAAGGCCAAATTTTTAGATATGGAAACCTTTTCCCTTTCTCAATTTAAAAGAGAAGTATGGCCAAAGTATTTTTTGCTCATACAGTAGGGAAAATATTTATTTGATCCCCTGCAGATATTTGCCCACTTACAGAGAAATGCAGGGTCTATAATTTTTTATCATAGGTGTATTTTAAATGATAAAGACAGAATAACCAACAAAAATCCAGAAAAAACACATGATACAAATGTAATAAATTGAGTTGCAGTTCAATGAGTAAAATAAGTATTTGATCCCCTACCAACCAACAATAATTCTGGCTCCTACAGACTGGCTACAGTATGTGCACAGATTTGTTTTGTTAATTTAAGAAGGTGCTCCTAACGACAACTTGTTATGTGTATAAAAGACAAAATATGAGAAAAGGTGTATTTACAGGCCCAAAAATACACCACTCAGCGCCAAGGGCCCTAGCAGTTCCAAAGCAGTAATGAATAAATAAAAAAGAGGGAACAAAATAAATATATAAAAATGACACTAATTTGTTAAAAAGTGACAAAAGTCTCAAATATGACTAAACAGAGAAGCAGCCGTTTAAAATTACAGGGAAATCATCATAAATAGTGACATAACAAAATCAACAAAATGATCATTGTAACACACTAAAAACAGCGCTAGTGTTGAACTAAACGGATAATGTGGCCAACTACACATGCAAAAAAAGTCCTTAGAGAGAGAAGAGCAGTAAGCACAATGGTTCAGATAGTGTTCATAGGTGATCAAAGTAGAGAAGTTCAGCGTGCACCTTCCACCGATCCATCCACTTCCACCCTGTGAGAACACACTCCCCTCAGGGGGTTAAACTCACCAAAGCCTAATAATTATAAGCATCCAAGAAAGGAGAAATCCAAGCCACCAGCCACTGTCAGCAACCCTCCGGAGGAATCCAAGATGGTCAGGGCTCATAAATCACCAGGGCATTACAAACTGTGCGCAAGCCACAACTGTATATGGCGCAAGCCCCAACTGTATGTGGCCTAAGGTAGATAAGGCTTTCCAAAGTCACTAACCATCTCTACCCCATAGTAAACAGTCAGTACACGTCCCTCCTCCGGAGGGTTGCTGACAGTGGCTGGTGGCTTGGATTTCTCCTTTCTTGGATGCTTATAATTATTAGGCTTTGGTGAGTTTAACCCCCTGAGGGGAGTGTGTTCTCACAGGGTGGAAGTGGATGGATCGGTGGAAGGTGCACGCTGAACTTCTCTACTTTGATCACCTATGAACACTATCTGAACCATTGTGCTTACTGCTCTTCTCTCTCTAAGGACTTTTTTTGCATGTGTAGTTGGCCACATTATCCGTTTAGTTCAACACTAGCGCTGTTTTTAGTGTGTTACAATGGTCATTTTGTTGATTTTGTTATATCACTATTTATGATAAAAGACAAAATATAACAAATAATTCTGCGCTACCTGAAAGAACAAGCAGCTAACAGGGCCAGTAGGATATGTGCATAAATCAGAGAACAAAATAAGTGTAATATAAAAAATAGAATAACCACATGTTATGTAACATGAAGACCATTACATCCTCAAATCAGCAAATCCAAATTAAAAAAGGGGGACATCAAAAAGGTATATCAAAAAAAATAAAGTCCTCAAAAAGTATGTGACTCATACAAAATGATGGGCTGATAGTCCTCAATATATATGTGACTTCATACATAAAACAAGTCAGTGTGCACATGACATCTGGAATGGAAAAACACCACCACCAACAATAGGAAGGCTTACCGGAATGTTTGAACCCAAAGAAACATACGTTCAATTTGGTCAAACAAGCTTGAGTGATAAACGGCTGATGGAGTTCCGTGGAAGTTGAAAGAAGATCCTGAGAGGATCTGTGGACCGGTATGTGCCTCAGGGGTGATGCCCGCAGTGGATGGTAATTACCCGGAAGTCTGTCAGCGTCCAATCACGTCTGCTTGAACACAGAGTCATTCCACCTGAACCTATACATTTGTAAAACATTCCCAACTCTCAAACCCCTGATGAAGGTATCAGAATACTGGAAACGCGTCGGGTATTGGGGTACATCACCCCTTGGAGAGTATTTGTAATACGATTTATATTCATTTGTATATCTCTGGTTCTGTTTTTGTATGGAATGCACATCTTTTTACATATGTTGTAGACGTTTGTACGTCCTTTTTTATTGCATACCATTAAAAACATATTTTTTAACTCAAGAGTTGGTGGTCTGTCAAAGTCCCAAAATAAGGGGGGTATCTTTCTCTGGTTCATGGACTGAAATCCTGCCATGCCTGCAAAGTCCCCCTCCTCAAGATGACACATCAACAGGCCCATCTGAAGTTTGCCAATAAACAGCTAAATGATTCAGAGAAGGATTGGAAGAAAGTGCTGTAGTCAGATGAGACCAATATTGAGCTCTTTGGCATTAACTCGACCGTGTTTGGAAGAAGAAAAATGTTGACTATGACCCTAAGAACACCATCCCTACAGTCAAGCACGGAGGTGGAAACATCATGCTTTGGGGCTGTTTCTCTGCTAAAGGTACAGGCCAAATTTGCCGCATTGAGGGCCCAATGGACGGGGCCATGTGTTATAAAATCTTGAATGAGAACCTTCTTCCCTCAGCCAGAACACTGAAGATGGGTCATGGATGGGTCTTTCAGCATGACCCAAAACATACTGCCAAAGCAACAAAGGCGTGGCTCAAGAAGAAGCACACAAAGGCCATAAGGTTGCCTAGTCAGTCTCTAGACCTTAATCCTATAGAAAATTAATAGAGAGAGCTGAAACTTTGAGTTGCCAAGCAACGGCCAAGAGACCTTAAGTATTAGAGAAGAGTGGACCTAAATCCCTCCTGAAATGTGTGAAAACCTAGTAACCAACTACAAGAAATGTCTAACCTCTGTGCTTGCCAAAAAGGATTTTTCCACCAAGTACTAAGTCATGTTTTGCTTGGGGATCAAATACGTATTTTACTCACTGAACTACAACTCAATTTATAACATTTGTATCGTGTTTTTTTTTCTAGATTTGGTTGATATTCTGTCTCTATCATTTAAAATACACCAATGATAAAAATGATACGCCCTTAATTTCTTTGTAAGTGGGCAAACTTATAAAATCTACAGGGGATCAAATAATTATTTTCCCCACTGTACTTCTCTACTGGGTCACAGAGAGTCAGCTAATAGTGGGCTAAAGTCCACTATCTGCTGACATTACACAGCTTCTCTAGGCTCTGGAAGGATCCAGACCATATTGTCAGGATCCACACAGCCGTCTAACTGACAGCTGGCTCCAGCTCTCAGTGCCACCCCCTCATCAGCCTGGCACTCCAGTGAGTGCTGGAGGGCAGAACGGAGATCAGTGACTCTGTGCCCAGAGCTGACCAAGAACTGAGTGAGCAGCGGTCATGTGATCGCTCAGTTCTTGGTCTTAGAGGTGGAGGGGACAGCTGCAGCATCACACCAATGCTGCAGCATGGAGGTGAGTATGTATGTTTTAAATAAATGTAGATATTTGGTCATGTGGATACTTTTGTCTCATGTGGACTTTATATGCACAGATTAAAGTTTAATTTTATTTCTCACATATTGTAATAATGTTATTTGTTGCTTTTGCATAAGAAGTGCCTTGAAGATCTGGTCACACGGATATCTGTTACTCTTTTATGTGGACCGTATATCCACAGATTACATTTTTATTTTATTTATCACATATTGTATATGTTAATGATATTATTTGTTGTATTTGCATTTTCTAATTTTTGGATATAATTCTAGCACTACACTTTCTATATTTAAGATTTTATATCTTGTATCAAGATAGTGTTAGCAGCTTCACCTTCATGTGATTTAATATTTCCTCCTAAGCACTGATTCTTTTTTTATGTATGTTTGTTTTTTAATACAGCCCAGACTTCACCTTTAATGAATAAACAGAGATTTCCTGTTTATTAAACACTATTGTTTCTTTTTTTGTGTCAACATGCCTAGTATTTTCATCATGCAGATCTTTATACTGTATATGAACAGTGCCCATTTTATATTACACAATTGTCTGATTTAATATTAAGTTTTGTCTTCACTACATGTTTTTTTTTTCTGTATGTTAGAGCCATGTATAATAGATCATGCCAATATAGTTTATAAAAGTGAATATAAAACCAAAACTTTTTTTGTTGCTGTCTGTATATTCCCTCTTTAAGTGTTTTGGTGACCATAGTCCAGAAAGTAATGAGAAATTCAAAATATATTCAGCTTTGTGAAAATGTGGGCCTTTTTTTTTAGGATAGAATGGTTTATATTTGCTTTGGGATAGGCTGTAATTAGCAAAGCTTTCTTTGCATTTGGCAATCTTAAAGTGGTTGTTAAGTCACATAACCCCATTGCTTGTATCCTCCCTGTTTTATGAAGATCTAAAATACTGTGTGTCAGTTTTTTTTAAATTATAATCCTAAATACCTTTTCTCACACCACCGCTCTGGGGTCACGTGATCCCCCTCTGCTCTCCTTCCCCAATCTAAGGAGAGCAGCGGGAGGGGCTGAGATTGCCCTCTGACATCAGCCGGCCAGCAGAGGGAGGCCATGTGACCGCAGTGCAGCGCTTAAAAGGAGGTATTCAGGATTATAATTTTTAAAAAAATTGACACACAGTATTTTAGATCTTCATTAAACAGAGAGGATACAAGTAATGGGGTTATGTATAGCAGCAATAATAGCGTCAGAAAGAGAGGGGAGGGGCGAGGAGGAGATTGGCTCTCACTACACAGACTGAGCTGACAGGCAAGGGGGGAGGGAGGGGGAGAGGGAGAGCAGCGGGATGACAGAGGCACGTAAACTGACCAAGGTATCATGGATCAGCAGCCATGATTACCGTGATCACTTCACATAGGGGACACAGGAACACACTGGATCAACCTAGTATTTTAGAACATAGAAAGGGACAAATTACACCGCAACAGCACTATGCTGTTATTCATGCTTTAAAGGAACAGGAGCTTTTTATTTAGTTTATTTAGGGTTACAACCGCTTTAAGCTGACCATACACTGTTCAAATTTTGGCCAGCTCCTGATGAAGCAGACAAAATTCTCTTAGCGTTTCTCAGGCCCTGTGCGCCTGTGCCCCCCCTCCTGCCTGATTTGTAATGTTTGATAAATTGCATTAGTCTTTCAATAATTGCTTTCATTTGTTGTCTGGAATTGCTATTTAATATTTTATATACCACACAATACAGGATAGCAATGACATCCCCAAAACAAACAAAAAACAAAACATAGGTGGCCTACTATAACATTTAAGGAAATACTGATAAAAATGCAGTACAGTAATACACAGTATACAGTCATTTTAAGTTGGATAGCTTGAAACATGCCAAAACATAAAGAAAATTAATAGGTGACAATCAGAACAGAAGGATAATGCAAACTTTGGACATACTGTATCTCTGGGGTACCCAGGGGCGGACTGACAACTCATGGGGCCCCCGGGCAATAGAAGATCATGGGGCCCCCTGTGTCCCCACACTCAAGCCACACCTGCACAGGAAGACACGGGGGGGGGGGGGAGAGCACACAGGGGGACACTGGAGAGAGAGCGCACACAGGGGGACACTGGAGGGAGAGCGCACACAGGGGGACACTGGAGGGAGAGCGCACACACAGGGGGACACTGGAGGGAGAGCGCACACAGGGGGACACTGGAGGGAGAGCGCACACAGGGGGACACTGGAGGGAGAGCGCACACACAGGGGGACACTGGAGGGAGAGCGCACACACAGGGGGACACTGGAGGGAGAGCGCACACACAGGGGGACACTGGAGGGAGAGCGCACACACAGGGGGACACTGGAGGGAGAGCGCACACACAGGGGGACACTGGAGGGAGAGCGCACACACAGGGGGACACTGGAGGGAGAGCGCACACACACACACACACACATAGGGGGACACTGGAGGGAGAGCGCACACAGGGGGACACTGGAGGGGGAGAGCACACACACACACACACACACTCACACAGGGGGACACTGGAGGGGGAGAGCGCACAAAGGGGGACACTGGAGGGGGAGAGCGCACACACACACACACACACACACACACAGGGGGACACTGGAGGGAGAGCACACACACACAGGGGGACACTGGAGGGAGAGCACACACACACACAGGGGGACACTGGAGGGAGAGCGCACACACAGGGGGACACTGGAGGGAGAGCGCACACAGGGGGACACTGGAGGGGGAGAGCACACACACACACAGGGGGACACTGGAGGGGGAGAGCACACACAGGGGGACACTGGAGGGAGAGCACACACACACACACAGGGGGACACTGGAGGGGAAGAGCATACACAGGGGGACACTGGAGGGGGAGAGCGCACACAGGGGGACACTGGAGGGGGAGAGCACACACAGGGGGACACTGGAGGGGGAGCACACACACACAGGGGGACACTGGAGGGAGAGCACACACACACACGGGGACACTGGAGGGGGAACACACACACACACACACAGGGGGACACTGGAGGGAGAGCACACACACACACACACACACAGGGGGACACTGGAGGGGAAGAGCACACACAGGGGGACACTGGAGGGAGAGCACACACACACACACAGTGGGACACTGGAGGGGAAGAGCACACACAGGGGGACACTGGAGGGGGAGAGCGCGCACACACACACACACACACACACACACACACACACACACACACACAGGGGGACACTGGAGGGAGAGCACACACACACACAGGGGGACACTGGAGGGAGAGCACACACACACAGGGGGACACTGGAGGGAGAGCACACACACACACACACACAGGGGGACACTGGAGGGAGAGCACACACACACACACACACACAGGGGGACACTGGAGGGAGAGCACACACACACACACACACACACACACAGGGGGACACTGGAGGGGGAGAGCGCACACAGGGGGACACTGGAGGGGGAGAGCGCACACAGGGGGACACTGGAGGGGGAGAGCGCACACAGGGGGACACTGGAGGGGGAGAGCGCACACAGGGGGACACTGGAGGGGGAGCGCACACACACAGGGGGACACTGGAGGGGGAGCGCACACACACAGGGGGACACTGGAGGGGGAGCGCACACACACAGGGGGACACTGGAGGGGGAGCGCACACACACAGGGGGACACTGGAGGGAGAGCACACACACACACGGGGACACTGGAGGGGGAGCACACACACACACACACACAGGGGGACACTGGAGGGAGAGCACACACACACACACACACACACAGGGGGACACTGGAGGGGGAGAGCACACACAGGGGGACACTGGAGGGGGAGAGCGCACACAGGGGGACACTGGAGGGGGAGAGCGCACACAGGGGGACACTGGAGGGGGAGAGCGCACACAGGGGGACACTGGAGGGGGAGCACACACACACAGGGGGACACTGGAGGGGGAGCACACACACACACACGGGGACACTGGAGGGGGAGCACACACACACACACACACACGGGGACACTGGAGGGAGAGCGCACACACACACACACACAGGGGGACACTGGAGGGGAAGAGCACACACAGGGGGACACTGGAGGGAGAGCGCGCGCACACACACACACACACACAGGGGGACACTGGAGGGAGAGCACACACACACACACACACACAGGGGGACACTGGAGGGAGAGCACACACACACACACACAGGGGGACACTGGAGGGAGAGCACACACACACACAGGGGGACACTGGAGGGGGAGAGCACACACAGGGGGACACTGGAGGGGGAGAGCGCACACAGGGGGACACTGGAGGGGGAGAGCGCACACAGGGGGACACTGGAGGGGGAGAGCGCACACAGGGGGACACTGGAGGGGGAGAGCGCACACAGGGGGACACTGGAGGGGGAGAGCGCACACAGGGGGACACTGGAGGGAGAGCACACACACACACAGGGGGACACTGGAGGGAGAGCACACACAGGGGGACACTGGAGGGGGAGAGCGCACACAGGGGGACACTGGAGGGGGAGAGCACACACAGGGGGACACTGGAGGGGGAGCACACACACACAGGGGGACACTGGAGGGAGAGCACACACACACACACGGGGACACTGGAGGGAGAGCACACACACACGGGGACACTGGAGGGAGAGCACACACACACACACACACACGGGGACACTGGAGGGGGAGCACACACACACACACACACAGGGGGACACTGGAGGGAGAGCACACACACACACACACAGGGGGACACTGGAGGGGAAGAGCACACACAGGGGGACACTGGAGGGGAAGAGCACACACAGGGGGACACTGGAGGGGAAGAGCGCGCACACACACACACACACACACACACACAGGGGGACACTGGAGGGAGAGCACACACACACACACAGGGGGACACTGGAGGGAGAGCATACACACACACACACACACAGGGGGACACTGGAGGGAGAGCACACACACACAGGGGGACACTGGAGGGAGAGCACACACACACACGGGGACACTGGAAGGGGAGCACACACACACACAGGGGGACACTGGAGGGGGAGAGCGCACACAGGGGGACACTGGAGGGGGAGAGCACACACGGGGACACTGGAGGGGGAGCACACACACACAGGGGGACACTGGAGGGAGAGCACACACACACACACGGGGACACTGGAGGGAGAGCACACACACACACACACACGGGGACACTGGAGGGGGAGCACACACACACACACAGGGGGACACTGGAGGGAGAGCACACACACACACACACACACACACAGGGGGACACTGGAGGGGAAGAGCACACACAGGGGGACACTGGAGGGGAAGAGCACACACAGGGGGACACTGGAGGGGAAGAGCGCGCACACACACACACACACACACAGGGGGACACTGGAGGGAGAGCACACACACACACACACACACAGGGGGACACTGGAGGGAGAGCACACACACACACAGGGGGACACTGGAGGGAGAGCACACACACACACACACAGGGGGACACTGGAGGGAGAGCACACACACACACACACAGGGGGACACTGTGGGGGTGGGGGGACCAGGAGAGTATCATGGGCCAGGGCAAGTTCTTAGAAAAACAATGCATACAACTGCTGTGCTGTCTGTTTTTATAACACTGACCTGCTGCTGCACACAAGGCAGGTCAGTGTGGGTGGCCAATGCGAACATGAGACTCCGCTCCGCTGTCTGTCCGATCTGTGTGCACTCTGCACTGCAGCCTCCAGCTCCCTTCCTGACCCCGCGGCATTGAGATATGGCTCCGCCCCTCAGCTGAGTTCCCCAGGGGGAGAGGTGGCCGGAGGCGCGCCTGTCTGGGGGGGGGGGGTTTATCATGCAATCTGCTTGATAAACTGCGGGCACCTCCTGGGGCAGACTGAGCCTCTCATGGGGCCCCCCTGACCCCGCGGGCCCTCGGTCCGTGCCCGAATGCCAGAATGGTCAGTCCGCCCCTGGGGGTACCCCATATATATAGAAAACTAGGTTAACTTTTATTTGTTCTAAACTGAATCTTGGTGTTTTGGGATGGGAATCTGTGGTTAGAGATGTGTAGGAAGTTTTAAAGCTGTACCCTATGCTGAGGTGAGCTTTGGATGTGGGGGCAGAAGTGTCCTCTGTGCATAGCAAACCTCTGAACCCAGCACTCTGTGTATTATGTAATCCTGTGCCCAGCGTTCTGTGTATTATGCAGCCCTGAACCCAACGCTCTGTGTATTGTGTAGTCCTGTGCCCAGCGCTCTGTGTATTATATAGTCCTGTGCCCAGCGCTCTCTGTATTATGCAGCCCTGAACCCAACGCTTGGTGTATTATGTAGTCCTGTGCCATATGCTCTTTGTATTATATAGTCCTGTTCCCAGCGCTCTGTGTATTATGCAGCCCTGAACCCAACGCTCAGTTTATTATGTAGTCCTGTGCCCAGTGCTCTGTGTATTATATAGTCCTGTGCCCAGCACTCTGTGTATTATGTAGCTCTGTATTATGCAGTTCTGTACCCAGCACTCTGTGTTTTATTTAACAATGCCCCCTTAAGACCCTCCCACTTTGCAATTTGGCCACACCCACCCTATGACTTGGTGTGCTCTTTTGTAGGCAGAGGGGGGGGTTTCTGCACCTAATCTCTGAGAAGAAAAGCCCTGGGCCCAGCTGCCCAAAAAGAACAGGTCACACACGGAAACCAATGAGGCATGTGCGATGTTCGGTGGCTCGGTTCTCAGTGAAGAGGCGGCGGGGGACAGATGCAGCATCCACCTACGTAAGTATAATGGGCAAATAGAAAAAAAAACATACTTCTCTTTTAAGTAATATAAAAAATTTTATTATTGTTCTTTAAAATACAAAAGCTCCTGAAGAAGCAGAAGTATGTCTCAAACATGTCGAGAGAAGGATATACAAATGATCTGTGATAATTTGAACGTGTTAGCCCTTTGTTGTCACTGCATCTGTGTGTTCTGGCCATATAGAGCAATTGAGTGTCTTGTGACGACACAAACTGTCCTTTTTTCTATATGTATGTCCCCCTTTTTAATTAAGTAACTTTTGTAATAAAAAATATATTTTTATACTTACGTTGTGTGTGTAAAGCCTTTGTATGGTACCATGAAAGTCTATACTTGCCTCAACCAAATGTCCCTTCTTGAAAATAAATGAGTGAGGCACTCAAAGAAGGTAGAAAAAAAGAACCTATTGTTTTGCACTGCTAATATGCTAGTAAAGTGCCTCACACACTCACCTGCAGCATATAAGCCAAGTAAGTATGGATAGGCTTCTACGTTTAGGTATGTGATGGCTCAAAGTAGCCAGATTAGGAGGGAGTATACATACAGTGCCCTGCCATCATAACGATCTGTGATTTTTACCGAAAATGGGGAAATAAAGGGGAGGCCATATTTGGCCGTCCTTTCCTCATGGGATTGTGGCATCGGCATTTACGAATCAATTAAAAGGTCTCTCAGGTAATTTAAAATTTGATAGGTTGTTTAGGGTCAGGTGATTCAAAAGGTTATAGAAGGTTAATAGACTATTAGGGATTGGTCAGTTAAGGTCAGGTGTCATAGAAGACTCTAGAAGGTTAGCTAATTAAACAATGATTGGACAATTTAAGTCAGGTGTTTTAGAAGGTTCTGGAAGGTCAAGAGGTCAGTTAGGATTGGTCAGTAAAGGTCATATGACCTTTAGAATATTCTAGAAGATATCTTATGGCCTATTTAAGGGAGATTTCCATTTAGGAGTTTGCCAGACGCCAGAGAGATTACAGTGCAAAGAGCTCAGGCAAAAGTAGCTATAATACTGGATCCTGTATTTTCTCTGGCGGGATGAAGACCCTAATTCGTCAGCTATTAGAAAGAGCAGAGGCGGCTGGAGGAGAAGAATGGATCCGGAATTGCCTTGCTTTACCTGCGGGTCAAGACTCTGGGGAAGCTGAGAGAAGATTGGAAGAAGAACAGAGAAGAAGTGGTGGAGATGGTTATCGTCAGCGTCCATGTCGGGTCGCTGTACAAGAAGTGTGTCTGGCGCCTGCAGTTCCGGAGGTCGAGAGGCAGGAAGACGTCACACAAGCTGAAGAAGAGGGGCGTAGAGTGAACAAGAGGAAGCGGCTTCCGAGGAGGAGCTTCAGTCCGGCTCCGCCTGTACAAATTGACGAAAGGAGAGAGAGGCCGGTTCCGTCATCGGGTAGTCGGCGCGCATGCGCGACTACGTCTAAGGATAGCGGAGAGGAGAGAGCGAGTCAGGTGACGTCTGCGGCCATAGTACAGTCGCCTGAACAGCAACATCAAGCGGAACATCAGCAGAGGATCCTCAGTCAAAGTGGGGAAGCAATAGGGGAACCTAGCTTTTTCCTCCTACTCTTCCAGCAGCCGGCATTCCTATCACTGTGCGGTGTGCTTCGCCAATGACTTCTAATGGAGTCAATAGTGTTATTAATAATGATGGTGAGTGTGCAGCTGTCTCCCAACTTTCTGAATTGTCTTCTTCTTTGCAGCAGCTTATTGCAGTTATGCGTGCTCAAACAGTCTCTCAGACAGGAATGTCTGGGAGCATGGGCGATAGTGCAGCAGGGGTTTGGTCGTCGGTTTTAAATGAAACAAGCCCTATACCTCAGAAGTCTATTGTGTCACAAGAGGCTTGCAGCCCAGTGGGCACTGGGCCTGAAAAAGGGTTTAGAGAGTGCATGCCTTGTTTTATTTCTCCTCTGGGTTTTCATTTGTCCTCCTCTTTGCGGGAGAAAATCTGGAGAGAGGAATTTATTGATTTAAATTTGATTCTTCCCCTTTCTAGAGAATTTCCGAAATATGAGAGGAGGGATGAGAAGCCAGAGGAGGATCGGCGGAAGCCGTTGATTAAATCTTTTTACATTTGGTTACAAGCTTTTTGTATATATGCAAGTGTTTTATGTGAAAGATGCCCATCCAAAAGCTCTTTATTATTTCAACATATTGACATTATTTTGGAAGCTTACAAAAGCTTTAGCGGGTTTTCATGGTTGGCTTATGATGAGGCTTTCAGACAGAAATTGGCAGTCCAACCCTCTTTGCAATGGGGGTCTAAGGACGTCGGTCTCTGGTTGAATTTATTTTTACCTCAAAAACAGCCTTTTTTGCGTACAGCCAATACTGTTTCTAATTCTGCTACAGGTACTAACTATAAGAAAGGTTTGTGTTTTGCATACAATGATAGCCATTGTAAATGGTTATCTGCATGCAAATATAAGCATGAATGTGCTTTTTGCTCAGGCAACCACCCAATATCTAAGTGTTTTCGGAAGCTACAGCCAAGTCAAAAAGAAGGTTTTTCCAAAAGCAGTTACGCCGGTGAAGTTTCAAAGAATTCTTACTTGGTTACAAATTTATCCAAACCTTCCGATGGCATCTCTGTTAATTGAAGGTTTCTCTGTAGGTTTTTCATTACCCAAATATCAAGGTACTGGTTGTACGCAGGTGAATAATTTAAAATCGGTAGACGATTACCCTCATTTAGTGCGTAAAAAATTATTAAAAGAAGTGGCAGAAGGTAGAATGGAAGGACCTTTCAATAGCCCCCCTTTTGTCAATTTTCGGATTTCCCCATTGGGTTTGATTCCTAAAAAAGAGCCGAATGAATTTCATCTCATCCATCACTTATCATTCCCTTGTGGAAGCTCCTTAAATGATCAAATTGATAATGATTCAGTGGCAGTTTCTTATACATCTTTTGACACGGCAGTATCTAAGCTGCGTTCATTAGGGACTAAGGCATTAATGGCGAAGGCAGATATAAAATCCGCTTTTCGGCTTCTTCCGTTAAATCCTGATTGCTTTAACTCATTGGGTATTAATTTCGAGGATAAATTTTATTTCGATAAGGCCCTGCCAATGGGATGTTCTATTTCCTGCTTTTATTTTGAGGCTTTCTCCACGTTTTTAGAATGGGTAGTAAGTAAAGTAACTGCCTCTGACTGCTTTATCCACTATCTGGATGATTTTTTATTCATGGGTGCGGGTGGTTCAAACGATTGTTTGCATTTATTAAAATCTTTTCAATTAATATGCAATTATTTTGGGATTCCCTTGGCGGAAGAAAAAAATATTTTCCCAACTAGTTGTATTGAATTTTTGGGAATAACTTTAGACACTATAAACATGGAATTTAGATTGCCCACTGAAAAAATGTATAAACTTAATCAGCTTTTGAGGTTATTCCTTAGGAGACATAAAGTAACTTTAAAGGAGATGCAATCGTTGTTAGGTCAATTGGCATTCGCAACAAGAATTTTACCTATGGGAAGGGTTTTTTCCAGACGGTTATACACGTCTATTTCAGGATTGAAAAATCCGTCATCACATATTAGAATTACTATGGATATAAAGCAAGATTTGATGGTTTGGTTGCAATTTGTGGAGAAATTTAACGGAAGAGCTCTGTGGCAACAGGACTTTATTATTGATAGTGACTTTAAACTTTTAACTGATGCTGCTGGCTCGGTTGGTTTTGGGACAATTTGGGGAAACCATTGGTGTTCATCTACTTGGCCTTCCAGGTGGATCACAAATGGTTTTTGCAAAAACATAGTTCTTCTAGAGCTATTTCCTATTATTGTATCTTTGGAACTCTGGGGTTCTTGCTTTATGAATAAGAGGTTGTTATTTAGCACTGACAATAAAGGTGTTGCTTTTGCGGTTAACAGCCTTTCATCTAAATCGCCTCCAGTGGTTTCCTATTTGCGTCATTTAGTTTTTCTATGCCTACAATGGAACATTTGGATAAAGGCTAAGTACATTACAGGTAAGACTAACATAATTGCTGATGCTCTCTCTCGCCTACAGATGGAGCGGTTTTTCGAATTAATGCCAGAGGCGGATGTGGTGGGGGCACCTTGCCCGTCACATCTGTGGGATCTGATTTGATCTTTCAGCATATTAAGAATTCTGTAGCCCCTTCTACTTGGGAGAATTATACTTCTTCATGGCTGTTATGGTCTAATTTCTTATTAGCTTTGAATATTACTGTTTCTGCTTATTCGGAAAGTATTGTGTTGTTATTTCTTCAATCGTTAATCCAGAAGAAATATTCCTGGTCTCATATTAGTAAAACTTTGTCAGGAATTTCCTTCTTTCTTCGTCTTTACAGCCTGCCTCCATGTCATAGCTTTTTCTCTGTGAGACAGGTTCTAAAGGGATATAAGAGGATCAATTTTAGGAAAGATGTCAGGTCTCCGATAACACCTGATATTTTGTCAAGACTTTGTATGGCAACATGTCAGGTGTGCTCGTCAAACTACGAATCCGCTCTTTTTTCTTCGGTTTTTACAATAACGTTTGCTGCGTTTCGAATTTCCGAAGTTTTACCTTATTCTAGGACAGGTACATTAGGAATATTATCATCAAATGTTCAGTTACTATCTGATGATCTACATATTTTCCTGCGTTTTAGTAAAACAGACCCTCTACGTTTAGGGCCCTGGATAAATTTGAAAGAATGTACGGATGCTAATATTTGCCCGGTAAAAGCTTTACGTTCTTATTTTGAATTGCGACCCAATATTTCAACTTTTTTATTTATTCACAAGGATGGTGCTCCTCTAACTATTTATCAATTTTCGGCAGTCTTGAAAAAATGTTTGGTATATCTACAATTGAGTCATTTAAAGATTACATGTCATTCCTTTCGAATTGGAGCGGCTACTGAGGCCGCTCGGATTGGATTGCAAGACAATATCATCAAAAAAATAGGGAGATGGAGTTCAAATTCCTTTCAATTATACATTTGTCCTTATTAAATTGTTATTCTGTTTCAGGTTCTCACTGCACAGTTTGGATTGTGGGTCATTCTTTTATTTTTTGGGCGCAACAGAGAGCAGCAAATAGAATATATTCTGAAAATTTGGGACTGGATCCTTCATCTTTTCGCATTCATTGGTATGGACGGAGGGGTATGTTGTGGGAAGATTTGGTTTTCGAGTTAGGTAGATTATATGCTTTACATGCTTCACCGGATATAATTATAATTCATCTTGGTGGTAATGATATTGGGAAAATAAAAACTTTAGACTTGATTTCTTCTATGAAAGATACCTATAGATTTTTGCGGCTCACTTCGCCAAACACGGTTTTGTTTTTTTCAGAAATTATACCACGTTTATGTTGGTCTAACTCTTTAGTTTTCAAACCTCTGAACAAAGTTCGAAAAAGGATAAATAAGGCTATGGAAAAATTTTTAGTCCCTGATTTAGGTTTGTCGTTTCGTCATATGGAACTGGAAGGTAATTTGACAGGTTTGTATAGATTTGACGGCATACATTTATCTGATGTAGGTTTAGATATTTTTAATTTGGATTTGCAAACATGCATAGAGTCGGCCGCAGTCTGGGGTTGTGTTGACAGCTCTCCTGTCGATTGGGAGATTTAAGAAGAAGATTTTATGATAAATGCTGAGTCAGCTCGAGTCTCAGTGGCTGGGTTGAGTATGGTTTATTGTTAAATAAAGTTTGGTCGAGAATATGCTTTATGAGAATGGATTTGATGTTATAAATAAAAATTTGGTTTGGTATTAAAAACGAAAATAAAACCAATAAATCAGGCCGTGGCCAATTGTATCCAATAATAATAGAATAAAAGAAGTACTATTATAATTAGATGTGTGTGTTGACTATTTATTTATTTTGCTATGCATGTTTGTGAATTTGCATGATGCCTACTATCCCATAAGGCTTACCTATAGGTACAGTAAATATCTCCTAAACGTGCACTGTTTAGGAGATATTTACTTGCGAACTGCAGGTGATGTCACCGGCGCTCCTGTGCCATTCCTTCATAGTCCTGTGCCATGAACAGCAGCTCCTGGGAGCCACAAGCGGGAGCCGTAACCAAAGGACCGGAGCCCACCAACCCTGAAGGAAGACTGGGTGAAGATGGAAGCCCTGTCAGCGGTGACAGTGCTCCGCTGGAGGGCTTTGTTTTAAGGTAAGTTCCACATTATGTACTAGTATACGATGCATACTACCACATTATAACTTTGCCTTGCAGGTTTTATCTTGTTTTTTTTTTTTTTTAAAGATGGCAGTTTACTACCGCTTTAATAGTTGTTTCTAATCATTTTTTAAACATATTCCTTAAGATAATGTCCATATGTTTTTGTAAAATCCATAATAGTAATATTTAATAAATAATACATATAATTTTCCTAAGCAGATCTTTAACATTATTTACATAACGTAATACATTATTTAAACAAACCATTTAGCTAATGTAAATGTAACTACTAACTGGACTCTGAGTGTGTGTGTTAAGTAAGTAAGGTTACTTATCACAGGAAGTGTTTGGGCTTCCTTACCAAACCACAAAGTCTTACCATCCATTTCACTTTTTCACAAGAAGTTATAAAATATTGATAACAAATAATAATGAGCTTGGTTTCAGTCCATACCCAACTTCAGCCAAACCTGGAAGTAAGCTGTCAATTATGGTCCAAATAGCTGCAGATGTCATAGTCCTAATGTGGACATGGGTTTTCGTTTTTCTGAAATGTCAATTTGGCTAAATGTTTTGGAGTCAGATAGAAAGATAAAATTAAGGTGTTTTTTTAAGGGTGCTTTGGGCTTTAAATGGCCCAAAAGGTTCATTTAACTATCCTGAACATGTCTTTGTTCCAAAAAATGAGCCCTCATTAGTTGGAAACATGACTTTTAATAATGAAGAAAGTACTACCCTGGAACCTTGACATGCTGAAATTTGCTCACATGGTTCTGTTTTCTAGCAAAGCAATGTGAAAACCACCATTATAATGCTGACATGGGTATCATTGGCATTGTTAATATGGAGATCATCCCATGGCAGGAAAATTCTGGAATGTCACTCAATTTCACTCACGTCAAATATTGCAATTTTCCTTTCCTGGCACCAATCCATGGTAGCATACTAACACATGTATGCTGCCATTTTGGTGCCAGGAAAAAACATTTTAAAAATGTTAACACATGGGTTAGCACTTTTTTTCCCTGAAATTAAAGCATGCAGTGGAACTGAGGTCATTTTGCTTTCATTTGAGTAATTTAAAGTTTTCCTTTTTGATACAGATAAGTGATCCTGTCAAAATTATTTTCCTGGTGCCAACAGGGCCCCCCTTTCAAAACTTCTTCTTTGCTCTGTCAACGCCAGGATTTTTTTTTTTACAGCACCTCCGGCAGCCTTCTCTTCTCCAACCTGTCACTTAACACAGAAGGTAGTAGAGAAAGTTTTCTGCACTACTCACTTCCTCCACCGGCTTCTGTGTACTGGCAACGGGACATCCAGGACACATGCCTCACATCTGTTGGTGAGTGCCCCGGGTCCTGATCCCACAGGCACCTGCATTTCTAAATGTGGTGATTCAAGAGATGGCTTGCTGCTGCTGCCAGACATGTAGCACAGAGCCAGGTGAAGTGCTATGAAACTCCTCTTCGGCTCTGAGCAACAGTTGTGATAGGTGGAGCTCCCCAAGTAAGACTGTATTGTGCTAAAGTAGAAAAGCCTGTGCATACCATGCATAGAGCTGTTGCACAGCTATAAGGCTTTTCTGAGTTGTGCGAGGTGAGAGCTTGAAGGGGGGGGGGGGTGCAGAGGTGAGAGCTGGAGATGGGGTGCAGGTGGGAAGTTTAGAAGGAGGGGGAAGAGATAAGCTGTGGTTGGGGGTACAGAGGTGAGTTGTATACTGAGGCGTAAACTGTGAATTGGGGGGTGCAGAGTTGAGCTGCTGGCAGAGGGAGAAGAGGTGAGCTGTGGCTGTGAAGGGAAAAGATGAGTTGTGGATGTGGAGGAGAGGAGGTGAGCTGCGGAGGAGGGAGAAGATGTGAGCTGTGGACAGGAGGAGAACAAGTGAGCTGTGGGTGGGTGAAAGCAAAGGTGAGCTGTGGACACGGAAAGAAGAGGTGAGCTGTGGATAAGGGGGTGCATAGGTGAGCTGTGGATGAGGGTTGCAAAGGTGAGCTGTGGATGAGGGTTTCAGAAGTAAGCTGTGGATTGGGGTGCAGAGGTGAGCTGTTGAAAAGGGGCACAGAGTTTAGCTGTGGATGGGGGGAGGGCAGAGGTAAGCAAAGAGGTGTGTAGAGGTCAACATTCAATGGTTACTTTGGAAAGAGGATACTTGAGGGAAATTTTGTCTCGGAAGGAAAAGGAAAATTTGTTGGGGGACAGTAAAGTACACAGAGTTCAGTGACCAAGAGTATGTAATGTATGGCATGGCATGCAGGGTTCAGTGGTCAGGATTTTGTACCATACTTTGTAACATACTTTTACGGCAATACTGTGTATGCTGTGCTACATGTTACAAATCTTATACTAAAATGTTACACATTTTTGGCCCCTGGACAGTACCCCTGAATGCTGCACCCTGTACAATGGGTTTTGCATTACATACTCTAAGCCAGGGGTAGGCAACCCCCATCACGCGAAGCCTCTTTTGCCGGCACTCGACTCCCTCACCATCAGCAGAGCAGCGCAGGGAAGTGTCAGTGAGACACTAATGCATTCCATTTTCAGAATTCCCCATGCCGTACCTGCACTGAGGGGAAGGCACTGTGTCCCCACACATTGTAAAAGTTCATTGCTGGTTCTCTAACTTTGCTGTAGCTGTGATCGTGATGGGGAAGAGATTGGGTGCAGTTCTGCTGGGGGGGGGGGGGTCCCTCTTTGCAGGAGGAGAAGAACTGTCTTGACTACTGCTAAAGCCAATCACTGTCCTGCTAGCCCCGTCCACCAGGACAGGTAGATGTGTCTCATCTCTGTTTCCTTTCATCACTCTACATATCACTCATATCATAGATGAGAAGAGAGTACATTGGTGGGGAAAATGAGCAGGAGGGGTTCAGAGGTGGAACAGAAGAGCAGGAGGGTACAGCAGTGGGGCAGATGTGCAGGGAGGTACAGTGGCAGAAGAGATGAGAAGGGGGTTCAGCAGTGGTACAGAAGAGCAGGGGGGTACAGTGATGGGCCAGATGAGCAGGGGGGGGGTTCAGTGTTGGGGCAGAAAAGCAGGGGGGTAGAGAAGTGGGGCAGATGTGAAAGGAGGTGTATTGGTGGGGCAGATGAGCAGGGGGTTACAGTGATGGGGCAGGAGGGCAGGGGGGAACAGTGGTGGGGCAGATGTACAGGGGGTTACAGTGATGGGACAGATGAGCATGGGGGTACCGAGGTGGGGCAGATGTGCAGGGTAGTACAGTGGTGGGCCAGATTTGCAGGGAGTTACAGTGTTGGGGCAGATATGCAGGGAGTTACAGTGGTGGGGCAGATAAGAAAGGGGGTACACTGGTGGGGCAGATTAGAAAGGGGGTACATTGGTGGGGCACACGAGAAAGGGGGTACCTTGGTGGGGCAGATGAGCAGGGTGATACAGTGGTGGGGCAGATGAGCAGGGGGGGTACAGTGGTGGGGCAGATGAGCAGGGGGTTACAGTGGTGGAGCAGATGAGTGGGGGGGACAGTGGTGGGGCAGATAAGCAGGGGGGTACAGTGGTGGAGCAGATAAGTGGGGGGGTACAGTGGTTGGGCAGATGAGCGGAGGGCGGTACAGTGGTGGGGCAGATGTGCAGGGTAGTACAGTGGTGGGGCAGATGTGCAGGACAGTACAGTAGTGGGGCAGATGTGCAGAGTAGTACAGTGGTGGGGCAGATGTGCAGGGGGGTACAGTGGTGGAGCAGATGAGTGGGGGGGGGACAGTGGTGGGGCAGATAAGCAGGGGGGTACAGTGGTGGAGCAGATAAGTGGGGGGGTACAGTGGTTGGGCAGATGAGCGGAGGGGGGTACAGTGGTGGGGCAGATGTGCAGGGTAGTACAGTGGTGGGGCAGATGTGCAGGACAGTACAGTGGTGGGGCAGATGTGCAGGGGGGACAGTGATCTCGGGTGTGAAGTAGCATGAATTGGGGCTGATCTGAGGCGTGAGAGTGCAGGATGTTAATTCCTCACTACTTAAGTAGTTTACAGCATTTTTCAACCAGGGTGCCTTCTGAGTTCTTCTGGGCTCAGTACCAATGTGTAAGGGTGTATATGCTTTGTAAGAATAAATAATGTCTAATTTTTTGGGTGTCTTACGTGTGTGGATGTTATTGCTGCCATACATTAATAGGTGGGGTATCTGAATTGTTATGGATTTTGGGCAGATTCTAGAAATATGGGGTATGGTAATATTGAAAGGCCAATTCCTTTTTGGCCCATTCTCTTCCAAGAACATTACCATACCCCATATTTCTATCATGTGGGCAAAATCCTTAAAAAAATCAGAGAGTTGGTGGTAATTCAGCACAAAGTTGGCTTGTCTATTTTAAAGCGATATTAAAGCCTTTTTTTTTTTAAATAACAAACATGTAATACTTACCTGCTTTGTGTAGTGGTTTTGCACAAAGCAGCCAAGATCCTTCTCTTCTTGGGTCCCACACCGGCACTCCCTCCTGCCAGGGGGCACCTAAGCAGGCGCTCTCCCGAGCCGCAGCTCTGTGTGTCCATTCAAACATGGAGCCGCAGCTTGGTCCTGCTCCCTCCATCTCCTGATTGGCTCACTGGCTGTGATTGACAGCCAATGGCTCCCCCTGCTGCCAAAAGCCACTCACGGTGCGAGTCCCCGGAGAGGCAAGGCTCTTGTGGACATCCCTGGATCAGGAGGCAGCTCAGGTAAGTATTAGGGGGGGCTGGGAAGGCTGTTGCACACAGAAGGTTTTTTATCTTCATGCATTGAATGCATAAAGGAAAACAATTGTGTGCCTTTACAACCACTTTAACTTACCACCTAACTCTAATTGTACATTTTAAAGAACCAGACTTAATTTTAGACAGCGCAACATTTACTCTTGAACACAACTGCTATGGACACTGAATTTGCCCCAAGTTACACAAATCTTACAACGGGAAGCTTTCGCATACAAGATCATTTATTCGAACGCTACAGAGATGACATCTTAATTATATAAGGCAGCAGAGTCCACATCTTGGTTTGTGCAATATTGTATCAGTAATACATTCGGCCTAACCTTTACACATGTCAGTAATTCTATGACTTTTTTTTTTTAAATTAAACATTATACTTATACGCAATACTTACCTGCTCTGTGCAATGCTAGAGTACGGAATTCAATGGCGTTATCGGCAACCATTCTTGTACTCTGTTCAGTGGTGTAGTGTGGGTTGTCAGCGCCCGGGGCAAGGCAAGTAATTTGCGCCCCCTAACCTGTGGACTTTTAGCACTCGCCGAGTCCTGTCCCTTCCTTTCCTACAATAGTACTAACCAACCTGATTCCTATACTGACCACTACACTCTACTGTTCACTACACTGACCACTATACTACACTGACTACTATACTGTCCACTACACTATACTGCTCACTACACTGACCGCTATACTGTCCACTACACTATACTGCCCACTATACTGCCCACTACACTATACTGCCCACTATACTATACTGACCACTATACTGACCGCTATACTGTCCACTACACTGACCGCTGTACTGTCCACTACACTATACTGTCCACTACACTGACCACTATACTGTCCACTACACTATACTGCCCACTACACTATACTGTCCACTATACTGACTTCTATACTGTCCACTACAATATCCACTATACTGTCCACTACACTGACCACTATATTGTCCAATATACTATACTGTCCACTATACTATACTGTTGGCTATACTTACCACTACACTATACCGTCCACTATACTATACTGTCCGCTATACTTACCACTACACTATCCACTACACTATACTGACCACTATACTGTCCACTACACTATACTGCCCACTACACTGACCGCTATACTGTCCACTACACTATACTGTCCACTACACTGACCACTGTACTGTCCACTACACTGCCCACTACACTACACTGCCCGCTATACTGTCCACTACACTGCCCACTACACTATACTGCCCACTATACTGTCCACTACACTATACTGCCCACTATACTGTCCACTACACTATACTGCCCACTACACTGACTGCTATACTGTCCACTACACTATACTATCCACTATACTGACCACTACATTGTCCACTATACTGACCACTATATGGTCCACTATACTATACTGTCCACTATACTATACTGACCACTATACTGTCCACTACACTGCCCACTATACTATACTGTTCACTATACTATACTGACCACTATACTGTCCACTACACTGCCCACTACACTATACTGTCCACTATACTATACTGACCACTATACTGTCCACTACACTATACTGACCACTATACTATACTGTCCACTATACTGCACTGACTACTTTACTGTCCACTACACTATCCTACCTACAGTATTTCTATACTGGCCACTACACTGCATGACTCTAGCTGCTCTTCTACTCACTCTCTCTCTCTCTCTGGCTGGCTGCTCCCTCTTCCCAGACCGTGTCCCCCCCCCCCCCCCGGGCCAGCAACGCGACTTTCATCACGAGGGAGTCTCTCCTTTTCTTCTTTGTTTTCCATCGGTCCGGAGGGGAGGAGGAGGAGGAAACAGCGGCGGCTCACAATCTTGAATTTTTGTGTCCCCCGCGCTCTGCCATGTTCAGTCTCCGGCGCCTTGTGATTGGGTTATGGGGTCATGTGCGGCGGCGGGGCTGGCCTGTTAACGATCGCGCTTGCTCCTGGAGTCCCGCCTCCGCACATGACCCCATTTACCCAATCACAGGGTGCCAGAGACTGAACATGTGCAGAGGTGGGACTCCAGGATGTACCGCGATCATGGACAGGCCAGCCGCGCCGCCGCACATGACCCCATACGGCCAATCACAGGGCGCCGGAGACTGAACATGGTGGCCAGAGCGTGGGGACACAGGGTAGTGAATTTAGGAGGAGGCAGCCAGCATTGCGCCCCCCTAAATGTTGCGCCCGGGGCAACGGCCCCCTCCGCACCCCCCACGCTACGCCACTGACTCTGTTTGATGGACATGAGGCTCTTGGCAACAGAAGTGGAGCGAGCGATAATGTCAAATATCCTTTTAAAGGACGCCACAAACTCAGGGTAGCTCAGGACAAAGGGTTTTTGCATCTCCCATAGAGGGTTTACCCAGGTCAAGGCTCTATCAGAAAGCAAAGAAATAATGAAGCCTACTTTGCTTCTGTCCGTGGGGAACGCCTGGGGCAGCATCTTAAAGTATATCCCAACCTGGTTGAGAAACCCTCTGCATTGAGCTGGATCGTCCCCAATTTGCTGGGAAAGCGGAACGGAACCAGAAATACCTCTTTACAGAGGTAATATTCGAGGCGGGTGCCTGCACAGTGACTGAAGCAGCAGCAGGGACGGCCTGCAATACTGGTACCGGAACAGCCACAGTGGGAGGATCCAGGTGAGCAGTGCGAATCAAGCGTGTCTGTAATGCTATGGCAAACTTTTCCATGCAGTGATCCTGCTCATTCAACAGCAGTGCTGTTGGGGGGTGATGAAGGTGGGGGCAGTGCTAGTGGGAGTGATGTGAAAGGGGGACAGAGAGGTAAAGGGGAGCAATGCTGTAGGGGGTGATGTAAAGGGAGCAGTGCTTTCAGGGGGGGAGGTGATGTGAAGGGAGACGATGAGATAAAGGGGAGTGCTGTGGGGGGGTGTGAGATGTAAAGGGGGGGGAATGCTTGTGAGGGGGTGATGTGAAGGGGGATGGTGAGGTAAAGGGGACAGTGCTTTGGGGGGGTCGATGTGAAGGGGGTCAGTTCTGGGGGTGGTGTAAAGGGGGCAGTGCTGTGGGGGAGGAGGGGTGATGTAAAGGGGGGGCAATGTTTGTGGGGGGGTGATGTGAAGCAGAATGGTAAGGTAAAGGGGGCAGTTCTGTGGGGGAGGGTGGGTGATGTAAAGGGGGGGGGGCAATGCTTATGGGGGGTGATGTGAAGGGGAATGGTGAGGTAAAGGGGGGCAGTGCTGTGGGGGGATGATGTGAAGGGAAACTATGATGTAATGTGGGGGTCTGGGACTCTGATGTAAGAGATTGTGCTATAAGAGGGTGGCTTTGATTGGATTTGTCGCTCAAACATGTGATTTGGACCTCTGCTAGAAGAAAGTTTTACAGATCAGACCTCCGTCAATTTCTCCGTGAAACTCAATATCCCTGATATATATCATATATAACTTTCCGTCATCTATTATTTGGCTGCAGTTTCAAATAGGTCCTATTACACTGCCTCACTAGTTATATTTTACACAATAATATTTAGAAACAAGTAACAGCGAAATATATAACATTACCAAGAGTCACTCAAGCATGATGTATATATTCTTTGTATATCCATGGGGTGTGTTATCTTGGTATCATATACAGTCAGAGCAGTTTTATAAACTCTAATGCCGCGTACACACGGTCGGACTTTTCGTCTACAAAAGTCCAACGGACGCCGACGGACTAAAGCTGGCTGGTAATCCGATCGTGTGTGGGCTTCTCCGGACTTTCAGCAGACTTTTTCAGCCTCAAATCCGACGGACTTTAGATTTGAAACATGCTTCAAATCTTTACGTCGTAACTACGACGGACCCCGAAATCCGCTCGTCTGTGTGCTAGTCCGACGGACAAAAACCCATGCTAGGGCAGCTATTGGCTACTGGCTATGAACTTCCTTATTTTAGTCCGGTGTACGTCATCACGTACGAATCCGTCGGACTTTTGTGTGGTCGTGTGTAGGCAAGTCAGTTCGTTAGAAAGTCTGCTGCAAGTCCGCCGAAAGTCCGCCGGAAGTCTGTCGGACAGGCTGTCGGACTTTTGTAGACGAAAAGTCCGACCGTGTGTACGCGGCATTATGCCGCGTACACACGGTCGGACTTTTCGTCTACAAAAGTCCAACGGACGCCGACGGACTAAAGCTGGCTGGTAATCCGATCGTGTGTGGGCTTCTCCGGACTTTCAGCAGACTTTTTCAGCCTCAAATCCGACGGACTTTAGATTTGAAACATGCTTCAAATCTTTACGTCGTAACTACGACGGACCCCGAAATCCGCTCGTCTGTGTGCTAGTCCGATGGACAAAAACCCATGCTAGGGCAGCTATTGGCTACTGGCTATGAACTTCCTTATTTTAGTCCGGTGTACGTCATCACGTAGGAATCCGTCGGACTTTTGTGTGGTCGTGTGTAGGCAAGTCCGTTCGTTAGAAAGTCTGCTGCAAGTCCGCCGAAAGTCCGCCGGAAGTCTGTCGGACAGGCTGTCGGACTTTTGTAGACGAAAAGTCCGACCGTGTGTACGCGGCATAAAGGATTTTCAGAATTGCTGTGTATAACATTTGCAGTCCTCTGGCTCAGAGCCATCCCGGCTATTCCTGATTACTGATTTTTGATAACTTTACATTGAAGGGATCTGAGGCTGGATGTGATGCCTCAGTTACTTCTTTGTGTGAATACTTAGTGAGCCTTAATTTAAACAATAGATATATTTGACAAACCAGTACAAGCTTACTTGAAAAATCTCCTTTCATGTTGTGAGTTCTGCCTAGGGCTGCCACCTTTTCTTCAAGCCAAAAAGTGGGTGTGGCCAAATCGCTCATGCTGACATCATCACCCTGCCCCCCCAGTGATGCCGAACCTGCCACCCAGACAGCCGCCCACAGCAACAGCTTTGTGTGTTACTATCTTGGTTACTTGGGGAGCTACACAGCCCAGTTTGAATAATGAGTCGGGTTTCAGTCCGCCTGAAACCCGAACACATGATTCAAAACCTGAACTGTCTGGGTGAATCCTGGACAGGTAGCAACCATAGTTCTGCCTGTCTGCTGGCCATCTGTTTCAACATCATCCTGAATTCCCTGCATGCTTTGCAGCCTCTCTTATGCTGTTTACTTTCAATTTCTATGGACTACATATCCCCATGGTACCACCCTTCCTGCAAGCAGTGATTCCTGTATTAACTCCGCCTCTCAGCACCTCTGTAGCTCAGAAGGCAGGCTTTGTGAAATGTGTCACACAGCAGTGCCCTACTCACAGAGCATAGTGAATACTTGTCACAGAACTTAAGGAAGTAAATGTGTGGGGATCTTCTCAAAATAAGTTTACAAACTTCAGTATCATTCAGATTATTAGGAGTAGGCTAGAAATAATTGAAATAAAATTTGAAAATTAACATATAACTTTACATGAAGATATGCTTTAACCTCTTGCCAACTATGTAACGCATATATATATGTGCGGTGGCGGGAAAGCTGAGCACAGCCACCACACATAAGCAGCTATGGTGGCCCAAAATTGTGTGTTGAGAGCACGCTCACTGTGCACCCCCAGCACAAGCATCAAATAAATACCCACACCCTTCTCTAGCTTAAAAATACCCACAATTCTCTCCAAATTACATGACTAATTGAGTCCTGCATATACTTTATTTTGAACTGCAGAGAGGCAGGGTCCTCTTTAGGTGTCCTGATGACACTGCCTGGTGACATGGACACTTCCTATTGGCTGTCCATCTGCGGGAATCCCACAGCTTCTGGAGACTTCAGCGACAGCATGATGTAATCTCAATGAGGGGTGGTATAAAGACTGGTCAGTGGTGGTCCTAGACTGCAGTTCTGAATCACCAGTTTCCACTAGAGGAATGAGTGGTGATAAGGCTTGGATTTCATTTTTGCTTAGAGGTAGGTTTACAACTGTACCTGTAAATCACAGGTGCAATATCTGCTAATTACATAAGTACTTTAACCACTTGCCTACTGGGCAGTTATACCCCCTTCCTGCCCAGGCCAATTTTCAACTTTCAGCGCTGTCGCACTTTGTATGACCTGTAAATCACAGGTGCAATAGCTGCTAATTACATAAGTACTTTAACCACTTGCCTACTGGGCAGTTCAGGGCCGATCCTAGGGTCACAGACGCCTGGGTGCAGAAATATTTCTGGCGCCCCTACATGGGCATGGTCATCTTGCTAACTCCTCCCTTTTACAAATGTTTCTATGGCAACGACTCACAGAGATGCTCCCCTAAGGAGTCTTCGTTACCCTGGGATCCTCCCACAATCTCTTAACAATAAGCAAAATACAGGAAGAGAAGCAAAGTACTCTAATGGGACCTGGAGGGGGTCTCTCTAATGGACACAGAGAGGGCCTCTGTTAGAAAGAGCCCCCAGACATACTGCAGACATATTACAGGAGACGATCAGAGACTGCAGACATGATACAAGAGATGGTCAGAGACTGTGGAAATGATACAAGAGATCAATGCATCCTCATCAGTGCCCATCAAATGCAGCTTATCAGTGCCCATAGAATGCAGCCTACTAGTGACCATCAATTGCAGCCTTATCAGTGCCCACCAATTTCAGCCTTATCAGTGCCCACCAATTTCAGCCTCATCAGTGCCCACCAATTTCAGCCTCATCAGTGTCCACCAATTTCAGCCTCATCAGTGCCCACCAGTTTCAGCCTCATCAGTGCCCACCAATTTCAGCCTCATAAGTGCCCACCAATTTCAGCCTCATCAGTGCCCACCAGTTTCAGCCTCATCAGTGCCTACCAGTTTCAGCCTCATCAGTGCCCACCAGTTTCAGCCTCATCAGTGCCCACCAATTTCAGCCTCATCAGTGCCCACCAGTTTCAGCCTCATCAGTGCCCACCAGTTTCAGCCTCATCAGTGCCCACCAGTTGCAGCCTTATTAGTGCCCACCAATTGCAGTCTACCAGTGTCCTTAGATGGATCACACAGAGCAGCGATCTCCTGCTGTCACAGAGCTTGGATTCAAACTTGCGGGCTCCTATGATACACGTCACACCGATTCAATTTCACGGCATTGGATCAGTGCGCCATCTATTACAGGAGCCCGGTCTAGTAGGCGGAACTATGTTACAGCGCTGCCGGGCATTTCAGGAAGCTCAGTGCGATATGTGTGACCAGGGCTGGTACAAGGATTTGTGTCTACACAGGCAAAGGTGTGTTTTGGTGCCCCCCACTGTACCCCCACCACACCCTCCCTTCCACAATGAAATTCCCCTTTACATCAAAGTCCCCAACATTTCCACTTTACAGTCAAGGTTCTCATTGCCCCTCTTACATCAGAGCCAGCAGAGTTCACAGATCACAGTAAAGGGCCAATCACAGCGGCCCTTTTGCATGTGATCAGCTGTGTTCAATCACCCCATCAGTACCCATCAATGCCACCTCATCAATGCCACCTATCACTCTCATTGCCCATCAGTGCAGCCACATATCACTATCAGTGCCTATCAGTGCAGCCACATCAGTGAAGGAGAAAAATTACTTATTTGCTAAATTTTATAATAGAAACCAAGAAACTTTTTTTTTTAAAAACATTCAGTCTTTTTTCATTCGTTTTGCAAAAAAAACAAAAAAAAAACAGTGGTGATCAAATACCACCAAAAGAAAGCTCTATTTGTGTGAAAAAAAAGATAACAATTTTATATGGGTACAGTGTTGCTATTGTCAGTCAAAGTGTGACAGCGCTGAAATCTGAAAATTGACCTGGGCATAAAGGGGGTGTAAGTGCCCGGTATTGAAGTGGTTAATACATGTACCTTCCACAGTCCTTGCACAATAAATAATATGCATAAAACATACATTTCATACAAAAAAATTCAATAAAATTGTGCCATGATAAACTTGTGCAGATCCACTGCAAGCTGTTTGCATTGACTTCAGTGTACCATCAACCAAGTCAGAGCACATACCATCTGCTTACCACAAAACATGACATTTCAAACTTATGAGGTGACATGCGTTTGCCATCTGCTGGATATTTGCAGCCACTTTGCTCAAAGAGCAACACTGCAGATAGCAACACTTTCTCCCAAGAGTGGCCTTTCACCACTCCGTCTGCTCCAGTAATAGGTATAGGTACTCCGCACACAGCTCCACCTAGTCTGGTACCAGGTACTCCGCATGCCCGGTCTGGTATAGTTCATTACCTGGACAATTAAACAATTTGTTGCTTTATCCTGGTAAAATTTGATGTCAGTACATTACTTTTAAGCAGCGCAGAATATCCTGGTAATGCACTATAGTGTGCTTTATCTGATTCAGTGTGAACGGGGAGCTAAGAGGTACATTTTTTGGTAAGCAGATGGTATGTCTTGGTAATGGTACCACGCTGATCCCACTCCTGTGCCCGCTGGTACCTCCCCCTGGTCTTACTCGGCTCCTCCCCCTCATCCCACATGCCACCAGTTCAGCGGCAATTTTCATCTTTGTACAGGACTGGTGAGTGGGAACCATTGTTAATTGCAGGGGGCTGGAGCCTACTGTCTGGAGGGAGAGAAGCAGTGGAAAAAAAGGCAGTCTTATGCCCGTTACCTGGGAGGGAGGAGGAGTAGCAGCCGGAAGTGCAGTAGCAGAGGCGTAACTATAACCTTCAGGGCCCTAGTGCAAGAAACCATGAAGGGCCCCTGAACAGTAGTATGATGGGGGGGGGGGGTATTGTGAAAGGATTGGGGGGCACTGTGATGGGGTATTTTGACAGGAGGAGGGCAGTGTGACAAAAGAAGGGTATCTGGAAAGTGTGACTGGAGGGGGGAGTGTGAAAGAAGGGGGGCAGTGTGACAAGAAGGAGCAGTATGATGGGGGCAGTGTGACAGGAGGGGGCAGTATGACAGGGGGAAATTGTAACAGTGTGACAGGGGAGCAGTGTGACACGAAAAGGATACCTGGGAAGTATGACAGGAGGGGGCAGTGTAATGAAGGAGCACTGTGAAAGGAGGGGGGCTGTGTAACAAGAGGGGGCAGTATGACGGGGGGTAGTGTGACAGGAGGGGGGTAAATATGACAGAAGGGGGCAGTGTGACGAGAGGGCAGAATGATGGAGGGGCAGTGTTACAGGAGGGGGGCAGTATGACAGGGGGGTATTGTTGCAAGGGGACAGTGTGACAGATGGGGGGCCCAGTGTCACAGGTGGGGGGGCAGTGTCACAGGTGGGGGGGCCAGTGTCACAGGTGGGGGCCCAGTGTCACAGGTGGGGGGCCAGTGTCACAGGTGGGGGGCCCAGTGTCACCAGTGAAGGGGGGGGCCAGTGTCACCAGTGGGGGGGCCAGTGTCACAGGTGGGGTTGCCCAGTGTCACAGGTGGGGGGGAATGTCACAGGTGGGGGGACAGTGTCACAGGTGGGGGGGAATGTCACTGGTGGGGGGGTCTGTGTCAAAGGTTGGGGGACCAGTGTTGGGCTTACCTTACATGAGAAGTCCAAGCAGCAGCCCCTGTACATGCTTCCTTATGATATCTGATGTCCATCCAGCCAGCACAGTTCACTTCCCGAGTGTCAGTGTATACCAGGGATATGCAATTAGTGGACCTCCAGCTGTTGCAGAACTACAAGTCCCATGAGGCATAGCAAGACTCTGACAGCAACAAGAATGACACCCAGAGGCAGAAGCATGATGGGTCTTGTAGTTTTGCAACAGCTGGAGTTCCGCTAATTGCTTATCCCTGGTGTATACAATGAAGAGGGGAGTGACCCGAGCATGTATCGGCAAGACTCAGAGTGTACAAGCAGAGAGACAAACTTGTGCACTTAATCTGGTGTCTGCTCGGGTCAGAGGCCCCTCCCCTCTACATTTTATACACTGACACTCGGGAAGTGAACTGTTCTGGCTGGAGTGACATCACAGAGCTGGCGATCGCCCCCCCCCGCCCCCTCCCCTGTATAGTTACAGATGCCAACTGGCCCAGGGGTACAGGGGGAGGTGCGGGGTCTTGGGGGCCCCCACACTGGCTGAATGCCAGGGCGCAAGTGGGACCCTGGTAATTCCGCCACTGGAAACAGCGGCTGAAGTTCATATTGTGGGGGCTGTGCTGCCTGTCATGGTGCGCTTTGTGCCTGTAAATGTGCTGCTGAGCTAGATAAGAGTGGAGGGCGACGGCAGCGTAACTTTTCTTCAGGGACATTTTGTCATTCCTGGCTTCGGTGCCCTCCTGGCGCCCTAGCAGCTGCCTTACGCTAGAAACGGCTCTGTGTGTGACACAAGGAGAGGAGGAGGGAGGAGAGCAGTCTGACACTTCGGCGCACCCCCTCTGCAGCGCCGGGGTACGGAGCACCCCGCGCACCTGCCCAGGATCGGCCCTGGGCCAGTTATGCCCCCTTCCTGCTCAGGCCAATTTTCAACTTTCAGCGCTGTTGCACTTTGAATGACAATTGCACGGTCATGCAACACTATACCCAAAAAACATTTTTATCATTTTTTGTTGGCACTGTTGGGACTGCAATGATTATCAGGACACTGATAATCGATGCCCTGATTATCAATATACATGTCCCTTTTATAGAATCTGGTTATCGGCTCTCTTCTCCTCTCCTCATGCTGTCAGCAGGAGGAAAGGAGTGCCGATAACCAGCTTCCGCTTAGATCCATGATCAGCTGTGATTAGACACAGCTGATCACGTAGTAGAGAGGCGCTGATTGGCTCTTTACCTCAATCTGTAACCAGCTGTGTCCTCCTAGGCAATTCGAGCAGAAGTGGGAGCGAGTAATGGTTAATACCAGGTACCCGCCCCCCAAAAAAATGACATGCCAGACATGACAGGGGAGGGGGGGATGAGTGCTTAAAGCAGGAACTTCCCCATTTGAGTGGAGCTCTGCTTTAATCTGCCTAGTTTTCAGTTGTAGGGCTCGATTCACATCTATGCATGTTGCTTTTGACCATTTCTGCAGTGCTTTTTCCTGTGCTTTCTGTGTTTTTTTAACTGCATTTTTACCACATTTTGCAATTTTCTTTTTTTTTACATTTACTGTATATAGCCGGTTGCTAAGAAGCAGGCCTGAAAAACAGCCGGAGCGTCCTTAGCAACCGATGAGTCATCAGCTGCAGCTGACTGTAAAAAACAAATTGGGTGGCAAAGCAAAATTCACAAAAAAAACAGCGTGGAGTCCCCCCAAAGCCATAGCAGACCCTTTGATCTAGTTACCCCCATGCCAATTTTTTTAAAAAAGTGCCGTGGGGTCCCCCCCCCAAAATCCATACCAGACCCTTATCCGAAGCATCTGAAGGAGGGGACAATCGAGCGCCCCCCCCCTTCCTGAACCATACCAGGGAGCATGCCCTCAACATGGGGGGGTGCGGTGCTTGAGGGCAGAGGGGACTCTGCCTCCCCACCCCCCAAGCACCTTGTCCCCATGATGGGGACAAGGGCCTCTTCCCAAAAACCCTGGCTGGTGGTTGCGGGGATCTGTGGTTGGGGGACTTATCAGAATCCGGATGCCCCCTTTAAATAAGGGGGCCCCCAGATCCCACCCCCCCATGTGAATGAGTATGGGGTACCCCTACCCATTCACCCAAAAAATCTGGCCCACCTGTAGCGGGCCCAGGCCCCATCAGTTCAAAAGGGGGGCCTGGGCACCTGTTGAGCAGGAGAGCTGTACTGCTTTATTGCTCACACCGATCCTCTTGTGGCTCCCCCTACAGTGCTGCCAGCTTCTCCTCCTCTCCTGCCAGTTGCATTGCAGGTGGATCAGTTTCAAGTTTCTGCGCCCCCACCCCCTTTCCACTGCTTTGATCACCCCCACCCCTCTGTGAACCCCTCTTTCACCTTATGCCTGGGCCCCTGTGTACCCTTTCCCTCGCAGTGCAAGCTTCCCTTCTTTCTTCTCTCTCCCGCTGGCAACTGCTGAGGGCACACAGGGGTATCATTTCAGGATGGAGGACAGGGACCCATAAATATGTCATATTTATCATCCCCTTCTTTCCTAAAAGAGCCCAATGTGTGATTGGTACCGATCATGCCTGTGTTCATGTATTACTGAAAGCATAGTAAACAGTGTTTACTATGCTTCAGTTTGTGAATGAATAGGAAGCCTCTAAACACCTTGTATTCATTCAGCTGTGCATCTGAGGCTGTAGAGAAAGGGATAGAGAAATCTATGTCCTAGGTCAGAGTTACATAGTTACATAGTAGGTGAGGTTGAAAAAAGACACAAGTCCATCAAGTCCGACCTATGTGTGTGATTATACAGTGTTGGCGGAAAGTATTCAGACCCCCTTAAATTTTTCACTCTTTGTTATATTGCAGCCATTTACTAAAATCATTTAAGTTCATTTTTTTCCTCATTAATGTACACACAGCACCCCATATTGACAGAAAAACACAGAATTGTTGACATTTTTGCAGATTTATTAAAAAAAGAAAAACTGAAATATCACATGGTCCTAAGTATTCAGACCCTTTGCTCAGTGTTTAGTAGAAGCACCCTTTTGATCTAATACAGCCATGAGTCTTTTTGGGAACGATGCAACAAGTTTTTCACACCTGGATTTGGGGATCTTCTGCCATTCCTCCTTGCAGCTCCTCTCCAGTTCTGTCAGGTTGGATGGTAAACGTTGGTGGACAGCCATTTTTAGGTCTCTCCAGAGATGCTCAATTGGGTTTAAGTCAGGGCTCTGGCTGGGCCATTCAAGAACAGTCACGGAGTGGTCATGAAGCCACTCCTTCATTATTTTAACTGTGTGCTGAGGGTCATTGTCTTGTTGGAAAGTAAACCTTCAGCCCAGTCTGAGGTCCTGAGCACTCTGGAGAAGGTTTTCGTCCAGGATATCCCTATTCTTGGCCGCATTCATCTTTCCCTTGATTGCAACCAGTTGTCCTGTCCCTGCAGCTGAAAAACACCCCCACAGCATGATGTGCCACCACCATGCTTCACTGTTGGGACTGTATTGGACAGGTGATGAGCAGTGCCTGGTTTTCTCCACACATACCGCTTAGAATTAAGGCCAAAAAGTTCTATCTTGGTCTCATCAGACCAGAGAATCCTATTTCTCACCATCTTGGAGTCCTTCAGGTGTTTTTTAGCAAATTCCATGCAGGCTTTCATGTGGTTTGCACTGAGAAGAGGCTTCCGTCGGGCCACTCTGCCATAAAGCCCCGACTGGTGGAGGACTGCAGTGATGGTTAACTTTCTACAACTTTCTCCCATCCCCCGACTGCATCAGCCACAGTGATCTTTGGGTTCTTCTTGATCTCTCTCACCAAGGCTTTTCTCCCCCAATAGCTCAATTTGGCCGGACGGCCAGCTCTAGGAAGGGATCTGGTCGTCCCAAACGTCTTCCATTTAAGGATTATGGAGGCCACTGTGCTCTTAGGAACCTCAGAAGCAGAAATTTTTTGTAACCTTGGCCAGATCTGTGCCTTGCCACAATTCTGTCTCTGAGCTCTTCAGGCAGTTCCTTTGACCTCATGATTCTCATTTGCTCTGACATGCACTGTGAGCTGTAAAGTCTTATATAAACAGGTGTGTGGCTTTCCTAATCAAGTCCAATCAGTATAATCAAACACAGCTGGACTCAAATGAAGGTGTAGAACCATCTCAAGGATGATCAGAAGAAATGGACAGGACCTGAGTTAAATATATGAGTGTCACAGCAAAGGGTCTGAATACTTAGGACCATGTGATATTTCAGTTTTTCCTTTTTAATAAATCTGCAAAAATGTCAACAATTCTGTGTTTTTCTGTCAATATGGGGTGCTGTGTGTACATTAATGAGGAAAAAAAATGAACTTAAATGATTTTAGCAAATGGCTGCAATATAACAAAGAGTAAACAATTTAAGGGGGTCTGAATACTTTCCGTCCCCACTGTATGTCAGTATTAAATTGTATATCCCAGTATGTTGTGGTCGTTCAGGTGCTTATCTAATAGTTTCTTGAAACTATCAATGCCCCCCCGCTGAGACCACTGCCTGTGGAAGGGAAAAGACCCTTTCTCTGTTCCAAAAGTTAAACCTCACCAAACAGGGCAGTTAAAAAAAATAACATTCTAAAAAGTAACTAAAAAAATAAAAAATGAAGGGCTCCTTCACATGTGCATTGCTCTCTGAATAGCTGTCAGCTCATCAGAAAACATTTGACAGGGGATGATGGGGGGGGGGGCATTTCAGGTAGGTTGTACGGGGCCCCATGATTTCTTTTTTTTTCAAATCTTTTATTTAAAGAGGCAAAGGAGCACGAAACACAGCATCCTCAATTACATAAAAGAGGTACAGTGGTATAGGATGAGGTTAAACAACAAAACATTATCATAAACATAGTTTCTAATTACAATTAAGCATAGCATGTCAAACACATCTTTCGTTCTTCACATGTAACATCATCCTGTTGGAGGGACAGAGAAAATGTGGTTGTAAACCTCTACAACTGAATCACTAAATATCTATTTCACTGGAATTCAGTGTGTTGCAATGGGTGGTTTCGTGGACCCTGCCCCAACTTTTTCAAATATTATAAAACAGTAGTAAAATATAGATCTGTAGAGACAATACAATAAAAATAGAAACGGAAAAAAAAAAAAAGAGAGAAAAACACAGGAAGTGTGAGGGAGGAAAGGGGGGGGGGGGGAAGAAAGAGGGGGGAGGGGTGGGGAGGAGGATAGAGAGGAAGGGAAGGGAGAGTAGTGGGGAGGGGGGATTGGACCCAGGGGGTGAATGAATGAGCTTCTCTCGGGTTGCAGTAAAAGAAGGAATGGTCGGTGGACAGCGTCAGCGGGCTACTGACGTCCACCATGACTATACTAGGGTTGCTCTAGTTTACAGTGTCGCTTTCAAAGAGGGCTCGTCCCTCATCAGAGAAGGCAAACATGTTCCAGAGTATCCACGTCTTAGTGTGGCATTTGCGTTGATGGCGGGCCGTGAGGATAAGATCCTCCATTTTGTTAATTTCCTCCACTTTTTTGAACCACAGGTCTATGGATGGAGGTTGTGTGGATTTCCAGCATAAAGGAATGCACACCTTGGCTGCGTCGAGGTGATTTCGAACTGTTGATTTTTTTTATATGTTTTGCTTGGAATGTTGGAGGCGTGGAGCAGGAAGAAGGCCGGATTGTCTGAGATGGGGCGCTCGGTAAACTTCTGGGCAATGTGCTGGGGCCCCATGATTTCTTACAGCAGCCCTGGCCAGGGGCATCTAAAGCTTTTGGCTGATCCTCTAGTAAACATTACAGCAGGAGATATTTGACTTTATATTATTGTGTTTAATAGAGAAAGAAGAGGATGAGTTTTCAATCTGAATCAAAAAAGGATTCCATACATATCCAGGTTGTGGAGAAACAAGCCTGAAATACCAGTGTCAGCTGGGAATTCTCACGGACATATCTTCCTGTGTCTGAATCCTAAGCTTTTCCTCCAGAATTTATGTAATGTTCACTAATGACATCCCACTTGTGGTCAGTTTTAGTTCCTTCCAGAGCTTTGGGTATCTTGATCTTAGAAAAATGTATTGTTCTTCCAAAGCTAAATGCTGTCAGCTTCCCCCTAGCTTCACTTAACTAATTAGGTAAGAGAGATGCTGACCCCCCTCCCTTGTTATCCAGAGGAAAAGATACACCCAGCCTGTGAGAACAAGCTTAACATCATCTGTGTTAAAAGACTGAAAGCAAAGCTTTACTATCTCTTATGGGACCTGCAGTGCTGATGCTTAGATAAAGAGATAACATTGTTAACCATTCGAAAAATGGCATTGTCTGTTGTATATGGACAAATCATGAAGCTAAAACTGCTGTTTCCCATCTTCTTCCTTGGTGTACCAAGCTGGACAGTACTTTGTGAGAACCAGACAACAGGTAAGTTAGAGAAATGTAAACTACTTTGTTAAAGTAAATGTGTCTTCAGATTTTCTGAATACAGCAAAATATTTTAAAGCTTCAGTCCTTTTATATTTCAGTTTTTCATACATGCTGGAGAGTTAAACCACCTAGCAAATTTATTAATCTCTGGGGGCTGTGGGCTGTATGAGGGGTTTCTGCTATCACTACTAGATTTTTATAGAATCATAGAAGAATGCAAAAAGAGGAAAAGCTGGGAACCACAAACCTTCCAAGAGGACAGGAAAGAGTTAAGAATTATGGTATTGGGAGTACCCAATAAATATTGAAAAGGTACTGACTCAACCTACCAGGCTTTATCTATAACTAAAATATAACTTTTAGGTAATATTATATTTTATATTTAAAAACTTAAAAAAATAACTTTTAACTGACCCTTTAAACCTATTTAGTTTTCACTCTTGTTATTTGTATTGTTGAAATGGTGTTTACCCACTTCAATCCTAAATTCTTTCACCCCTTCCTGCTCAGGCTAATTTTCAGATTTTAACGCTGTCACACTTTGAATGCCAATTACTCTGTTAAGTAACACTGTACCCAAATAAAATGTTTATATATTTTTTTTTTCAGAGAGCTTTTGGTGGTATTGAATCGTCACTGGGTTTTTTATGTTTTTGCTATATAAATTAAAAATACAGAAAACTTTGAAGATAAAAACCACGTTTTTCTTAGTTTCTGTTTTAAAATTTAGCAAATAATCTTTCTTCATAACTTTAGGCCAAATTGTATTCTGCTACATTTCTTTAAAATTAACTCAAATTGGTGTATATTATTTAGTTTGTGTGAAAGTTATAGTGTTTACACTCTATGGTACATACAGGTGCATCTTATAAAATTAGAATATCATCAAAAAGTTAATTTATTTCAGTAATTCAATTCAAAAAGTGAAACTCATATTTTTCATATAGATGCGTTACACATGGAGTGATATATTTCAAGCATTTCTTTTTTTTTCTAATTTTGATGATTATGGCCTACAGCTAGTGAAAACCCAAAATTCTGTATCTCAGAAAATTCGAATAATAGATAAGACCAAAAAAAAAAAGGATTTTTTTATACAGAAATGTTGGCTTTCTGAAAAGTATGTCTGTGTACAGTATAGTATTCACTCAATACTTGGTCAGGGATTGCTGCATCAATGCGGCATGGCATGGAGGCGATCAGCCTGTGGTGCTGCTGAGGTGTTATGGAAGCCCAGGTTTCATTGATAGAGGCTCATCTGCATTGTTGGGTTTCTCATCTTCCTCTTGACAATACCCCACAGATTCTCTATGGTGTTTAGGTCAGGCAATTTCTGGCCAATCAAGCACAGTGATACCATAATCATTAAACCAGGTATTGGTACTTTTGGCAGTGTGGGCAGGTGCCAAGTCCTGCTGGAAAATGAAATCAGTATCTCCATAAAGCTGGTCAGCAGAGGGAAGCATGAAGTGCTCTAGAATTTCCTGGTAGAGGGCTGCGGTGACTTTGGACTTATAAAATGCATTAGGGCCAACACCAGCAGATGACATGGCTCTCCAAATCACCACTGACTGTGGAAAACTCACACTGGACCTGGTGCAACTTGGATTCTGTGCCTCTCCACTTTTCCTCCACACCCTGTGACCTAGATTTCTAAATGAAATGCAAAATTTTCCACAGTCCGTGATGGTTTAGTTAAACATAAAATAACTGGGCATTTTCAGTTAGATTTAGTACTGATAAATTATCTCTCAGGATTAAAAGCAGTCAGATAGGTTAGGAAATGTTATCCAGTCACTAGATAAGCTAATGCTGGAGATGTTTGCAGTAGGCCACCCTTTAACTCTGCCTTACATACTGTACGTTCTCCTGATGTTCTGGCCAGGAAGATGCCATTGAAATGTGCTTGCATATCCCATGCCCTTTAATCTTAGCAGGTAAGTGGACTTTTACTTACTCATTAGTGCAGTTTGATGTGATAAAACATAGTTACATAGTTACATAGTAGGCAAGGTTGACAAAAGACACAAGTCCATCAAGTCCAACCCATGAGTGGGATTTTATGTCAGCATTACATTGTATATCCCTGTATGTTGTGTTCATGTGCTTATCTAATAGTTTTGTGAAATTATCGATGCTCCCCACTGAAACCACTGCCTGTGGAAGAGAATTGCACATCCTAACCGATCTTACAGTAAAGAACCTTCTACGCAGTTTAAGGTTAAACCGATTTTCTTCTAGTTTTAGTGAATGGCTGCGTGTCTTATTAAATTCCCTTTCGCAGAAAAATGTTATCCCTATTGTGGGGTCACCAGTGTGGTATTTGTACATTGAAATCATATCCCCTCTCAAGTGTCTCCTCTACAGAGAGAACGAGTTCAGTGATTGTAACCTTTCCTCATAACTAATATCCTCCAGTCCCTTTATTAGTTTTGTTGCCCTTCTCTGGACTCTCTCCAGTTCCAGCACATCCTTCCTGAGGACTGGTGCCCAGAACTGGACAGCATACTCCAGGTGTGACCGGACCAGAGTCTCGTAGAGTTTGAGAATTATCATTTTATCTCTGGAGTTAAACCCCTTTTTAATGCATGCCAATATTCTGTTTGCTTTGCTTGCAGCAGCTTGGCATTGCATGCCACTGCTGAGCCTGTCATCTACTAGGATCCCCAGGTCCTTTTCCATCCTAGAATCCCCCAGAGATTTTCCCCCTAGTGAGTAGATTGCATTCATATTTTATTTTTTTATTTTCATTTTTGCCACCCAAAATAATTATTTTACATTTTTCTACAATAAACCTCATTTGCCAAGTAGTTGCCCACCTCATTAATTTGTTCAGATCTTCTTGCAAGGTTCCACATCCTGCAGAGAAGTTATTGCCCTGCTTAGCTTAGTATCGTCTGCAAATACTGAGATTGAGCTGTTTATCCCATCCTCCAGGTCGTTTATCAATAAATGAACCAATTAAAGCGGAGTTCCACCCAAAAGTGGAACTTCCGCTCATTGTACTCCTTCCCCCCCTCCGGTGCCACATTTGGCACCTTTTTTTGGGGGGGTGTGACACCATACCTGTGTTTCACAGGTATGCTTTCCCCACTTCCGGGGGGCCTCAGTCGCGGGTATTGACGTCACGGCTGGGGCTCTCTCCTCCTCCCCCTGTTGCCGGGCCAGTAGGAGAGAGGAGTGGAGCCTCACACATGCACAGTAGGGTTCCCGACGTGAAGCCGAAAAGCTACACTGCTACACTGTTCCCTTACTCGCAATGAAGGCAGCATGCACCCGACAGCTGATGGAAACATCAGCTGCGGTGCCGACATCGCTGGACTCCAGGACAAGTAAGTGTCTGATTATTAAAAGTCAGCAGCTGCAGTATGTGCAGCTGCTGGCTTTTAATTTTTTCAGCAGTGGGCGGACCTCCGCTTTAAGGACCGAGTCTCTTTTTGAGATTTGGTGTTTACAAGTTAAAATCATTTTTTTTTTGCTAGAAAATTACTTAGAACCCCCAAACATTATGTATTTTTTTTTCTAACACCCTAGAGAATAAAATGGCGGTCGTTGCAATACTGTCTGTCACACTGTATTTGCGCATCGGTCTTACAAGGGAAGAAATACACTTTTTTGAATAAAAAAATAAGACAACAGTAAAGTTAGCCCAATTTTTTTTGATATTGTGAAAGATGATGTTACACCAAGTAAATTGATACCCAATATGTCACGCTTCAAAATTGTGCTCGCTTGTGGAATGGCGACAAACTATTACCCTTAAAAATCTCCATAAGCGATGTTTAAAAAAATTTTACAGGTTGCATGTTTTTGAGTTACACCACGATCTAACGATCGTGGTGATATCTCACATGCGTGGTTTGAACACCGTTTACATATGCGGGTGCTACTCACGTATGCACTCGCTTCTGCACACGAGCTCGGCGGGACGGGGCACGTTAAAATTTTTTTTTTCTTATTTACTTTTTTATTTTTACACTATTCTTTTAAAAAAAAAATGTGTCACTTTTATTCCTATTACAAGGAATATAAACATCCCTTCTAATATAAAAAAAAAGCATGACAAGACCTCTTAAATATGAGATCTGGGGTCAAAAAGACCTAAGATCTCATATTTACACTAAAATGCAATAATAATAATAATTTAAAAAAAAAAAATGTCGTTTGAAAAAATAAAAATAAAAAATGTCCCTAAGCTATAGTAACGTTTTGATGAAGACGTTTTGAAGATAGGAAGTCGCTGCCCACAGAAGTTTACACTGCAAAGGGAAATACAGTATGAGTAATAAATCATTTGTACAAATAACCAGCCACATGTAAGACATGGTAAATCGTTTTGAACACCACACTAAACAGGTCAGCAAATCGGATTCTGTAAACCGCATAATGTGAAGGTGTGAATGTACCAATAAAAAGAAATATAAAGTTATTTAAAGTAGTCTAATGCCGTGTACACACAAGCGGAATTTCCGACAAAAAAAGTCAGACGGAAGCTTTTCATCATATATTCCGATCGTGTGTATGCCTCATCTGACTTTCTTTTTTGAAAATTCTGACGGACCTAGAAATAGAACGTTCTAAATATTTGCGAAATGTTCTAAATATTTGCGACTGAACCAATTCCTATCGGGAAAACCGCTCGTCTGTATGCTGTTTCGATGGACCAAAAACGACGCATGCTCTGAAGCAAGTACGAGATGGAAGCTATTTGCTACTGGCTATTGAACTTCCTTTTTCTAGTCCCGTCGCACGTCACCGCATTCTGGATGGTCGGACATTGGTCGGATTTTGGTCGGACTTTGGGTTGACCGTGTGTAGGCAAGACCGCTTGAATGGAATTCCGTCGAAGTTCCGTCGGAGAAACATTCGGAGTTTATTCCGACTGCAAAACCGGTCGTGTGTACAGGGCATTAGGAAGAGATACTCCTGCATAAGAAGTTGGTCAAGATAGTTGGTATGTATAAAGATGAACTCTGTGCAAACAGCTTATTACATTGTTTAAATGAATATATGGGAGACGCTTTATCTTCTAAAGGTTTTTTTTTTCCTTGTCAAAAGAAGTTTATTGAGTATACAATGTTATAAAGATACATAAAGTAAGTTTACAAGGATCTATAAAGTAAGCTCATTGTTTTACAGTAGGGTTTATATAGGTAAATATCATGAAATTTCAAATATTAAACATTGGGTTCACGTAAACCTAAATTAAAGATATATATCATTTCCTTAGTTACTTTTGTAGGTATTTAAATGATTTATACCTACTATACATATTGTTTACAAGTAGAGTGTATATAGGTCAAATAAATTCTGATAATGAGCTTTAATCGTAAGGTGGAGAAAAGGAAAGAGAAAGAAGAAAAAGGGTTGAAAGGTAGAGGTATGGTCCACAAGGTTGTCCCGCTCGTCAGTTTATTATTCTTTTTAGTTCTCTTTGAAGCCTTAGAATAGGTGTCTCTGTAAGTCATTTAATCTGTTACCATGGCAACAGGACAGAGTCATTGAAGTTTGACAGGAACTGTTGTTTTATCCAAGGATGCCAAAGTTTTTCAAATTTTGGAATTTGATTTTGATCGATGGCTACCATCTTAGCATGGGACATTGTATTATTCATTTTGTGAATTGTTTCTGCTAGTACCAATGTAGGAGATTTCCATGCCTTGGCCACTGTTTGTTTTGCAGCCGTTATTAGTTGGATCATAAGTTTGAATTGAGAGAGTGTTAACCATTCCGGTTTTAGATTAAGTAAAGTTAAATATGGATCTGGTTGTATTATTTTTTTAAATATTTTAGATGCAATCACGAAGACTTCCTTCCAGAAGGTTTGGATTACTGGGCACGTCCACCATATGTGTAAATATGTGCCTATTTCTGGGCATCCTCGAAAACAAAGAGCTGAGGTATTAGGTGAATATTTTGCCACTCTAGCGGGTACAAGGTACCAGCGAGTTAGGACTTTATAATTTGTCTCCAGTGCTAAGATGTTGGGTGAAGATGACTTAGATGTGAGCCATATGTTAGACCAGTCCGTGTCTTCTAAAGTTCGTCCCAGGTCCTCCTCCCACCGCTGAACGTAAGAGGGTCTATTAAGATTTGCTACTCCATATAATTGATTATAAAGTGATGAAATTGTACCTTTAGCAAATGGATCTTTTGTACAGATTGATTCAAAAATGGATAATTGGGATAATGGTGTATCCCCCTTTAGGAATGGTGTATAGAAATTTTTGATTTGGAGATATCTAAATATCTCAGAGTTTGGTAGATCATATTTTTCTCTAAGCGATGGGAATGAAAGGAATGATTTAGATGCTATGAAGTCATTTAGTGTCTGAATGCCTGATGTTGTCCAAGCTTTAAAAGAATTTGGGTAGATCCATGCCAGATAAAAGGCCGGATTTCTGATAAAAGAAAGGAGAGGATTGTGTAGAGATTGTAACTGATATTTGGTTTTTAGTTTATCCCAGAGAGATAGGAAGTGTTTAGTTATGGGATTATGAATTTTAAAGCGGTCTTTAGGATCAAGCCATAATAAATTTGATATTAATAGAGGGTCATTTTCTGAAGCCTCTATAAATACCCATAATGGGATTTCCTGTTTTGCATGGTATTTGGACAGACTGGCCAAATGTGCTGCTCTGTAGTAGTTAGTAAAATTAGGGTATCCCAGGCCTCCTTTATTTTTGGGAAGATGTAGTGTGTGTATAGGTATACATGGTTTAGAAGAGCCCCATATAAACGAATTTGCTCTTTTTTGTACTATTCTCAAAAAATAGGAAGGAATTGGAATAGGGAGGACTCTGAAAAGATAAAGCAATTTGGGTAGAATAGTCATTTTGATTGCATTAATCTTCCCTATCCAGGATAAAGGAAGTTGCGACCATTGTTTTATTAGATTTGTGATCTGTCTTAATACAGGAGGATAATTGTTTGAGAATAAGTCAGAATGAGATGCTGTTAAATGAATTCCAAGATATGGGATTGATTTTTCTGCCCATGTGAATGGGAGTGCAGCCCTAGCCGGGATCAATTCCATGTTTGTGAGTGAAATATTAAGCACTAGGCATTTCTTAGGATTAATCATAAGGCCGGATAGGGCTGCGAATCCATCAAGAGCTGGTATTAAGTTAGGACCAGAGACCTGTGGTGATGATAGAAAAAGTAATATATCGTCTGCAAATATACATAATTTGTGTGTAATACCTCCTACTTCAATGCCAGTTATAGTTTGGTTTGTTCTGATGTATTGGGCCATGGGTTCGAGTATAAGGGCAAATAATAAGGGAGATAATGGGCAACCCTGTCGGGTACCTCTTTCGATATTAAAGGCTTCAGATTTGTATCCAGCATATTTTATATAGGCTTTGGGTTTATTATATAATGCTTTGATCCATGTTAAAAAGTGGGGTCCAAAACCCCATTTTTGTAATGAATATTGCATATATTGCCAGGATACAGTGTCAAATGCCCTCTTAATATCGAGAGATAGAAAACATAAAGGGATTTTCCGTTTTTTAGCAATATGTGCCAATAACACTGCCCTGCGTATATTATCGCCTGCCTGTCTATTTGGCATGAAGCCTACTTGATCTCTATGTATTAATTTTCCTATAATGCTATTGAGGCGTTTTGCTATTATTTTTGCTAATAATTTAATATCGAGGTTTAACAGAGAGATAGGCCGATAATTCACACAGGAAGTATCATCAGAAAAGGGTTTTGGGATCATACAAACAATTGCCATTAGTGTTTCTTGCCGAAAAGAATGTCCATCTATAAGTTTGTTAAAAGTTTCAGTGAGAATGGGAGAGAGTATTTCTGAGAATGTTTTATAGTATAAAGCCGAGTAGCCGTCTAGGCCTGGTCTTTTGTTAAGTTTTAGGTCTTTTATGGCGTTAGCAACTTCATCTATAGTTATACGCTCATCCAAACTGCTTTTTTGATTCTGAGATAACTCAGGTAAGGTTATTTTTGAGAAGAAGGATTCAGCCTCTGTAGGATTAAATTCATTATTTGTCTTGTATAAAGTTGCGAGATGTGAGTGAAATTTATGGACTATTTTAACTGGATTACAAGTGTAAACATTTTTTGATAATTTCAAACGTATTGGTTTGAAAGATTTGTTAGTTGAATTTAATGCCCGAGCCAAATATGTACCTGGTTTGTTTGTATTCATGTAGAAATTGTGTTTGGAGCGTTTGAGGGATTTATCAACTGACTCAGTGAGAAATAGATCGTATTCCAATCTAGATTTTTCCAGATGAGATTTTGTACTCTGAGATGGATTATCTTGAAATGATATGTAGGCTGCATTAAAATTGAGTTCTAGTTTTTTTGCTAGATTTTTGCGTTCCCGTTTAAATAGTGCCATTTGTCTTTGTATTGTACCACGCAAGACAGGCTTATGAGCTTCCCACAGTGTTATTGGGGAGATGTCTGTTGTATTATTAATTGATATGTATTCCTTTAAAGCTTGTTCAATGGCCATCTGATGTAGTGGGTGTTTGAGCATTATGTCCGGTAAGTACCACGTTGGGTCATGTGCTTTTGGTATGGCTGAGGCTATAGTAGTGTATACTGCATTATGGTCAGACCACGGAATCGGAATTATATCTGATGCAATAATTTCTGGTATCATTCCTATTGTTAGAAAAATATGATCTATTCTGGTGAAGGTTTGATGAGGGTGCGAGAAATAAGTGAATTTCTTTTTCATTGGGTTACTTTCTCTCCATGAATCTACCAGATTGTATTTGGAAAGAAGTTGAGAAAAAGGTAATCTAGAGGTTATTTTGGATGGTGTAAAAGGTGATTTATCTAGAAATGGGAGGAGGACCTGGTTCGAATCCCCGCACATTATCACTGTTCCTATTTTGTGTGTATTAATCACTTGTAATATATGTGAGAGGAATGGTGTAGGTTGTTTGTTAGGAGCGTAGTAGGAAATCACCGTGATTGCTGTATCCATTATATAACCCATGAGTATCAGGTATCTACCTTCTGGGTCTTTAATTTCTGATGATAAGGTGAATGGCGTGGATCGGTGAAATGCAATTAGAGTTCCCCTTTGCTTGGTACAGGCAGAAGCCGTGTAAATTTGTTGATAAAAAGGAGAAATATATTTTGGAGTAGAATCTTTGGTGAAGTGTGTTTCTTGGAGGCATACTATGTGAGCCTTCTTGTTATGGAAAGTACGGAAGGCTTTGGTCCTTTTTTGAGGGACATTTATTCCCTGAACATTCAGGGAAAGTATATTCAGTGGTGCCATGGCAATAGATCAAATAGTTTTGACTTACTTTTTGTTATGCAGAGCTGACTGCGCAGATCAACCTGTGTGGACTGAAGAGATGAATAGATAGAAAAGAAACCAGTGAATTCTGGAGTAAAGAGTAAACAAACAACATATGAGATTAGATGATACATTGTATAAATTATTTTTTGCAAGTAATCACAATTTACCCGTGAAAGAGAATAAATATCTCTCTCAGGGGAATAAGTGCCTTCGTCACACTCCCACATAATATGGTTGGGAGAATGAGGAGGGCTAATGGGGGTACACGGATCTTCCGCTTACAGGAGAGAAGTGCTATGTCAAAAGACATCAAAATGATGTTTCATTAATTGGAGTGCAGAATATAGTTTTTGTTGAAATTATTTATTCCAGGGTGGTTGTATATGGTTACTAAAGGTTTTTTTTTAATCTTAGATTTTCAAACCCCTGCCAGACAGCAGAGCTAGGTTAGTAACTTACATTTTCATTACTGCACTTAAACTGTATGTACGGCCAAAACATTTTTAGTTATAGAGTGGAGAAGGGTTACAATCGCAGTCAGTTATTATTTGCTGTCTGTGTACTATTGAGGAAACATTCCTTTATTTCCTGACCAGGAGACACAACAGGAAGCGAGGAAGGAAATCTCTCAAATTAAGAGGGGAATTCCTTTTCTTAGAAAATTGTCCACAAAAGGGAAGATTTCCCTTCACTTGTTTTGAGGACAAATATAAAATTTTGGATTTCACCTAAATTTCTTTAGGTCACCAATACAAACAGAGGGGGTACATTTTCCCAATGGGAACAAAGACAGCAATAAAAATTTGACAGAGGGTTCAACCCTTCCCTCCTTCAAAAAAAAAAGAAAGTTTTTTCTAGCAATATATCTTGGGGGCAGGTGAGTGTATGCCTTGCCAGAGCTTTGGGGGAGAACACCCTTAAAACACTTCCCATGGGCATCATATGACGTCTAGCAGGATAAGCCACTAGTGTGTGCCCAAAAGGGCATGCAGCGCGTGACACACCGCATTTCCGATCTTGGTAAAGATCATATGACATAGGCTCTTTACCATGTGATTAGCTGTGTCCAATCACAGCTGATCACATGGTAACAGGAAGTGCTGTTTATTGGCTTTTTCTCTATACACCCTGACAAGGTGCGAGTAGAGGAGAGCCGATCTGCAGGAATCCTGACAGGGGGGGTCTGCGCTGATAATCAGTGCATCGATTATCAGTGCAGGCCCTTCAGGGGTGCACACCCATGCCCACCACGGATGCCAACCTGTGCCGACCAGGGATGGCAATCAGTGCCCATCAGTAATGCCTGTCAGTGCCTCCTCATCAATGCTGCCTATCAATGCCCTCTTTCCGTGCCCATCAGTGCCCATCACTGTCCATCAGTGCCACCTATCAGTGCCCATCATTACCATCTATTAGTGCCACCCATCAGTGCACATCAATGCCGCCTCATCAGTGCCCATCAGTGAAGGAGAAACATTTTTTCCCATAATTTTTAGGCTTTTTTTATTTGTTTAGCAAAAAACAATGGTAATTAAATACCACCAAAAGTAAGTTCTATTTCTTCGAAAAAAATTATAAAAATTTTGGGTACAGTGTTGCATGACTGTGCAATTGTCATTCAAGGTGTAACAGCACTGAAAGCTGAAAACTGGCCTGGGCAGGAAGGTTGTGAAAGTGTCCTGTATTGAAGTGGTTAAAGTGACACTAAATCTCTTTTTTTTTTTTTAAATAACAAACATGTTATACTTACCTGCTCTGTACAGTGGTTTTGCACAGAGCATCCAGATTCTCCTCTTCTCGGGGTTCCCCATCAGTGCTCCTGACCCCTCCCTCCTGCTGAGTGCCCCCAGAGCAAGCAGCTTGCTCTGGGGGCATCTGAGTCGCTGCTCTGTGTGTCCATTCAGACTCGGGCCCGCCCCCTTTCTCTCCTTATTGGCTCATTGACTTTGATTGACAGCAGCAGAAGCCAATGGCGCCAAGATGCTGTCTCAGCCAATAAGGAGGGAGAGTCCCTGACAGCCAAGACTCTTGTGCAACATTGCTGGATTGAGAGGGATCTCAGGTAAGTATTAGGGGGCTGAGGTTGGCTGCTGCACACCGAAGGTTTATTATCTTAATGCATTAAGATAAATAAATCTTCTGCCTTTACAACCACTTTAAAGCTAAGGTCACTATAAGGATAAGGTTAGTCTGCACTAATATGCATTATAAAGAACCTAAATTATGTAAACCCAATCACTAAAACACTAAACATGTTATTCTTTTCTGTTTCTTCATCCATGTTCATTTCCTAATCTATTCCCTTTGGGTAGCGTACAATAAATTTGCACTTTGGAACTATCTCAGTCCCTCCACATTTAATCCTTTACTACACTATATTACCAAAAGTATTGGGACACCAGCCTTTACATGCACATAACCTTTAATGGCAAAGCTAGGTCTATAAAGACATGGATGAGCGAGTTTGGGGTGGAGGAACTTCACTGGCCTGCACAGAATCCTGACCTCAAGCCTAAAGAACACCTTTGGGATGAAATAGAGCGGAGGCTGCCAGCTAGGCTTTCTCATCCAATATCAGTGTCTGACCTCACAAATGCGCTGGAAGAATAGTCAAAAATTCCCATAGACACACTCCTGAACCTAGTGGACAGCCTTCCCAGAAGAGTTGAAGCTGTTATAACTGCAAAGGGTGGGCCAACTCAATATTGAACCCTACGGACTAAGACTGGGATGCCATTAAAGTTCATGTGCGTGTAAAGGCAGGTGTCCCAATACTTTTGGAAATATAGTGTAGTAAAGGATTAAATTTGGAGGGACCGAGCTAGTCCTAACCGATACATGTGAATATCTTCTGCTATGCATTAGTTTATGCTAACACTCCCATGGTTAGAATAATGCTAAAATATTGGATCTGCTCAGTTCTATTTGGTTATATAGCAAAACAGTCCAGAGCCACTGATTATATGGGTCTTATTATAATTGTTCTATGAACCTTTAAAATTGTACTGTCAAACTGAATTCATACACATAAATAAAAATCACAGAAAAAGACGAATGAAGTCATGAGAAATAAATAGGAATAAATATACAAATGTCATGACATATGGTAGTCACGTACTGTTACCGGAATATATTTTTCACAATAGCTGACCTACTGAAAACCCAGAAGTACATGGCAATTACAGGAAAAAACTGCCACCACCCATATACTAATGTCTCATGTGTCTGTGTTGGCTTCCTTTGTTTTGCAAGCTTTCCCTTCCCTCTGGGTATTCTACAAATCCCAGCATGCCATAACTAAATGAAAAACATACCAGACTTACAGTAACATTTACATTTATATTTATGCACCTGATTTTATATAATGTAACAACGATTCCTGGAAGCATCTTTTCTCCAGAACTGCTTTTTGCTATTTAACATGAAATGTAGCTGGCGGGAAGGGGGGGGGGGGGGGGGGCAGCACTTGCTATACTGTGCACAGCATACGTTCTCATTATGGCACACATTCCTCTGGGTGTACTTGTATGCTTTCCTCCAGCGATGAGTGGTTACTGTCTAATTATATCAGTATTTTATTTTTAATTCTTAAATGTAGAAAACTGACCAAATTGGCAATGAAATCACATGAAATTTTGGTGGGTTCAGTTTCTCATTTGCAAGTAAAGTGATTGTGAATGCATAATTTATTTTCTTTAATCGCTTCAGCCGCGGAAGATTTTACCTCCTTCCTGACCAGAGCACTTTTTGCGATTCGGCACTGCGTCGCTTTAACTGACAATTGCGCGGTCGTGCGATGTTGTGTTTTGGATTCAGAACAAAAGTTCCAATATCATTTTATCTACCCCGATCAGATTGTTGAATACAAAAGCATGCATGCTTCAAGTAAGCTCACAATGAGACAGCTTAGTTCAGAGTCAAATTACTTTCTGTTTAATATTTCCGCTTCTCAAGACTTTCAGTGCCGGTTCACACAGGGGCGACCTGTCAGGCGACCTAGCCGCCTGACAAGTTGCGTCCCGTTCTGTACTACGGAACCGTTCTAATAGTCATTCCGACTTAGAAAAAGGTTCCTGTAGTATTTTTGGGGCGACTTCAGGCGATTTGCATTGACTTCTATACAGAAGTCGTTTTGCAAGTCGCTGCTGAAGTCGTTTGCAGGTCGCCTCGGTGAGGCGACCTGCAAGTCGTGCCGCCCCTGTTTGAAACGGCACTTATACAATTCCATTGAAGATGGAGATACGTCAACAAGACTGGCGCATACAAACCACAAATATAAAAATACAAATATGTGACAAAATTTTGGCTTTCAGCTAATGTACATTTGCAGAAGTGAATAATTGTTTTTGCAGCATTCTCTTACTCTTGCTCCATTGTGTTATGCTGTTATATTCTGAATGTATTCTGGGAAGCAGGCGCAAACTTTTCGATTAACTCTTTGTAGTCAGTCTAGTTCCTGAACAAGCTTCGAGCTTTGCAGAATATCTGTCAATGTCTTAAGGCTTAATAAGCATAGAAGCTGAGTTTATATATGTTAGGTATATAAAGCAGGTATTGGAATAGACAGTTCACCACGATCACATCCATTACAGTTGCACCCAAACAAAATTTAAGTCCTTTTTTTCCCACAAATGGAGCTTTCTTTTGGTGGTATTTGATCACCTCTGCAGTTTTTATTTTTTTGTGCCCGATCCTCTTCTTCTGGGGTCCCCCACAGGCGCTCCTGCCCCCCCCCTTCAAATGCCCACCTTAGCAAGCCGCTTGCTATAGGGGCACTCATGTGGGCTCGCTCCTGAGCTGGCTCTGTGTATCCATAACACACAAAGCATGGCTCGGCCTCGCCCCCTGCTACTTCTTCATTGGTTGTGATTGGCAACAGCGGGATCCAATAGGAAGCCTTCGAGGAGAGAGAGAGCTGAGAGAGATGCTGCTCTTTTGCACAGCTCTGGATCCAGATCAAGCTTAGGTAGGTATGGGGGGGGGGGCGGTTACCTTAATGCAGAGAACACATTAGGGTAAAAATCCCCCATCTTTAGAACCAATTGAAAGGCACAGAGCTTTTCTGCTTCTGACTTTTTTGCCTTAAAGTGCCACAATTTCTTTTATCTGTGTTACATTTGGCAGTTTTTCTTTCACTTCATGTTATACAAACACATGAGATAATGAGAGGACATCTTTCAAACTGAGCTAAATCCTCTCTACAGTTGTTGCCGCAACAAGTGTCCCCATTGCAAGTTTTCCCCTCTGTTTGTGTTCTAGTGACATCTGATTTTCCGTCACTTTCATTTCCGGTAAGAATGGTCACTAGGGCAATTAACTGACAGGTTATAAAGCGTTTGTTACCCCAACATTTCATGTTCCTGATATGTGCCTGCCGTACCATGTACTTATATTAAAACTGATCTTGTTCTCTTTGTACTGCTTCCTTTCTGTGAAATCCCTGGTGTCCCTTTGCTTTCCTATTAAAAACTGACCACCCTAAGCAGGAGAGCACATTGTGGTCCGTTCTCTAGCTGTGCTGGGAACTCAGTGTACTCTCCTCCAATGATCAGATTTGTCCTGACACGTCCCCGCTGCACAGCCATTCACTGGCAAGCTCAGTGTGCTGCTGCTTCTCCCCCCAGGTATTTATAATGTTTTTTTTTTTTTTAAATATATAGCTATCCAAAAATGTTTTCGCCTTTCATTTATATTTTAAACTGATTGTGTTGTTTTACAAGGTTATTTTTACAATCACTTTAACCACTTCAGCCCCGCACCATTTGGCTGGCAAAAGACCAGAGCATTTTTTGCGATTCGGCACTGCGTTGTTTAACTGACAATTGCGCGGTCGTGCGACGTGGCTCCCAAATAAAATTGACGTCCTTTTTTTCCCCACAAATAGAGCTTTCTTTTGGTGGTATTTGATCACCTCTGCGGTTTTTATTTTTTGCGCTATAAACAAAAAAAGAGCAACAATTTTGAAAAAAACGCATAATTTTTTACTTTTTGCTATAATAAATATCCCCAAAAAATGTATAAAAAAACATTTTTTTCCTCAGTTAAGGCCGATACGTATTCTTCGACATATTTTTGGTAAAAAAAAAAATCTCAATAAACGTTTATTGATTGGTTTGCGCAAAAGTTATAGCATCTACAAAATAGGAGATAGTTTTAAGGCATTTTTATTAATAATTTTTTTTTTTACTAGTAATGGCAGTGATCAGCGATTTTTATCGTGACTGCGACATTATGGCAGACACATCGGACACTTTTGGCGCTATTTTGGGACCATTCACATTTATACAGCGATCAGTGCGATTAAAAATGCATTGATTACTGTGTAAATGTGACTGGCAGTGAAGGGGTTAACCACTAGGGGGCGCTATAGGGGTTAAGTGTGTCCTAGGGAGTGATTCTAACTGTGGGGGGGGGATGGGCTAAGTGTGACACCACACTGATCACCGTTCCCGATTACAGGGAGCTGTTATCAGTGTCCTGTCACTAGGCAGAACGGGGAAATGCTTGTTTACATTAGCATTTTCCCGTTCTTCCTCTCTGTGAGACGATCGCGAGTATCCCCGTGGACATCGAGTCCGCGGGACCAGCGATCATACTCACAAACTGCGTGGCGGGGGCGTGCACACGCGCCCGCAAGCCACTTTTTAAAGGGCAACATACAAGTACGTTAATATGCCTGTACATGCCCTTCTGCCAACGTATATCGGCGTGAGCCTGTCGGTAAGCGATTAATGTGTCTTTCCGATTCTATACTAAACCAAAAAAAAATTACAAATTTTTGGCTTTAGATACACTTTAAAGAGGAACTGCAGTCTGCTCACATAATTTGTAATAAAAACATCTTTGCCATTATAAAGCTTCCCTCCAGCCACTTTGGATAATATTTTATATATACTGTGATTTTGTACTTGCAAAATATGCTGCAGAAATCTCCACTGAGTCTGGCTACAACCATTTTAACTGTGGGCAGCTGAAGTTGCTGCCTGTTCACTTCCTAGATTTACACAGACACACAGAAACACACCTCCAGCTCTGCAGCTCTCATTGGCCCTCTTATGACTCATCCCTCCTCCTTACCTGGCAAACTCTCACAAGAGTGAGAGAGAGAGCTGTGCATGATGTCATAAGCCTAGGCTTATTACCAGACAAGAAACAGGAAGTGGGCTATATAAGGTATTTACTGGCAGAAAAAATATGTTTTTCTATCCAAAGTTAAAACAACAAGGGCAGAAGATTTAATAGATCGAAAGTTGAAAAAATGACTGAAGGTCCGCTTTAAATGTGAGGCTGGATGAAAATTGTAGTCTGCATCAAAATACAAGTTGTGTAGAACAATTGTGTCATAAACCTGCACAAACATTTTAACGGAACATTCATGTTTATGCACTTTGCAAACATATTCAATAGTAACAATCAGCAATTGTCCAGAAAAATTAATTTCTAACAATCTGCACCTACTGCATCATAGTGATCATTTCCCCATCCAAATATTATTAGATGGATAAAGCAATAATTAAAAAATTCTTGCTTTCGTTGCTCCACCCCCCCCCCCCATTCCCCCCCCCCCTTTCACCCTGTACTCACTGATCATTAACTGCAAAGAAGTTCCTAATTTTTCTTTCCAGGCTCCACACACTCCGTGTACGTTCCTTGGCAGTGCCGCTCTCTATTGCCACTTGCAGGCTGGAGGGAGGAGAACACCTAATCCTATCTCCAGCTATGAGCCACGATCCTATCAGAATGTGTCCAGTTTTCAGGGGGGCCCAAAACCGGGCACATGATTCAAATCCCGGACTGTACGGGTGAATCCCATACAGGTGACAACCCTATCTCAGACCCCTTTCACACTGGAGGCGTTTTTCAGGCACTAAAGGGCTAAAAATAGCTTCTGTAAAGTGCCTGAAAAACGCCTCCCTGCAGCCCCAGTGTGAAAGCCCGAGTGCTTTCACAATGGAGTGGTGCGCTTGCAGGACGTTAGGAAAAGTCCTGCAAGCAGCATCTTTGGGGCCACCGTCCCTGTCCATTGAAATGAATGGGCACCGCTGCTGAAGCGCCTGCAAAGCGCTTCGGCAATGGCGCTTTTCAGGCAAATTAAACCCTTTCTTTGGCCACTAGCGGGGGTTAAAAGCACCCTGCTAGCAGCCGAAAAGCGCCACAAAAACGACGGTAAAGCGCTGCTTTACCGCTAATGCGGAGTGGTGCCAGTGTAAAAGGGGTCTTATGGTTCACCTTCATCATCACAGGAGTGAGCTCTTTCTCTGATTCAAAACCCCCTTCACATGCACTTTCTTTCCCATACTGCGTTTGAAAGCTCACACCTGTGATAGTGAAGGTGAACAGTAACAGCTGGGCGTGTTTTAGCAACGTCCTAGAAGTTTTCCAGCCAGGCTTCATGAGGTATGTAAATAGCCTATACCTATAACAGGGGGCATTTTTCAACTTTAGTTAAAGCTGCACAGTGATTTTTTTTATCTACAGACACCCCTTATATGCATAGGAAGTTTTTTTTTAAAGGTGAATTATGTCTAGCGCTGGTAGATTTGCGATCTACCACCTGATAGGTGGGTTTGGTGGCTTGTTCGTTGGGAGGGTTGGATTTGCCTCTGTTCCAGCTTGTCTGTGCTTCCGGGCTGGGCCGTGGGTGTCGCTGTTGCCGCTGGCTGGTGTTGGAGGGGCGACGTGTCTAAGTGTATGGATGCTCTTCTCTCCCGGAGACAACTCGGTGGAGGTGGTCCTCCAAGTTGCATTCTGGGAGAGGGTATTTATGGGACAGACACCGTATTTTGGGGTTCGTTTTACAGCCACCTGCTGGCCCTCCTGGCCGACAGGTATGCATTAGAGAGAAATCTCGTGGTCCTCTGTCCCGGAGGCCCACGTCGCTGCGGCGCAGGGGTGGGCCCAGAAGCTTGTCTGGGGCCTACCACAGCGGCCGAGGAATGGTCCTGAGCTGTCTATCCAAAAGGGAAGAAGCTGGACGACCGAGGAGATCCCAGGGAAGGACCCGTCATGGAAGGATCATGCAGCGTGCTGGTCTGGAGAGGGGCCTGGTGACTCGGTTGGAGGACGTATCCTAAAGCAACTATACTGCATAGTGTTGCCGGGTCGGCTTAAAGGTTCAAGCACTGTGACTGACATTCATCGTAGAAAAAAACAATACATCCTGTGGCAGAGTATTGTACGGGTTCATCCCAAACAAGTCTGTGGCAGAGACTTTTGTTCGTGCTGCGTACTGGCTGCTAGGCAAGTGACAGAGGCCTATCCAGGCGGGCAAGGAGTGTGTCCCACCAAGGGAGTGCATTTTATTGAAATATCCAACCCCAAAGGACATTTGTCAAGAATTCTACTAAAAAGGGTATTTGAGTTTTCCCTTGCGGTTTTCCTTCTGCCTCTTTCCTGCTACTTCCTTTGTTGATGGTTTAATAAAGCATTGAAAACGTACTCAAGTGTTGGTGCGTGTGCCATCCAGAGGTAAACTCAACGGAACCCCTAGACCCGGTGCCGGTGAAACAGAGGGAAGGAGAGTGAAGGTAACAAGCCCGCTTTAAACCATCAGCTCCGCCGAGAGTTATTGCTACATATGCTTTTAGGCTTCTCAACTGTATTCAACTTATTTCTGCACATGTTTTTAATAATGTCCAATGCCTATCAGCTGTGGGGTTTTTTTGAGGAGCCTAAAGTTCATTTAAAAGTCAAGAGTACAAAACTGTAAATTGCCAAACAGATTAATGACCTATAAAATAATTTACATACAGTCGGATAAAATGCAGCACACAATACAATTCTTCCTATATAAGATGCAAATAGCAATTTGGAAAGTACATTTTGCAATGCAAACCCAGATAGTGAAACAAATCTGTGGTAACCATGGCAAAAAAATGGAATCATGCCACTATCTTTGAGACAAAGTGAACATTTCAGTCCCAGGCTGAATCTAAGGAGATGATTTACTAAAGAACTTTTTATTCTATCTGGTTTGCTTCAATACCCAATTTCAGGTGAAATTTCTATTTTTTTCAAAGGCCACCTTGTTTGAGGTAGGATGAAAATTACTTCTTTATTACATTTAAAGTTACTTCAAAATGACACTGCTGCAAAGTTTAAAAGTAGATTAGGAAGATTCTCCCATAAAAAAATGGATACTATATGCACCTGTTGTACCGCCATTCTTCAAGGGCTATGGTCGGGGCCACTGATAAGGCAATACAGCCAGCCCTCCTGTACTGGGCCCAGGCCCCATCAGTTCAAAAGAAGGGCCCGGTCACCTATTGAGCGGGAGGGCCGGCTGTACTGTCTTATTGCAGACACTGATCCTCTTCTTCCTCTCCGTGCAGTGCTGACAGCTTCTCCGCATCTTTATCCCTCCGGCTGCACTGCAGGGGGATTGGTTCTAGCACATGCGCCCCTTCCATCTGCTGTCTGGGCACCCTCGTGTGCCCCTTTCCCCCCGCAGTGCTGCTGGCTTCCCTCCTCTCCCACCAGCAGCTGCTGCGGACACACAGGGGGATGTTTCAGGATGGGGAACGGGGGAAGGGGCCGGTAAATATGTAATTTACTGGTTCCTTCATTTCCTGAATGAATATACTGAGCGATTGGTACCAATCACCCCTGTGTCCAATCATCACTTAAGCATAGTAAACTGTGTTTACTATGCTTCAGTTTGTGAATGAGCAGGAAGCCTCAAAGAGCTGTGCAGCTGAGGCTGCAGAGAAAGGGACTGATAAACCTATGTCCTTAGTCACTTTTGGCCGGGGTGGGGGGGCTCTGTCAGGTAGACTGTATAGGGCCCCGTGATTTCTAACAGCAGCCCTGGCTATGGTGCTGGAGTATCCTCTTCTACAGACACACTTCTTAAGTGTCTGATTCCTGCTCCCCCACTGTGTGCTGTGGTTGGGTCTATCAGCCCCTAGCCATTGCACAACACAATAATGGCTTAGGAGGAGGGCCAGGAATCCAACACTCCCTGAAGTGAGTCAGAGGCACTACAGCTATTGAAGAGGTGAATATTGAGGGTGCAGAGTGTACAAGTACTGTAAGTACCATGCCTCTTTTTTACATGTAGCACCCTGGGGTTTAGTCAGGGAGCTCCTCACAAATTTACTTGCCAATAGCCATCTTGGTCGATTGATAGAAATCTATTGATTTCTCCCTAAGTTTGGCCTTGTTGCACTTTTCTCTTCTACCACTAGGTGGCTGGGAACTTGGTGGTACTAGATATGAGAAAGGCAACTCAAGGTCAGGTTATGGGTATGTGGGGTGTCTCAGCCAATGGGCAGGGGTTTTCTTGAATCCCTCGAATCACATTTTCAGATAGGAACTTTTCCCAACCGAAAAATTAAGAGCATGCTCTCAATCTTTTGCTGGCTGGAATTCCACCAGCAAAAGACCGATGGAGCATACACATGGTTGCATTTTCCGACAAAAAACTGTCATCGGTCTTTTGCGGGCTGAAATTCCGACCATGTATACGCGGCATTAGAGTCTGCAAAAGACTTGAGACCGAGGTTCACCTTCCAGCAGGACAACAACCCTAAACATACAGCCAGAGCTACAATGGAATGATTTAGATCAAAGCATATTCATGTTTTAGAATGGCCCAGTCAAAGTCCAGACCTGAATCCAATTGACCATCTGTGGCAAGACTTGAAAATTGCTGTTCACAGACACTCTCCATCCAATCTGACAGGGACTGGGCTTTTTTTCAAAGAAGAATGGGCAAAAATTTCACTTTCTAGATGTGCAAAGCTGGTAGAGATATAAGCCCCACAATCAGAAATTCTGCCAGCAAAAGTCGGATGTGAGCTTTTGGTCATAAATTCTGACAGTGTGTATGCTCCATCGGACTTTTGCTGGCAGAATTCCAGCCAGCAAAATATTGAGAGCAGGTTCTCTATTTTTCGGTCGAAAAAAGTTCCAAACGGAAATTCTGATCTTCTGTACAAATTCTGACGCGCAAAATTCCTACGCATGCTTGGAAACAATTCGACGCATGTTCGGAAGCATTGAACTTCATTTGCTCGGCTCGTCATAGTGTTGTATGTCACCGCGTTTATGACGCTCGAAAGTTCAGAGAACTTTTGTGTGACCGTGTGTATGCAAGCCAAGCTTGAGCGGAATTCCGTCGGAAAAACCATCCAAGTTTTTTCCGCTCATGTGTATGGGGCATTACCCAAAAAGACTTGCAGCTGTAATTGCAGGGAAAGGTGGTTCTACAAAGTATTGGCTCAGGGGGGCTGAATACAAATGCACGCCACGCTTTTCACATATTTATTTGTAAAAAAAATTTGTAAACCATTTATCATTTTCATTCCACTTCACAATTATGTGCCACTTTGTGTTGGTCTATCACATAAAATCCCAGGTTTATTTTAACAGTCAGAGACAGAATAACAACAAAAAAATCCAGAAAAACGCATTATAAAAAAGTTATAAACTGATTTTTTAATCATTTGAGTGAATGAGTGAAATAAGTACCGTATTTGACCCCTTCGCAAAACATGACTAAGTACTTAGTGGCAAAACCCTTGTTGGCAATCACAGTGGTCAGACGTTTCTTGTAGTTGGCCACCAGGTTTTTATACATCTCAGGAGGGATTTTGTCCCACTCCTCTTTGCAGATCCTCTCCAAGTCATTAGGCATTTGAGGCTGATGTTTGGTAACTCGAACCATCAGCTCCCTCCACATATTTTCTATGGGAATAAGGTCTGGAGACTGGCTAGGCCACTCCGGGACCTAAATGTGCTTCTTCTTGAGCCACTCCTTTGTTGCCTTGGCCGTATGTTTTGGGTCATTGTCATGCTGGAATACCCATCCACGACCCATTTTCAATGTCCTGGCTGAAGGAAGGAGGTTCTAACCCAAGATTTGTTGGTACATGGCCCCATCCATCTTCCTTTTGATACGGTAAAGTTGTCCTGTCCCCTTAGCAGAAAACTACCCCCAAAGCATAATGTTTCCACCTCCATGTTTGACGGTGGGGATGGTGCTCTTGGGGTCATAAGCGGCATTCCTCCATCTCCAAACACGGTGAGTTGATGCCAAAAAGCTTGACTGGTCTCATCTGATCACAACACTTTCACCCAGTTCTCCTTTGAATCATTCAGATGTTCATTAGCAAACTTCAGACGGGTCTGTACATGTGCTTTTTTGAGAATGGGGACCTTGCGACGCTGCAGGATTTCAGTCCTTCAGGGCATAGTGTTACCATTTGTTTTCTTGGTGACTATGGTCCCAGCTGCCTTGAGATAATTGACAAGATTCTCCATGTAGTTCTGGGCTGATCTCTCACCGTTCTCTAGATCATTGAAACTCCACAAGGTGAGATGTTGCAAGGAGCCATACCGAGAGAGATTGACAATTATTTTGTGTTTTTTCCATTTGCAAATAATCGCACCAACTGTTGTCACCCTCTCACCAAGCTGCTTGATCTTGTAGCCCATTCCAGCCTTGTGTAGGTCTACAATCTTGTCCCTGACATCCTTGGACAGCTCTTTGGTCTTGGCCATGGTGGAGAGATTGGATTCTCATTGCTTGATTGCTTCTGTGGACAGGTGTCTTTTATACGGGTAACAAGCTGAGATTAGGAGCACTCCCTTTAAGGCAGTGCTCCTAAGCTCAGTTTGTTACCTGTATAGAAGACACCTGAGAGCCAGAAATCTTGCTGTTTGATAGGGGATCAAATACTTATTTCACTCATTAAAATGCAAACCAATTTATAACTTTTTTGAAATGTGTTTTTCTGGATTTTATTGTTAGTATTTTGTCTCTCACTGTTAAAATAAACCTACCACCAAAATTATAGACTGATCATTTCTTTGTCAGTGGGCAAACATACAAAATCAGCAGGGGATCAAATACTTTTTTCCCTCACTGTAGGATTGTTAAAGCTGAACTCCAGTCTTACCTTCAGTCTTTTTCAATTGTAGAGGCTCCTCTCCTGTTTTGTATAGTGTGCATTAGAAGCTGCAGCATGTCAGATAGAGCCTGATTACTTTTTGGGCTGGAGAATGTTCAGTATTCTCTAGGCCTTTTTTCCACAGCCCTGCCGTCCCTGGCCTGCCCCATTCATTCGTTGCTTGAGCCAGTTCACACCAGATGCAGTCCAATGCTTTTTTTTCTGCATCGAAAAAGCATGGACAGTAGATTATATGGGTTCCAATGGCCTAGTTCACAACACTGCGGTCAGTTCCAGTGAGTTTCAGTGCAGAAAAAAAAGTAGAAGCGTTTTTTCTGAACATAACTGTCTTGGAATGCAGCAAAATTCATAAAAAATGCACTGGGATGCATCAGCATGCATTAAAACTGTATTACAACAAATAAACCTCAGGAAACGTTAAAAAAAAACAGGGGAAACACATCGAAACGCATCAAAAACGCTTCCAAACTCAGCAAAAACACATAAAAAAAAGCTCATGTAGAAACACATCCAGACTGCATTTTTGTGGTGTAAACCGGCCCTAAACCTCAGACATAAAATATGAACAATGCATATTCCTCTATAATGTGTACTTCTCTCAATCCAGAGGACTAAGTATCATTTCTGTCTGTTGCTTCATTCCTCTGCTATCATCAGGACTCACTCCTGACAAGTTTTCCTGACAAGAGAAAAATGATGATGGGGAAGGCACCACCTGTGATTGACAGCCTCAGCTCTGTTCTTGTGTGCTGTGTGAAGGGGGGGTGTGTTACTTCCCACCAATCAGCTCTCCTCCCTGAGTGTAACTTCAGCTCTCCACCCCCTGCTTTTCAAAACTAAGAGATCCTGAGTAAATTCTGCACTTTGATGGGATGTAGGGGAAAGATGACTGCAGATAAACAGGTACAATGTATGTAGATAGATGTGTTTAATCTCTGTGTATCACCTGAGGCCAGTCACTTCACTGGGTATATTTGAGGGTTTACAACCACTTTAGGGTTAAAAAAAAAATCAATAGAAAGCCCTTAATTATTTCATTTATGCACCTTTATGTATCTACAGTACAGTAATAGCTGATGAAGCTTTAGTTGAGCTTTACTGTGCTGTTATACATGGGTAACATATCTGTTTTCAATGTCTTTGATTATTTCCTTATTTCCTTTTTTTCAGGCAATATTACGGACTTGAGGAATGACAGTCTCAGTGTTGGCCTTGTTGATGGTGAGTAACTAGACAATGATCATGTCTGCAGTTAGCTGAGATGCATATCACTGAAATTCTAGTCTCAGTTCACTTATGCCCTGTACACACGGTCGGACATTGATCGGACATTCCGACAACAAAATCCATCTGATTTTTTCCGACGGACTTTGGGCCAAACTTTTCTTGCATACACACGGTCGCACAAAGTTTGTCAGAAAATCCGATCGTTCTGAACGCGGTGACGTAAAAAAAACATGTACGTCAGGACTATAAACGGGGCAGTAGCCAATAGCTTTCGTCTCTTAATTTATTCTGAGTATGTGTGGCACTTTGTGCGTCGGATTTGTGTACACACGATCAGAATTTAAACGATCGGATTTTGTGGTAGGAAAATTTTATATCCTGCTCTCAAACTATGTGTGTCGTAAATTCTGACGGAAAAAGTCAGATGGAGCCCACACATGATCTAGATTTCCGACAACACAATCCGATCTCACTTTTTCCATCGGAAAATCCGACCATGTGTACAGGGTATAAGAGTTAAATACCGTATGAGCATTATTGCAAAATATCTTCTGTGTTATAGATATATATTTTTGTGGTATTTATCTCAGAAGCAGTCAATTCACAATAAAACTCACATCAAATACCGTAAGCAATATATTTTAGTATTTTGCGGTACTTAAAGTGGTTGTAAAGTCTAAACATTTTTTACCTTAATGCATTCCTTGCATTCTGAGTGCTGCTGTCTGTGTCAAGTGGCTTCTCATGGGGGCACTGGCCAGAGAGGAGGGGCCAGGAGCACCGGCGGGGATCCAAAAAAGAGGAGGTTCCCGGCTGCTCTGTGCGATTCCATTGCACAGAGTAAGTAAGTATAGACATATTCGTTATTTTCTTTTTAAATGTACCTTTACAATCCCTTTAATGTGTTTTCTTGTACTACAGACCAGACCTCCGGCTGCAGTTAGAAGTGAAACAATTAGTAGTCCTTCCGCTTCTTAATGCGACAGAAGAAGCTGGCAGCAGAATGTAAACAAAAGAGCTGACTGTGACAGTGGTGTGAGTTTCCCCCTACAATCCATACCAGACCACATGCCTTAACAGGCTAGGAAAGAGGGAGCCAAGCAAAGTACCCCCCCCCCACATTCTTGAAAGAGTGTGACGTGGTATGATTCAGAGGGGGTGCACGCTCATTCCCCCCTTTCCTGGCCTGCCAGGCTGTATGCTCAGATAAGGGTCTGGTATGGATTTTGGGGCACCCCACACCATTTTGTTTTTTTGATGTGCGCCCCCCAACCTACCTCCCCCCCCCCCCACAATCCATACCAGAGCTGAAGGGCCTGGTATGGATTGTAGGGGAAGACCTTGTGCGCTTTTTTTTTTTTTTACTGTCGGCTCTTTTGTTTATATTCTGCTGTCAGCAGGTAATTTTTGGCAGACGGCAGAAGAGTCATCGATTATTAAGAATGCAGTGAGTGCTGGCTTTTTAACAACCATCTAGTATATTAATACATTTGCTACATAGCACATGGCTAGACCACACCTTATTTAACAAATGCAGTTGTTTACTTTTTTTTTTTTTTTTTTTTGTGAATTGACTTTTACACAGGCCTATACGGTATTTACTGAGCGTTTCTAATTTTTTCAGTAAGTTTCCATATCACATGTGATATTTGTATTAAAAATATAACATGCAATTAGACATGTGCATGATGAAAAAATTGGTTTCGTTTCGATTTATTAATCTAGTTACTTTGTTTCATTAAATTTGGTTGATTAATTTAATCTGTATTCGGGATTTGTATTTGAAATTCGTATTCAGAAATGGTTTTATGTATTTTATCAAATTTTCTTCGAACTTACCAGTTTTCTTAAAATTTGAAATGTTCGAATCAATACATTTCAAATTGGTTGAATCAAAAATTATAGATTTTTTCAATTCGAATGTAATCAAAAAGTGCATTTTGATTACAATGACAATTTATATCACCTTTGGCTTAAAATTTTAAGAAAATTGGTAAGTTAGAAGAAAATTTAATAAAATACATAAAACCAATTCTGAATACGAATTTCAAATACAAATCCCGAATACAGATTAAATTAATCAACCAAATTTAATTGGGTTCCACCCAAAAGTGAAACTTCCGCTCATCGGATTCCTCCCCCCCTCCGGTGTCACAATTGGCACCTTTCAGGGGGGAGGGGGGTGCAGATACCTGTATAATACAGATATCTGCACCCACTTCCGGGAATAGACTCCCACGGGAGTCACGCCCCCTCCTGCAATCCCCCGCTGTCTCCTGGGAAAGACACAGGTCCCAGGAGATAGCGGGGACCATTGAGAACGTGCAGCGCGACTCGGGCATGTGCAGTAGGGAACCAGGAAGTGAAGCCGCAACGCTTCACTTTCTGATTCCCTCACTGAGAATGGCGGCGGCAGCACCCGAGGATCGAGGGACGGTCCAGTCTCGGGTGCCGACATCGCTGGACCCCGGGACAGGTGAGTGTCCTTATTTTAAAAGTCAACAGCTGCAGTATTTGCAGCTGCTGACACCTAGAAAAAAAATTTTCGCCGGACTTCCGCTTTAACTAAAACAGCATTATTTAGAAACGGTACTCTAATAACACATTCAAGAACAGAGTCGCAAATAACATTTAACAGAACATACTATACATAAGAATGTCAGCAAATTGTAAATACGATAAAAAGTCCTGATTCCAGAAAGAAAGTTAGGAATACATCCAATATTGCACAGTCTTATGTGATAGAAAGGCGGGTGCAGGGCTGAGGTAGTGAGAGGATAGAGGCATCACACTCCTGAATTCCCAAGTTCACAATTAATAGATGCATTCCAGATATTTAATATATTCAATATGTTATCCACACCGCATGTGACGATCACCAGAGAGAAATGCCTGCTTACCAGATTAATTCGACCCAAAAAAGGTCAAAACGCCTACGGCTGATTACCTTGCCAGGGCCCTTGGGCTGTGATCCACTTGGCACGCCAAGGTCCAGTAGACACTCTCTCTCCCATTCTCACACTTACAGATATTTTCGGATGTTCCACTCATAAAAAAGGGGAATGCTTTACACTGTAATTTGGGTAATTCGGGTATATCCGAATCTCTGAATAACGAAAAATTTGTCTGATTATTTGTTTGGAACAAAACGAACTGCACATTTCTAAATGCAATATCCTAGTGATTTTTGTTAAAATAGCATTCTGCATACTTCCTTTGGAACTTAAGAGGAGTTCTCGCCTGTAGCTGCTAACTTTTAATATAAAGACACTCACCTGTTCAGGAATCCTGCGATGTCGGCACCCCAGCCAATTTGTCAAGCTGAGTCGCACTGCGCTTTCTGAATGGTCCCGCCGTCTGAATGGTTCTAAATGGTCCCCAAGGCATGGGGGGAGGGGCCGGAAATGATGCAGATCGTTGTGCGGAGATCTTACCGGGAAGTGGGAGCGGGTACCTGTCAAAACCAGGTACCTGCTCCCCCTCCCCCCCAAAAAGTGCCAAATGTGGCAGTGAAGGGAGGGGAGGGTACGAACAAACAGAGTTTCCCCTTTTGGGTGCAATACATGTTGACACGTAGAAAAATACACATCAACGTGCATGTTCTACCAGAGCACACAGATGTGAACCTGAATTACTCCAGGGTGCTTGTAGCTTGTTACAAGTATGTAAATAATTAAATGTTTATAGTCTGCCAACACTTCTACTTTAAAGTGTTAGTTCACCGTTACAGAAAAAATGAAAAAGTGAAATAACACTGGACACCCATCCCACCCCCGGTTGCTGCTGTACTTACCTCTGGGGTTGCTGAGCTGTCAGCCCCCCACAGCCAGTCCAGCGACAGTGCTGACAAATTAGAATTGATCTGGTCCACCCTGAAAGTGCTGCAAAGGGAAGTGGGAGAAAAGTGGGGATTTCAAATCCATGGACTGGTGGATTGGATGGGGTGCTGACAACTCAACAACCTCGGAGGTAAGCACAAGGGGGACTGGAGGGTGGGGTGGGTTGAGCGTCTTTTTTATTTTAGGAGTCCATTTACTGCAGGAAGTGTTAAAATCTTGTGCTAGCAGCACACTGGAATGTCAGGCCGCTGCTCAACACAGAGGCAGTGGTCCAGGATTTCAGTTTTCATTCCCCTGCCCTGTGCTTCAATTATCAGTACTTCTCTAAGAGTATAAAAAACAGGGGTTTGGTCGGCTAATTATCTGCAAATTGTGCCACATCCTAGATTAAGAATTTAAACAAAGATAATTCCCCTAGTGGACTTTAAAGGCACATATGACAGAATGTGTAGGAGAGTATGTTAAGTAGACAACAATTTATTAATTACAAAAAGCTCTCATAAAGACATCAAACAAATGACATAAATAAAAAAGGAATGCGATTACACATATTTATAGCAATACGCTTGCACCCGACGCGTTTCAGAGTTGTTTTAGCCTCCTTCTTCAGGAGTGGTTGTAAGTTTTAACAAAGATTTATTGGTATATATAAATATTGGCTGCGCATTCCAGAAAGGTTTAAAAACAACGGTGCTGACACATATTGCCCATCAAGCGCGTCTTCCAATCGTGGTGTGTAAAACTTTGTTTAGTATATCCAAAGTATTCATATGGCCTCTATCGAGGTGGAGATAACTGGGTAAGGATGTATGAGGTGGTTTTACTTCCTTATGATAGGAAGGAAGGCCCATTAATCGAGGGCACTTTGGATATACTAAACAAAGTTTTACACACCACGATTGGAAGCTTGATGGGCAGTATGTGTCAGCACCGTTGTTTTTAAACCTTTCTGGAATGCGCAGCCAATATTTATATATACCAATAAATCTTTGTTAAAACTTACAACCACCCCTGAAGAAGGAGGCTAAAACAACTCCGAAACGCGTCGGGTGCAAGCGTATTGGTATCAATAGCTATAAATATGTGTAATCGCATTCCTTTTTTATTTATGTCATTTGTTTGATGTCTTTATGAGAGCTTTTTGTAATTAATAAATTGTTGTCTACTTAACATACTCTCCTACACATTCTGTCATATGTGCCTTTAAAGTCCACTAGGGGAATTATCTTTGTTTAAATTCTCTAAGAGTATGGGCAGTGTTAATCGGAACACTGGGGCTGCTAAAACGAGCTGCGCTTTACAACCGCGCGCCTCAGTGTGAAAGTGACCTAAGTGTCGAACTCCTGGAGACCCAGGCTGTTGTTCTCTAAATTGAGCAGCAGTGCAACTTTCTTATTTATTTTATTTTAAACTTACTTATTTATTAAACTCTGGCTGCAGCAAATAGGAATGTTAAAGCTGAGCTCCAGTCTTAACTTCAGTCTTTCTCAGTTGTGGAGGCTCCTCTCCTGTACTGTATAGGGTGCATTAGAAGCTGCAGCAGGGTGCTGTTGTAGAGCTTTTGGCAAAGAAGCCAGTGCTGGGACAGTGTGGTGTAAGAGGGAGTGTGAGAGCAGAGGACCGGACCGGACCCTCCCCCCCCAGAGAGCGGCAGCGCGGCGGACCGGATCCCCACACGACCGGACCGGACCCCTGTATTGTGAGTACCTGTGTATTGTGTGTGTATTGTGAGTACCTGTGTATTGTGAGTACCTGATTACTGTACTGTGTGTGTATTGTGAGTACCTGAGTATTGTGTGTATTGTGAGTACCTGTGTATTGTATGTGAGTAGTGTGTGTGTATTGTGAGTACCTGTGTATTGAGAGTATTGTGAGTGCACGTGGACTGTGAGTGCATGTGGGCTGTGAGTACATGTGGACTGTAAGTACACGAGTCCTGTGAGTGCATGAGTACTGGGAGTACACATGGACTGTGAGTGCATGTGGACTGTGAGTGCATAAGTGCTGTGCTGTGAGTGCACGTGGGCTATGAGTGTATGTGGACTATGAGTGCACGAGTGCTGTGAGTGCATGAGTGCTGGGTGTACACATGGACTGTGAGTGCATGTGGACTGTGAGTGCATGAGTGCTGTGAGTGCACATGGACTTTGAGTGGATGTGTGCTGTGAGTGCACGTGGGCTGTGAGTGTACGTGGACTGTGAGTGTACGTGGACTGTGAGTGCACGTGGACTGTGAGTGCATGAGTGCTGGGAGTACACATGGACTGTGAGTGCACGTGGACTGTGAGTGCATGAGTGCTGTGAGTGCACATGGATTTTGAGTGCATGTGTGCTGTGAGTGCACGTGGGCTGTGAGTGCACGTGTGCTGTGAGTGCACGTGGACTGTGAGTGTACGTGGGCTGTGAGTACAAGAGTGATGTGAGTATATGTGGACTGTAAGTACACGAGTCCTGTGAGTGCATGAGTGCTGGGAGTACACATGGACTGTGAGTGCATGTGGACTGTGAGTGCATAAGTGCTGTGAGTGCACGTGGACTGTGAGTGCATGTGTGCTGTGAGTGCACGTGGGCTGTAAGTGTATGTGGACTATGAGTGCACGAGTCCTGTGAGTGCACAAGTGCTGTGAGTATATGAGTGCTGGGAGTACACATGGACTGTGAGTGCATGAGTGCTGTGAGTGCACATAGACTTTGAGTGCATGTGTGCTGTGAGTGCACGTGGGCTGTGAGTGTACGTGGACTGTGAGTGTATGTGGACTGTGAGTGCACGAGTCCTGTGAGTGCACGTGTGTTGTGAGTGCTCATGTGTGCTGTGAATACCTGTGTATTGTATTGTTGAGTACCTGTGTATTGTCTTCTTGAGAACCTGGGAATTGTTGAGTGTTAGTGTCAGGAAGCTAGTTGTTAGTTAATTTGGACAGGGTATAACACCCAATCCCCATTAAATTAGTAGGTACGATGCCCGGCAGGTGTGGAGACTCGGTGTACATCTTGCAGAATGTATGCATTTCTTGATCATCCGATCGAGGACGGACACTGCTGTGCAAGATGTAAGCACGTTGTTTCCCTGGAAGCCCAGGTTCTGAATGTAGGGAAGCAATTATCAGCAGAGAAGAAACTCTATACTAAAGGAGAATTGGGATCATGCCCAGCAGGTGCCGGCAGGCACCAAAACCAAAAGGGAGGAGGCGGAGGCGGGCCTCCTATCATAATTTGGATTAGTGGCAAGGATGAGAAATGTCATTATAATGGGTGATTTCAATTATCCAGACATAGACTGGGAGGAAGGAACTGCGCATTCATCTGAGGCTCGCCAGTTCCTAAATGTCTTGCAGGACAATTTCATGGGTCAGATGGTAAATGCACCAACTACAAACAAACCGTATACAGCATCTAATGCCCATGGGGCCATTATTTATAATATGTGCGCTCCCATATGAGAAATGTTTGGGGTTATCGGGGAAAGAAGGAATTAATGTTTATTTTATTTCCCCCCTCTTTCCCCCCCTCTTTTTTTTCTTTTTTTTTTCTTTCCCCTTTGGATTAATAATTGTTATACTGGATTTTGAAACCGTATTATTATATTTTTGGTTCAATGTGTATGATGTCTTGTTGTGTTTTGTTTATTAAGAAATTTAATAATTTATAAAAAAAAAAGAAACAATACCGACCTGATAACGGATGTGGAAATAAGGGGCAATTTAGGAAACAGCAATCACAGGTCAATTAGTTTCAGTATAAATCACACAAATAGGAAACATAAGGGGAATACAAAGACACTGAATTTCAAAAGAGCCAACTTCCCTAAACTACGATCCTTGCTAGAAGATACTAAATGGGATAAAATCTTAGGAACAAAGAACACGGAGGAAAAATGGGTATGCTTTAAGAGCACATTAAATAAGGGTATTAGCCAGTGCATCCCAATGGGAAATAAATTTAAAAGTGCTAATAAAAGTCCTGGGTGGCTTAACCAATGTAGGTATGCATATAAAAGCAAAGGAGAAGGCCTTCAAAAAATACAAGGCTGAGAGATCATCATCATCATTCCAACTTTACAAAGAATACAAGAAATGTAAGGGTGCAATCAGAGGGTTAAGATAGAACACAAAAGGCACAGAACAGAGGAGAGTAAAAACATTCCCAAGAAATTCTTTAAGTACATTAATAGTAAGAAAGGGAAGTCAGATGTTGGTTCCATAAAGAATGATGAAGGGAATCTGGTTACTAAGGATGGAGAGATGGCAAAGGTATTGAATTTATTTTTCTCATTGGTCTCCACAAGGGAAACGGGGGGCTTCAGTAACCAAAACTGCAATGTTTATTCTCATGACACGTCACAGGAAGCACCATCATGGCTAACAGAGGACAGAATTAGAAATAGACCTGAAAAACATGACATTAATTAGTCACTGGGACCAGATGGCTTGCCCCCCCCCCGAGGGGAACTCAGTCAAGTAAGTGCCAGACCATTGTAACTAATTTTTAAGAACAGTCTACTGACTGGAATGGTACCAGCTGTTGGAGAAAAGCCAATGTGGCACCAATATTTAAAAAAGGGCCAAGATACATCCCTGGGAATTACAGACCAGTTAGCCTAACATCAATTGTATGCAAGCTCTTGGAGGGGATGATAAGGGACTATATACAAGATTTTAGTAATGGCAACGGTATCATTGGCAGTAATCAGCATGGATTCATGAAAAATCGTTCTTGCCAAACCAATCTTTTAACCTTCTTATGAGGAGGTGAGCTGTCATCTAGATAAAGGAAGGTCTGTAGACGTGGTGTATCTGGATTTTGCAAAGGCATTTGACACAGTTCCCCATAAACATTTACTGTACAAAGTAAGGTTTGTTGGCATGGACCATAGGATGAGTACATGGATTGAAAACTGGCTACAGGGGCGAGTTCAAAGGGTAGTGATAAATGGGGGGGTACTTGGAATGGTCCAGGTGGAAAGTGGGGTCCCCCATGGTTCTGTCCTGGGACCAATCCTATTTAATTTATTCATAAACGACCTGGAGGATGGGATAAACAGTTCAATCTCTGTATTTGCGGGGGCTATACTAAGCTAAGCAGGGCAATAACTTATTTGCAGAATGTGGAAACCTTGCAAGAAGGTCTGAACAAATTAATGGGGTGGGCAACTACATTGCAAATGAAGTTTAATGTAGAAAAATGTAAAATAATACATTTGGGTGGCAAAAATATGAATGCAATCTACTGGGGGGAGAACCTCTGGGGGAATCTAGGATGGAAAAAGACCTCGGGGTCCTAGTAGATGATAGGCTCAGCAATGGCATGCAAAGCCAACAGAATATTGGGATGCATTAAAAGGGGATTAACTCCAGTGATAAAACAATAATTCTCCCACTCTACAAGACTCTGGTCTGGCCACAGCTGGAGTATGCCGTCCAGTTCTGGGCACCAGTACTCAGGAAGGATTTACTGGAACTGGAGAAAGTCCATAGAAGGGCAACAAAATTAACCACTTGCCGCCCACCATATAGCAAAATGACGGTGGCAAAATGGTTTCAATATCCTGACCAGAGGTCATATGACGTTCAGCAGTATAACAGCCGCCGCGCGCCAGTGGGGGCGCGCATCACGGCGATCAGTGGTGTGGTGTGTCAGTCTAACACACCACTGCACTGATCTTGGTAAAGAGTCTCTGACCGAGACTCTTTACCACATGATCAGCCGTGTCCAATCACGGCTGATCACAGTGTAAACAGGAAGAGCTGTTGATCGTCTTTTCCTCACTTGCGTCTGTCAGACGCGAGTAGAGTAGAGCCGATCGTCTGCTCCTCTCACAGGGGGGGTCTGGCTGATTGATTATCAGCGCAGCCCCCTGAGGATGCCCACACTAACCACCAGGGACGCCACTAGGACCACCAGGGACGTCACAAGGACCACCAGGGATGTCACCAACAGGTATGCCACCCTAGACCACCAGGGATGCAATCAGTGCCCACAAAGGATGCCAATCAGTGCCCACAATGGGCATCACTGATTGGCAGGCATTATTGTTTGGCACTGATTGGCATCCATCCATACCATCAATTACTGTACATCAGTGCCACCTATCAGTGCCCATCCATGCCCATCCGTGCCACCTATCAGTGCCCATCCGTGCCGTCTATCAGTGCCCATCCGTGCCACCTTTCAGTGCCCATCAGTGCCACCTATGTGTACCCATCAGTGCTGCATATCAGTGCCACCTATCAGTGCCCATCAGTGCCACCTATCAGTGCCCCATCAGTGCTGCATATTAGTAACCATCATCAGTGCCACCTCATTGGTGCCACCTCATCGGTGCCCATCAGTGCCGCCTTATCAGTGCCTGTCAGTGCAGCCCCATCAGTGCAGGAGAAAACTTGCTTATTTACAAAGTTTTGTAACAGAAACAAAAAAAAACTTTTTTTTCAAAATTTTCTGTCTTTTTTTATTTGTTTAGCAGAAAATAAAAATCCCAGAGGTGATCAAATACCACCAAAAGAAATCTCTATTTGTGGGAACAAAATGATAAACATTTAGTTTGGGTACAGTGTAGCATGACCGCGCAATTGTTATTCAAAGTGCGACAGCACTGAAAGCTGAAAATTGGTCTGGGCAGGAAGGTGTATAAGTGCCCTGTATTGAAGTGGTTAATAAAGGGACTGGAGGAAATTAGGTTGCGAGCACTGAACTTATTCTCTCTGGAGAGGAGACGCTTGAGAGGGGATATGATTTCAATGTACAAATACCGTACTGGTGACCAGACAATAGGGATAAAACTTTTCCACGAAAGGGAATTTAATAAGACATGCGGCCATTCACTAAAATGAGAAGAAAAACATTTTAAGCTTAAACTGCGTAGAGGGTTCTTTACTGTAAGAGCGGCAAGGATGTGGAATTCTCTTCCACAGGCAGTGGTCTCAGTGGGGAGCATTGCTAATTTAAAAAAACTATTAGATAAGCACCTGAACGACCACAACATACAGGGATATACAATAAAATCACACATACACTGTAGATTGGACTTGATGGACTTGTGTCTTTTTTCAACCTCACCTACTATGTAACAATGTAAAATGGAGCTTGACTCAATTGTTGGCTGGAGAATGTTCAGTATCCTCTAGCCCTTTTTTCCACAGCCCTGCTGTCCCTGGCCTGCCCCATTCATTCGTTGCTTGAGGCAGTTCACACCAGATATAGTCCAGTGCATTTTTTTCTACATCGAAAACATTAACAGTAGATTATATGGGTTCCAATGGCCTAGTTCACACCAGTGCTGTTAGTTCCAGTGAATACCAGTGGAAAAAAATGCTGCATTTTTTTTCTGAACAGAACTGTACTGGAACGCAGCAAAATGCATAAAATAATGCAATAGATTCATTAAAACTGTGTTACAGCAAAAAAAAAAAAAAACCTCAGGAAACTTTGAAAAAAACATCAAAAACGCTCCAGAACTCAGCAAAAACGTATTAAAAAAAGAAACACATCCAGAACGCATCTGGACTGCATTTTTGTGGTGTAAACCAGCCCTAAACCTCTGACATGAAATATGAACAAAGCATATCCCTCTATAGTATGTACCTGTCTCAATCCAGAGCACTAAGTATCATTTCTGTCTGCTGCTTCATTCCTCTGCTATCATCAAGACTCACTCCTGACAAGTTTTCCTGACAAGAGAAAAATGATGATGGCACCACCTGTGATTGACAGCCTCAGCTCGGTTTCTGTGTGCTGTGTAAAGGGGGGTGTGTTACTTCCCACCTATCGGCTCTCAGAGCTCTCCTTCCTGAGTGTAACTTCAGCTCTCCATCCCCTGCTTTTCAAAACTTATGCCGCGTACACAGGAGCGGAATTTCCGTCGGAAAAATCTTGGATGGTTTTTCATACGGAATTCGGCTCAAGCTTGTCTTGCATACACACAGTCACACCAAATTCCGACCGTCAAGAACACGGTGACGTACAACATGTATGACGGGACTAGAAAACGGAAGTTCAATAGCCAGTGCGCCACCCTTTGGGCTCCTTCTGCTAATCTCATGTTTATCTCGTGTTAGAAGAAGTTTGGTGAGAGAAGATTCGCACTTTTCAGCCTCGTGCTTTTCATTCTGTTTCTGCTCTTCAGTTTGTGCTTGTGGGTTTGTATCTGGTTTTCAGTGCGTGTAGTCAGTTCGTATCTGTTTTTTCAGTGCGTTCTTGTTCGCTCGTTTCTGATTTTCAGCTCGCTCTTCACAGGCCTTTCTGTTCTTCAGTGCATTCTGTTAGTTCGTCCTGACCAGATGACCGTTTTGAAGCCATGCTGCGGGTACGTACTCATCGTAGAGTTCGTGCTATGCGGGGGCTTGGTGTTTGGGTTCTTGCTTTGACCCAAGTCCAGTCCATGAACGGGGGGGGGAGGAGTTCATGGACCAAGAATTGGTTTGCACCAGCGTGACCAATTCTCTCATATGCCTTTGCTGCATGAGATCCAGGAGAATAAGCCTGATGATTTCAGGAATTTTCTCAGAATGACAGACCCCCTTTTTCACCATCTGTTGACTTTGCTGTCCCCTTGTATTACGAAGCAGGACACCTGCATGCGGCAAGCCATCACTCTGGAGCAGGAGGCTAATTGCCACGTTGCGGTACTTGGCGACGGGGAGAAGTCTATAGGTCCTCAAATTCTCTACAGGCATCTCCCCCCCAGGCTCTGGGGATCATTATTCCAGAAACCTGTTCTGCCATCATACAGGTCCTGCAGAAGGACTATATTAGGGTACGTTTTCTCCTTTAACATCACATTCTATGTATTTAATGTATGCTAATGTATTGTATTTCTTTCATCATTCCCTAATTACCATGATTGTAATATGCTGTGAATGTCCCCTTTCTGCCCATGCATGCTATAAGCTTTTAATGGTCCTTTTTTGTCCTTCATGCATATTTACCTTCACTAACCTCCCCAGCATGCTATCCTGGGCCCATATACACCTAGCCTAGTCACTTAACATGTATTTTGTCAGCTCCATTGTAGTGCTTTACCCTAAACACCCCCTAAAATGTGTCCAAATATTATTGTTGTCCTTAAATTCAGGCAGAGTGCCAGAGGCTTTTTTTGGGGGTCCAAAACTCATTTATAACCCCCCCTCCCCTAAAATGTTTCCAATGGGCCATCAGAGGGGGTGAGGAATCTGATAAGAAGACCTTATAGTTTGTCTTTAAATACTCTTTAAAATAAATGTTATACTGATGTTGGCCAAGAATGTTTGTGTCTAATCTGCTTGCAATGTTATGTGCAAAAGTACTAATATTTTTTTTTCTTTTTTGACTCCACAGTTTCCTTTAATGCCACAGGAATGGCAGACTGTGGCTTCCCAATTTGCTCATTGTTGGGACTTTCCCAACTGCGGAGGGGCAATCGATGGGAAGCAGGTCCACATCATCCCACCACCCCACTCGGGGTCATACTATTTTAAATATAAGGGGTTTCATAGTATTGTGTTGATGGTGGTGGTGTCGGCGACATACTAGTTTCTCTATGTGGACGTGGGGAAGAATGGTCGGATGTCGGATGGTGGAGTCTTTGCCCCGATGGAGTTCTACACACGTCTCCAGAGTGGTAGCTTGGGATTGCCACCTGCGGAAGAGAACGTGGAAGGACTCCTATTTGTTTTTAGCGCTGATGAAGCATTTGGTCTGGGTGATCACCTGATCAGGCCATTCCCCCAGAGGACCCTCACCCTGGAGAAGAGGGTTTTTAATTACCATCTCGCCAGAGCCAGAAGAGTTGTGGAGAATGCCTTTGGGATAATGGCCAGCCGGTAAGCTTTTACTCCGTGCACATTCACATGTGTGTTGTAAAACATTTTTGGGTAAAAAAACATCATCTTGGTTTTATAAAGTTTTACCTTGAATATTTTTTTTTTAGTACATAAACAGGCATGTTTCAAAACATAACATACACAACTCAGGAACTTACAAAGTTCAACATTGAAAAAATGAAGGCAATATCAGACATTATAGTGTCAAAAATGTGTTGATATTGCCTCCATCAGATGGGGTGATGTCACCCCTGTAAAAGCCACATTTTGAAGATGCACACAAATTGGGAGTCAAACTGGGGATTTCCCTCCTGATTCCATGCCTAATGTCAACATGTGCTATCTCCCATCATGGATGGACGTGTTTTGGGGGTACAACCACTTCCTCTCACCTACTTGAGTTACGAGGAAGGGGTTGCACCCACAAAACGCGTTCATTGATATCCCCTGATGGCAGATAGCACATGTTGACACACTGTGTGCATCTTCAAAATTTGGCTTTTAAAATGTGTAAAAAATTTGAAAAAATTGGTCCCAAAAAATAGAAAATGGTGTCATTTTGTTGTTATGTAGCTTCTTCCTAGTTCTTCAGTTTTTGTTTTATGTCATTTGTTTTTTGCTTTATGATGTCTAAATCCTGACTACAAAACATTATGTCCTGGATTAGCCTTTGTGCACTGTCACTCGTGAAATGAGGAGATTGTTCTTGCACATCACCTAAAAGAAAAAATACACACCATGTATTATAAATATGCAGGCATACATCTATTACCTGAATCTGTGGTCTCAGACACTCACCTGTTGTGGTGACAATTTCAACCACCTCTCCTTCCTCCACATCCTCTGGTTGTAGTGTCCTCTGTTCCCCTTCTTCAGGAGGTGGGGGGTTCCTGGTGTCCTCAGACGTTCAGAGTCTTTTCTCCCCTATGAGAATGAAACAAAAGGTATACTTAGCACACTGATATTTGAGGCCAGAAATAGGAATATGAAATATTGCTTGGAAGTGGGGTAAAATTGTCTGTTTTGGCAGAGTTCCAAGCTGAAGACATGATTGTTTCCCTTACCAAAGCTGGAATAATTACCTTTTTTGGACAAGTTTCACACATGGAGACACCCCAAGTATCCACTGGAGTACCTGTGTGGGACACCCTAAAAAGTTTGTTTTTGTGTCCCACACTAGTGCTCCTGAGTCCAGATGTGCAAAAAGCTGCTGAGTGTCCTCTCCTTACACTGAATCAAGTTTGCAATTCTTTCTAGTTTCAAACACATCTAGACAACAATGTCCTAAACTTCTTTTAACACAAATTAGCATGAATAAATGTAGTTACTAGATTAGATTACTGTGCCCATGAAAATGAAAGTAGCCATTTTAAACTGTACAACAGTAAAGAAAAGCACATGGAGCAGCATGCAAGTAATAATAATAATAGGAACAACTACTTACTTTTTTGAAACACTTTCTTGATCCTTCTGTACTGATCCTGCTCCCTCAATTTCAGGTCTGACCAGCGTTTCCTCAATTGCTTCTTGGATCGTCGTACCTCAGAATTCCTGTGCAGACTCTTCACAACTTTAGACATGATCTTGGCCTTTCTCACATTTGGGTTTAGGTACGGTCCATACTTCCCATCATAGTCGGCCTTTTCAAGATGTCCACCATCTCCACCATCTCTACAAAGGCCATATTTGAGGCCTTAAATCTCCTGTGGGATCGGGATGTTTCTGGCTCCGGGCTTTCCTCCTCGTTACTGCTATTGCGCACCTGCTGTGTCTCCGCCATGTTCCTCTCCCACTGCGACGAAAGAGAAGGTGCGGGGAATATTGTAGAAAGAATGTCAGGGGCAGGCGATGCGGGCAGAGTTTCACGCATGCGCAGTGTATATAAAGCTAACACGCGTGTGTCGTACATACGATCTGTGAGTGGAGGAAGTGCTGATCGTGAGAACGAAGGTAACATTTTAACTTGGGACATCAGTGGCCTATACTGATTCGAGATTGAGGCCTATATTGGGTTAAGATAAGAAGAGTTTAGCCTATTAGTGTTTTTGTCTTGTTTTTCGTCTTGCAGCAAATATGAAACAATTCAAAGACCCGGAATTCAAGGGCCAGTTCATAGGCAGATACAGGGATATGAGAAATTTGTGGGAGGTTAAGAACCCCTTATATCGAAATAAACCAGCTAGGAAGGCATCGCTGGAGGAGGCGGGGGTAAGTGTCAGCCAGGAGGAGGCAGGGGTAAGTGTCAGCCAGAAGGTGGCCAGGCCCATTAGCCTCACCCAATCCCAGGTGCCTCACCTCTGCCTTACAACAAAAAGAGCCAGGAAGGGGAGTAACATGGAGGAGGCAGCACTGGGCCTCATTAAGGACACTAATGAGGCCCTGAAACCCCCCCCCAACGCTGAAGAGGCCTATGGCTGCTATGTAGCTGCAAAATTGCAGCAAATGGAGGAGGGCCAATGCCTCATGTGTGAGAATATTAATTTTCATGCCCTTCAGAAGGGGTTGAGGGGCCAAATTAGTGAGAGCATGCACTTATGTGCGCTCGCCCATCCTCCTCCTCCTTCTGCCACAAGTCCACCTCCAGAGCCACAGCCTCCAAGGAAGGCTGCAGGGAAGGCTGCAGGGAAGTGTGGAGGGAAGGCTGCAAGGAAGACATGAAAGTAATGGCCTGGGTTCAGTCTGGTCTGACAGAAGACGCAGACTGTTGTAGTACCACAGTCTGGGGACATATAAGTCATCTGCTGCTGTTCCTGATCTCTGGGAGTCCTGAACCAGATTGTGCTTCCTATTATATGGACTTCTCAGGCTACCAATTTTTAGTTACAAAGAGTTGATGTGTGCCCTGGGGTACAAAGGCTTCGCAAATTCAAGCAGTTTCTCCAGCGTTGCCTTCCTCTTTATTTTGTTATGAGCCAGAATAAATGGAGATTTTTTAATATGAAAATACTTGCCTATGTGTTTTTCTTCAAAAAGGACAGTTTGTTTGTGAGTAGGCAGGTACATTTCAAAAATACAATGCCGAACTGACAAGGGACAACAACCAACCTCCTTGAGCTTTAAAAATACAAAATAATAATGTTGTTGTGGAAACTTGACACAGAAAAAAAAATTATGGAGATCACTAGAAAATAATTTAAAAATAATCAAAAAACAGGAGATCTTGATAAATAAAAATAAAAAAGATGACTATAAAAAGTATCTCTAAACATTATTATGGAGATTTGGCTTTAAAAACAAAAAAGATTATTCAGGAGATCACGAGAAATAATCAAGAAATACATTTGTCAGAACTCTGTGTGAATATCAGCAGCAAAACAAATTCATTCTTCTAGCATTATAAAGAACAAAAGAATGCACTGCATTAACCTCGCTGGAGATATTCCCGAGTGTGGCTCGGGGTTAACTTTCAGCACCATTAGTGGTAACCCCGAGCCACACTCAGGATTGCATTGCAGGATCCTGGTGCGGTATACTTACCTTGTCCCCAGGATCGTCTCGTACTTGATTTTGTGCATTCGTGATTTTTTGCGCGTCCGAATTGCATACAGACGATCGTATTTTCGGATAGGAACTTTTTCCGACCGAAAAATAGAGAACATGCTCTCAGTCTTTTGCTGGCTGGAATTCCACCAGCAAAAGTCCGATGGAGCATACACAGTCGCATTTTCCGACCAAAAGCTCTCATCTGAGTTTTGCTGGCGGCATTTCTGATCGTGTGTACGCGGCATACTTGGTCCTGAGTAAATTCTGCACTTTGATTGGATGTAGGGGAAAGATGACTGTAGATAAACAGGTACAACGTATGTAGGAAGATTTTTTCATCTCTGTGTATTACCAGAGACCAGTCACTTCACTGGGTATATGCGAGGGTTTACTTCCACTTTAGGGTTAAAAAAAAGCCCTTAATTATTACATTAATGCATCTACATTACAGTAATAGCTGATGAAGCTTTAGCTGAGCTTAACTGTGCTGTTATACATGGGTAACATATCTGTTTTCAATGTCTTTGATTATTTCCTTATTTCCTTTTTTTTTTCAGGCAATATTACGGACTTGAGAAATGACAGTCTCAGTGTTGGCCTTGTTGATGGTGAGTAACTAGACAATGATCATGTCTGCAGTTAGCTGAGATGAATATCACTGAAATTCTAGGCTCAGTTCACTAAGGGTCCTTTCACACTGGGGCGGTTTGCAGGCGCTATTGCGCTAATAATAGCGCCTGCAAACCGACCAGAAAGTGCCGCTGCTTTCATTCCAGTGTGAAAGCCCCGAGGGCTTTCACACTGGAGCGTTGCGCTGGCAGGACGGTAAAAAAAGTCCTGCTAGCAGCATCTTCGGAGCGGTGAAGGCGCGGAGTGTATACCGCTCCTTCACCGCTCCTGCCCAATTAAATCAATGGGACGGCGCGGCTATACAGAGGCGCTTTGTGGTGGTTTTTAACCATTTCTCGGCCGCTAGCGGGGGGTAAAACCGCCCCGCTAGCGGCCGCATACCGACGGTAAAGCGCCGCTTACAATAGCGGCGCTTTACCGCCGACGCCCGCCCCAGTGTGAAAGGGCTCTAAGAGTTAAATACCGTATGAGCATTAGTGCAAAATAACTTCTGTTATATTTTTTTTTTTGTGTGGTATGTATCTCAGAAGCAGTCAATGCACAATAAAACTCACATCAAATACTGTATACAATATATTTTTTATTTTGCGGTGCTTAATGTGTTGTTTTGCGCCACAGACGAGACCTCCAGCTGCAGTGGTAAGTGAAACATTGAGCAGTGGTATTCCTACCCCTTCTAAATGTGACAGAAGAAGCTGGCAGCAGAATGTAAACAGTGACAGTGGTGTGAGGTCCCCCCACAGGCTGCATGCTCAGATAAGGGTCTGGTATGGATTTTGGGGCACCCCGCACCATTTTGTTTTGTTCTTTTGGTATGCGGTCCCCCCGTGAATTGTTGACTTCTACACAGGTCTATATGGTATTTAATGAGCGTTTATTATTTTTTCAGTAAGTTTCCATATCACACGTGATACTTGGATTAAATAGTTGTTTCACATGACCCAAACATCACATGCAATTATGCTGCGTACACACGACCGGTTTGGCGTCGGAATAAACTCCGAAGGTTTCTCCGACGGAACTCCGATGGAATTCCATTCAAGCGGTCTTGCCTACACACGGTCAAACCAGTCCGACCACAGTTCGACTGCCAAGAACGCGGTGATGTACAGCACGTACGACGGGACTAGAAAAAGGAAGTTCAATAGCCAGTAGCCAATAGCTTCCTTCTCGTACTTGGTCCGTCGGAAGAGCATACAGATGAGCGGTTTTCAGATAGGAATTGGTTCCGTCGGAAATATTTAGAACATGTTCTATTTCTGGGTCCGTCAGAATTTTCGAAAATAAAAGTCCAATGAGGCACACACACGATCGGAATAGACGATGAAAAGCTTCCGTCGGACTTTTTCTGTCAGACATTCTGCTCCTGTGTACGCGGCTTAAGACATGTGCATGATAAATAATTGGTTTTGTTTTGATTCGTTAATCTAGTTATTTCGTTTAGTTAAATTTGGTTGATTCGTTCAATCCGTATTCCGGATTCGTATTCGGAATTCGTTTTATGTGTTTTATCGAATTTTCTTCAAATTTACTGTTTTTTTTTTCGATTTGAATCAATACAATTTGAATCGGTCGAATCAAAATTTTTGGATTTTTTTCGATTCCAATGCGGCAGTCAAAATGTTTACATTTAAAAAGTGTATTTTGATTACAATGACAATTTAAATCACCTTTGGCTTAACTAAAACAGCATTATTTCGAAATGGTACTCTAATAATACACACAGTCATTGATTTCAGAAATATGTTTACAGTTCAAATTCAAATGGAATTTGATGTAAAATTCAATTCGAATTTCAATTCGAATTTCGGAAATTCGGCCGAATTTCGTTTCTTTATTCGGAGCATTCGGTACACTTCGTTTATCCAGTTCTGGACCAGCAGTCGCAGTTTTACCTCGACAGGTTGGCCCGGCTGCGCAAAATCACATTACTATATGTTCTGCATGCGGCCGGCCACGACGATTGGATTCCATCAGGAACCGATCAATCCCCAGGCCCAGGCCAATGAAATCTGGCCTGGACCTGGTTATCGCTCCTGGTGAATGAGACCCTTCCCCTGCATGTGTAAGTGTAAACCCACAGGGGAAGTGATGTCATCTCTCCTCATGTCGGTCTTTTCTGTTCCAGACCGAGAGGAGAGAGCATCTAAAAGTGAGTTGCACAACACTACACTGACACCAGGTCATGTACACACATAATTCACCCCCCGATCACCCCCCCAGTTAACCCCTTCACCACCTGTCACTGTGTCACCCAGTGCAACAATCAGATTTTTTTTGATCACTGTACTGGTGTCATTAGTGACAAAAATCAGTGTTAGGGTAATTACTCTTAGGCCCAGATAGGTCTAGGGACCCCCCCTAACCCCTCCAATAAAGGTTTAACCCCTTGTTTACCCCCTGTCACCTGTGATCACAATATAAGTGTCACAGGTGACGCAGTTTAGCTAGTTTATTTTTTATAGTGTCAGGGCACCCACCGTATTTTACCCAATAAAGGTTAAACCCCCGGTCACCTGGCGGGTGATCAAAGTTAGGTTTTAGCATCAGACAGGGTCTGCGTCGCCCCAGGCAGCGTCAGATTAGTGCCAGTACCGCTAACACCCACGCACGCAGCATACACCTCCCTTAGTGGTATAGTGTCTGAACGGATCGATATCTGATCTGATCAGATCTATACTAGCATCCCCAGCAGTTTAGGGTTCCCAAAAACGCAGTGTTAGCGGGATCAGCCCAGATACCTGCTAGCACCTGCGTTTAGCCCCTCCGCCCAGCTCAGCCCAGCCCACCCAAGTGCAGTATCAATCGATCACTGTCACAAAACACAAAACACATAACTGCAGCGTTCGCAGAGTCAGGCCTGATCCCTGCGAATGCTAACAGTTTTTTTGCAGCATTTGAAGTAGTCGCTGACAGTCAGGTGATTTTTTTACCTGTGAGTCTCACTAGTGTACCAGTAAATTTAGAGACCAAAATGTCAAATCGAAGGTACACTAGTGAAGAGGCCTACACGTTTCTGAGCATGACAGATAGTAAAGAGGAAGTCACTCATCTGTCAGATTCAGCCTCAGAATACGAACCTGTAGACAGCAGCGGTACCCTGACAGATAGCTCTGACAACAGAGTTGTGGTCCTTGCCAAGGTCAGGCATACCCGACCCCGATCTTCTTCTGCTGTCGTTGAGGTGCAAGAACCGCAGGGCTCTCGTATGGGGCAGAGAAGTACTAGCGCCGCTATTCCTTCTGGTGAACTGGCAAGCACCAGTGGCCTAGTACATCCTGGTCATACATCCAGCACTGCAGTAACACTTGGTGACGTGGCGAGTCCCATAAGTGCAGTTCAAGCTGGCGAGGTGGCAAGCACGAGTAGTGTCCCGCTGCCACCAAGAAGAAGACAAACACATGCCCGTCAAGCCCATAGTGCCTTTCCTGCTCCATTCACCAATCCTAATTGGGAACCCACCACTTCTGCAGCACCTGTACTTCCCCCATTCACTGGCCAACCTGGAATTCAGGTGGAAACTGTTGATTTTACGTCACTTTTTATTTGCTGTTTTTCACCAAAGATCTCTATAGATCTATTGTGGACCAAAGCAATTTGTATGCTGGTCAATTCATCGCCGCTAATCCCCAGCTGACCCTTGCCAGAGATTGGAAACCAATTACGGTTTCCGAATTTAAGAACTTTCTGGGCCTATCCCTCCTCATGGGCATAACTAAAAAGAGTGAGTTGTGGTCATATTGGTCCACTGACCCAATTTACCATATGCTCTTGTTCTCTGCCTCCATGGCGAGGGCACGATACGAGCAGATCTTGCGGTTCATGCACTTCAATGACAATTAACTCTGTTGTCCTCGGGGTGACCCTCGATTTGATCGGCTCTACAAAATTTGGCCCCTCGTAAACCACTTGAACCAATGTTTTGCAGCCTTGTTTACTCCCGATCAAGTTGTCTGCGTTGATGAGTCCCTGATTAAGTTTTCTGGCCCCTTGTCTATCAAACAGTATCTTCCCAACAAGCGTGCCAGATACGGGGTGAAGATGTATAAGCTCTGTAACAAGAGCCACAGGCTATACATGTAGTTTTATGGTTTACGAAGGAAGAGATAGTCACGTAGAGCCAGAGAACTGCCCAGACTACATAGGGAACGCTGGTAAGATAGTGTGGGACTTAGTGTCACCCTTATCCGGAAAGGGGTACCACTTGTATGTGGACAATTATTACACGAGCGTGCCACTTTTTAGTCACCTTTTTGATTATGGAATTGGCGCATGTGGCACTGTGTGATGTAATTGCCGGGGCTCCCCCCAACGGCTTGTAGAATCCCGACTTAGACGGGGGGAGAGAGCCTGCATGAACCGTAATGATTTGTTATCAGTGAAGTGGAGGGATTCACAGAATGTTTTTGTTCTGTCCTTGCTTCACTCAGACATGGCAGTCCAAATTCCTACGGTGACTGGTGTTGTGGAGAAACCCCTCTGTGTCCACGAATACAACCTTAACATGGGAGGGGTGGACCTCAACGACCAGTTGTTGGCGTCGTACCTAATTGCCCATAAGGCCAGACGCTGGTACAAAAAAGTGTCTGTTTATTTATTTCAATTGGCTTTGCTGAATGCTTTTGTGCTATACAAAGCTTCAGGATGGACTGGATCCTTCCTTAAATTCCAAGAAGAGATTGTCAGAACCCTTCTGTTTCCAGACGGTGCTCTTGCCCAACTTCCCAATCCAAATGCAATGAGCCGGTGCATGAGAGGCATTTTCCTTTTGTCCTTCCTGGTACCCCTACCCAAAGAAACCCCCAAAAAAGATGTGTCTGCAGCAAAAGCGGATTTAGGCATGAAACCCGCTTTTATTGTCCCTCCTGTCCTGACCAACCTGGTCTCTGCATTGGTGAATGTTTCAAAAGCTACCACACACTAGTGGAGTTTTAGTGTAGGGTACAGCACCACACAGTCCAGGACACACTAACACAGGGTCTCGGGGTCTCGAAAGATGTGATGGCCATCACATTTTGAGAGACCCTAAACTGCAAAGTTCAGTTTACAGTTTTTTTACAGTTTTTATAAAAGTGAAAAAAAAAAACAAAAAAAAAAAACCACAAAAAAAGCCAAAAATAGTTGTGGTTGTATTTTTCTTCTCTCTCTCTATTGTTCTCTCTCTTATGTTCACTCTCTACTGTTCGCTCACTATTGTTCTATATCTATCTTTTTCTCTTTTATTATTATTATTATTATTATTATTAATATTATTATTATTTTATTTTTACTATGTTTTATTGTATTTGCTTTGCAAGTATAGTATGTTATACTGTAATGTTTGTTTTATTGTTAACCATCATTTGCTTAGCAGGTACGCCATTCAGCTGCAGCACGGGTTTATTTATCTTGACAGCAGCAGCGTTTGCTCCCACGATACATAAAGCCGTGACTCCAGCGCTGTCAGAGGTGATTTCACCACCACAGTTAAAAAAAAATGTTGCATGTATGCCCATCATTAGAAGTGGGTGGATGAAGGGCGATATTCTAATGGTGGGCATACCCACTGATCAATCTCCCTTCTTTTCGTTCAGCCCACAGGCTGCATGAAAAAAAGAATATAACAATGTACGCCCAACAAGGACTAGCAACGTACTGGTATGTTGCTGGACTTTGAGTGGTTATACCAGAATGATGCCTGCAGGTTTAGGTATCATCTTGGTATCATTCTTTTCAGCCAGCGGTCGGCTTTCATATAAAAGCAATCCTAGCGGCTAATTACCCTCTAGACTGCTTTTATAAGCAGTGGGAGGGAACGTCTTCCTCCTCCCATCATCTTCCATGGTTTTCTCAGGCTCTCCTGTCCCAACAGGGAACCCAAGAATGCAGCCGGTGGTTCAGCCACCTAACCAGAGAGCTGATCAGAGACCAGAATGGCTCCAATCCTCTCTATGGCCAAAGAAACCGGAAGCTACGAGCATTTCATGACTTAGGTTTCGCTGGATATAAACAGTGCCATTGGGAAATTGGCACAGCATTTTATCACACCGATCTTGGTGTGGTCAGATGCTTTGAGGGCAGAGGAGAGATCTAGGGTGTAATAGACTCCAATTTTTTCAAAAAAGAGTACCTGTCACTACCTATTGCTATCATAGGGGATATTTACATTTACATTCCCTAACAACAAGATAACAAAAAAAAGATAAAAAAAAAAAAAAAAAATGAAAGGAACAGTTTAAAAATATAATAAAAAAGCAAAATAAATAATTAAAAAAAAAAGCACCCCTGTCCCCCCCATGCTCACGCGCAAAGACGAACGCAAGCATCGGTCTGGTGTCATATGTAAACAGGGGCAGTACAGAGGGCAGTAATTTTAGCAGTAGACCTCCTCTGTAGATCTAAAATGATAACCTTTAAAGGCTTTTAAAAATGTATGTAGTTTGTCGCCGATGCACGTTTGTGCGCAATTTTAAAGCATGTTGTGTTTGGTATCCATGTGCTCGGCATAAGATCATTTTTTTAATTTCATCAAACATTTGGGCAATATAGTGTGTTTTAGTGCATTAAAATTTAAAAAAGTGTGTTTTTTCCAAAAAAATTGCGTTTGAATCACTGCGCAAATACTGTGTGAAAAAAAAAATTGCAACACCCACCATTTTAATCTGTAGGGCCTTTGCTTTAAAAAAATATATAATGTTTGGGGGTTCAAAGTAGTTTTCTTGCAAAAAAAATATTTTTTTTCATGTAAACAAAAAGTGTCAGAAAGGGCATTGGTGGTTAGAAGAGTGGGTGATGTGTGACATAAGCTTCTAAATGTTGTGCATAAAATGCCAGGACAGTTCACCCCCACCCAAATGACCCCTTTTTGGAAAGTAGACACCCCAAGCCATTTGCTGATAGGCATGTTGAGTCCATAGAATATTTTATGTATTGTCACAAGTTTCGGGAAAATAACACTTTTTTTTTTTGCACAAAGTTGTCACTAAATGATATATTGTTCAAACATGCCATGGTTATATGTGGAATTACACCCCAAAATACATTCTGCTGCTTCTCCTGAGAACGGGGATACCACATGTGTGAGACTTTTTGGGAGCCTAGCTGCGTACGGGACCCCGAAAACCAAGCACCGCCTTCAGGATTTCGAAGGGTGTAAATTTTTGATTTTACTCCTCGCTACCTATCACAGTTTTGAAGGCCATAAAAAGCCAAGATAGCACAACCCCCCCCCCCCTAATTTACCCTATTTTAGAAAGTAGACACCCCAAGCTATTTGATGAGAGGCATGTTGACTCCATGGAATATTTTATATTTTGCCACAAGTTGCGGCAATAAGAATTTTTTTTTTTTTTGCACAAAGTTATCATTAAATGATCTATTGCTCAAACATGCCATGGGAATTTCTGGAATTTCACCCCAAAATACATTCTGCTGCCTCTTCTGAGTACGGGGATACCACATGTGTCAGACTTTTTTGGAGCCTAGCCGTGTACAGGACCCCGAAAACCAATCAGCGCCTTCAGGCTTTCTAAGGGCGTAAAATGGTGATTTCACTTCCTCACTACCTATCACCATTTTGGAGGCCCTGAAATGTCAAGATAGCACAACCCCCCCCCCCCAAATGACCCCATTTTGGAAATAAGTCACTTCAAGCTTTTTACTAAGAGGCATGTTGTGTCCATGGAATATTTTATATTTTGCCACAAGTTTTGGGAAAATTACAATTTTTTTTTACACAAAGTTGTCACTAAATAATATATTGTTCAAAAATGGCATGTTTATATGTGGAATTACACCCCAAAATATGTTCTGCTGCTTCTCCTCAGTACGGGGATACCTCATGTGTGAGACTTTTTGGGAGCCTAGCCGCGTACAGGACCCCAAAAACCAAGCACCGTCTTCAGGCTGTCTAAAGGCGTAAAATTGTGATTTTACTCCTCACTATCTATCACAGTTACGGAGGCCCTGAAATGTCCAGATAGCACAAACCCCCCCCCCCCAAATGACCCCATTTTGGAACGAAGACACCCCAAGGTATTTGCTAAGAGGCATGGTGAGTATTTTGCAGATCTCATTTATTTTTGAAAATAAAGAAAGGAAAGAAAAATGTATTTTTTTTTTTTCTTTTTTCAATTTTCAAAACTTTGTGACAAAAAGTGAGATCTGCAAAATACTCAACATGCCTCTCAGCAGATAGCTTGGGGTGTCTACTTTCCAAAATGGGGTCATTTGGGGGGGGGGGGGGGCGGGTTGTGCTAACTGGGCATTCCATGGCCTCCGAAACTGTGATAGGCAGTGAGGAGTGAAATCAAAAATGTACGCCCTTAGAAAGCCTGAAGGTGGTGATTGGTTTTCGGAGTTCTGTACACGGTTAGACTGCCAAAAAGTTCCACACATGTGGTATCCCCATACTCAGCAGAAGCAGCAGAATGTAGTTTGGGGTGTAATTCCACATATAACCATGCCATGTTTAAAGAATATATCATTTAGTGACAACGTTGTGTAAAAAAAAAAAATTGTAATATTCCCGAAACTTGTGGCAAAATATAAAATATTCCATGGACTTAACATGCCTCTCAGAAAATAGCTTGAAGTGTCTTCTTTCCAAAATGGGGTAATTTGGGGTGGGGGTGTGCTATCTTGGCATTTTATGGCCTTCAAAACTGTGATATAACATATAACCATGCCATGTGTGAGCAATATATCATTTAGTGACAACTTTGTGTAATTTGTTTTCTTTTTGTCATTTTTCAATCACTTTTGACAAAAAAATAAAATATTTAATGGGCTCAACATGCCTCTCAGCAATTTCCTTGGGGTGTCTACTTTCCAAAATGGGGTCATTTGGGGGGGGGGGGGGGTTGTACTGCCCTGCCATTTTAGCACCTCAAGAAATAAGATAGGCAGTCATAAACTAAAAGCTACGTAAATTCCAGAAAATGTACCCTAGTTTGTAGACGCTATAACTTTTGTGAAAACCAATAAATATACGCTTATCGACATTTTTTTTACAAAAGACATGTGACTGAATACATTTTGGCCTAAATGTATGACTAAAATTGAGTTTATTAATTTTTTTTTTTATAACAAAAAGTAGAAAATATCTTTTTTTTTTCAAAATTTTTGGTCTTTTTCCATTTATATCACAAAAAATAAAAATCGCAGGGGCAATCAAATTCCATCAAAAGAAAGCTCTATTTGTGGGAAAAAAAGGACACAAATTTCGTTTCGGTACAGCATTGCATGACCGCGCAATTACCAGTTAAAGCAGCGCATTGCCAAATTGTAAAAAGTCCTCCTGTCATTGAGCTGCCAAATCCTCCGGGGGCTGAAGTGGTTAAACTGTAATTCGAGTATTTGGGTATATCCGAATCTCTGAATAACAAAAAATTTGTCCAAACCATTGTTCGGAACAAAATGAACTGCACGTCTACATGCAATATCCTTTGGTGAATTGAGCCCTCTGTGCTATACAGTATATTCAGTGCACATAAGCTGCGACCATGCACATCAGATTTTTGTTGAAAATAGTATTCTGCAATCCTTCTTTTAGAGCTGCTCACTTTTAATATAAGGACACTTACCTGTCCAGGGATCCCACAATGTTGGCACCCGAAGCCAATTCATCAATCAGCTTTGGGTGCAAGTGCCGGCATCTGTAGTGAGGGAAAGAGGAAGTGAAGCCTTGCAGCTTCACAACCTGTTTCATACTGCGCATGCGCGAGTCGCGCCACACTTTCTGAATGGTCCTGCCATCTTCTGGGACCTGCGTGTGTCCCAGAAGGCATTGGGGAGAGGAGGAGGGAGTAGATCAACGAGCAGTGACATAGATCAATGTGCAGCAAGCTTACCAGGGAGTGGGAGCGAGTACCTGTCAAAACCATGTATCCGCTCCCCTCCAAAAAGTGCCAAATGTGGCAGTGAAGGGAGGGGAGGATACGAACAAATGGAGCTTCCCCTTTTGGGTGGGGCTCTGCTTTAGAATGTTGCAGCAAAAACTAGCTGCTCTTGGGGTAAAGGATCCAACCTGGTTAATTAGAGTTTGGGCCCACTCACTCTATACATTGCCTACATATGCCATTGTCCTTGTACCCACAAAAGACTCCTCAGTTATTTTGCCAGAAGTGGCAGTCTCACAGACAACAGTAAAAATGCCAGCACATTTTCAAATGTCTGTAGTGTAAACTTTTTTTCTTTACAAAAACAGGGTAAAAAAAACACCCCACACTTGTGTGTTTTGGCCATAGGTGGCCTTAGTCATAGCTGGCAACCACATAATTCTTGCTGTCTTAAATACCCTTATTTTGTTTCAAATGTCATTATATGTTAAGACCTCATAAAACCCAGTCTGATAGTATGGCACTTGCTGACCTGACAAGATCTGCAGACAGTATAACTCCTCAAGAAGACACAAAATTTTAACCCAATGCGGTTTTACTTACAGCGAAGTGCAATACAGAGGATGTTATTCAAGTCCTTTGAAGATTAATACACACGAGCGGAAATTCCGCCAGCAAAAGTTTGATGAGAGCTTGTGTATGCTCCATCGGACTTTTGCTGGCGGAATTCCAGCCAGCAACAGATTGAGAGCATGTTCTCAATTTTTCGGTCGGAAAAAGTTCCGATCTGAAATTCTGATCGTCAGTACCAATTCCGACGCGCAAAATTCCTACGCATGCTCGGAAACAATTCGACGCATGCTCGCAAGCATTGAACATTATTTTCTTGGCTCGTTGTAGTGTTGTACGTCACCGCGTTCTTGACGGTCGAATGTTCAGCGAACTTGTGTGACTGTGTGTATGCAAGCCAAGCTTGAGCGGAATTCCGTCGGAAAAATCATCCAATATTTTTCCAACGGAAATTCTGTTCGTGTGTACGAGGCATAATAGGACAGTGACTTTCTGAACCCAAGGCCCCATACACACTATTAGATTTTCTGCAGATTTTTGTCTTCAGATTTACCAAAACCATGTAGTGCAAGGGCCTGCCTGATTGCATACAAATTGAAACTCTAATGCCGTGTACACACGAGCGGTCTTTTCGACCGGACTGGTCCGACGGACTATCCGACGGACTTTCAACGGACTTTCCGAATGAACGGACTTGCCTACACATGATCACACCAAAGTCCGACGGATTCGTACGTGATGATGTACGACCGGACTAAAATAAGGAAGTTCATAGCCAGTAGCCAATAGCTGCCCTAGCGTCGGTTTTAGTCCATCGGACTAGCATACAGACGAGCGGATTTTTCGACCGGACTCGAGTCCGTCGGAAAGATTTGAAACGTGTTTTATTTCTAGGTCCGTCAGACTTTTGGGAAAAAAAAGTCTGCTGGAGCCCACACACGATCGAATTGTCCGACGGAATCCGGTCTGCTGGACCGAGTCTGCCGGAAACTCTGCTCGTGTGTACGCGGCATTAAGGTCTGACCTCATATTATATGGTTTTGGTAAATCTGAAGACAAAAATCTGCAAAAATTCTAATAGTGTGTATGGGGCTTTAGGCTGATGTCAGATTAGCGACCAGCTTGCAAACCTGCTGCTGGTGAAATTGCTAGCAGCTGGATCGCTAAAAGGCTGTCTGTTTGTCCCTTTGGAATTGCCAAGACTGCTAGATGTCGCTCACATCACTAACATTTGAGATTTTGCATCACTCGGGCCAGCGACAGAGCAACATCTCCCTGCATTTGGATACAGGGGGAGGGCTTTCATAGGGACAGACAGGCAGCCTCTTTAGTGATCCTGCTGCTGGCGATTTGCTGGTAGTGGCAGAATTGCACACGTGTCATTAGCCTGACTCTTCAGGTAAAGTGAAACGAAATGAACAGCAGACTGGGAGTCTCTAGCTAAAGGCTGTGCTAACAGCAAGTGGTAGGTGGAAACACATAGGCGTGCGCACAGGGTGTGCCAGGTGTGCCTGGGCACACCCTAATCACCCTGTGTTGTGCAGATTCCCACTGATATTTCACCAAAGCCTCCTAACGGGGATCCTAAAAAAAAATGTTTAAAAATTATTAAAAAAATAAAAATTGTAAAAAATAATAAATAAAAATAAAAAGCACTGACACCATCCACTGCCCTACTGACTCCAATCTTTGCCCTACTGACACCATCCACGGCTCTACTGACACCATCTATATATATATATATATATAGATATATATATATATATATATATATATATATATATATATATATTTATATATATATACCCTAATGCAATAGTCTGTGCACACCTATGGGGAAGCATACCAATATACTGTATAAACATCAAATAACATTGCCTCTGTGGGACTGAAACCATCCCACCCAGACTATTAAAACAATCTGAATATCAGAGGAATGGGCAAAAGAGAGAGAGCGATTAAAAATAAAGTTAGAAAGAAATGTACCCTCTCTCTCATCTACTGCCAAGAAACAAGATAGGAACGGTCCTGTGGCGATTTCATGGGAACTGCTGATTACAGATATTTAATGAGATAAGTGCCAAGTCTAACTTCTATTTTTCATTCTTATCTGATTTTCAGTTTTTTGTTTTTTTTTGTTTCAGACAATAATAGAGAAATGAACATCACGACTCAGAGCTTTGTCTATTTTGGAAGAGATAGAAGTAAAGAAAAATCTCCATGTATGCTTCTGCAAACCTTTTTTGTGAAGAATTGTGATAGATAACAGCCTTAACAGCCCTTATTACAAATCATTTTTTTAAATGTGCTTTTTTATTGCAGATTTCCTAGAACCTCCTTCTGTTGCTTATTCTTTTCCCCACTTCGGTGAAGACAAACAACTTAACCTTACAGGTAAGTAGAAAACATAAATGTTATAACATAACATTAAGTCTGTATCTACTATGTGTAGGGAGGGATTTCTATCACTGGAGCCTGCAGGGACACATTGCAGCACCCCTCCTCTATAGGCATCTCTTTACACAGAATATCTTCCAGTTGTATTGGTCCTAACCTGGCTTCAATTATTATGGTGGACGATGTGTAAATAAACTTAGAAGAGATGACTGCATTTCTAATGATGAGGGAAAAAAAAGACAACTGATAATTATAAAAGGAAAGGGCTTTACTTTGTCTCTGCTGCATACAAGCACAGGCCTGTGTCACCCAATCACACAGTAACCGGTCTATTTTAAGATCAGTTTGAGATAGTCCCTATACATCTAGACGTTTCTTCCAGACAGGGTTGCCAACCTCCCACAGCATTTTTTACTGACAAAACATGGGGAATTTACTGACAGAGCACATTTTTTTACCGACAACCTGAGAAATTACAGAACTCCTATTGAAAACTAACACAGTGAATATTTGAACAGTATAAATATCTGTATAAACATGATATGGAAACACTGACAATACCTATAACAAAGTAATTTGCTTGATTTACACTTAAAAAGTCAACACAGCATGAAATTATCAGCCCCTGATATTTACTGGTAAAAAAACACTAATTTTTACAAACTGTCAGTAAATTTACTGGTGGTTGGCAACCCTGCTCCCAGATCTTAGGAAATGTATACATGTAGCCACTTTTGGAATATGCCACATTTTCCATTCTTACTATGAAAGTTGGCTCCATGAATCCAACCTTATTCAATTCAATCTTAACTGATAGAGCAACTGACAACAACAATTTTTTTAACAATGTATCTACAAAAAGTAAAGAAATCAATGTATTCCCGTGCTTATGGTGTGTAATATATGGGTAATATGTGTTAATGAGTTGCTGCTCTAATAAATTGCTGTGCCTTAAATATAAGTTAACTTGTGTAGAGCACTGGATTGGATAAGAATTGGGGAACCTACTCCCTATTAGACTTTATGATTAATGTGTAAACCAAGTAATTCCTAATAATAAACAATGTATAAATGAATTATATGTACATGTATCAACATAATCTTCATAGAAAAGTCCATGATATTAAATCTTCATGATTGTGAAATAAGGTTATCCATTGTGAAAAAGTGCATACATTTGTATGAAGGTATGCAAGCATAGAAAACCGTAACAGGAAGTGCACCGCACCGGCCAGATATGACATCACCACCCGCGGTCACCAGCTGTCCATACCTCCATCCAAAAGTGAGTGGATATGTTTTTAACCTCTTGATTTTAGGTAACAAATGAAATGATGCTATGTTGATTGCTTTTGCCGTTTTATCCACACATATGCACGAGTACTTTACTTCCCTAAATACTGAGGAGCCAAGCCAGTGAGGAGGACAACAAGGTCCAGCATACCCAGGATACTTATAAACGCATCTGACTCCTGTTACTGGGGGGTCCATAGCAGCTGGTGAGTGAGTGGGCACACTGAAGAAGAGCACAAGCTGCACTTTATTTGAATTTACAGCACTATGGCACTTTTGCACGATGGATAAGCATAATTCACAATCATGAAGATTTAATATCCTGGGCTTTTCTATGAAGATTATGTTGATGCATTTATGTATTATTCATTTATATATTGTTTATTATTAGGAATTACTTGGTTTACACATTAATCACAAAGACTAATAGGTGGTAGGCTCCCCAATTCTGTTACTTTAGCTACAAATATTGTTCAACAATTGCTAAATGTATAAATATATTGTACTGTGTGACCATAGCATGGCAGAACTGTAGGTGATAAAAAAAAATTGTGTTTGGAAGAAGCCCATAGCTATTCAAAAGAATAAAATGTATCTGAATTAAATAAATGATGTACATAATTATTGGTGCATAGGATCTATCTGCCTTGAAAAAGTATTCACACCCCTTGAAATTTTCCACATTTTGTCATGTTACGACCAAAAACATAAATGTATTTTATTGAGAGAATGGTTTGTGATGTAGATTAGTGACAAATGCAAAAAGGCACCAACATCCCTGACTAGAAGATAGATACAGAGATGTTTTTTAAGGGGATTTTTTGGGTGCCATAAGATCAATAGAACCAAGAGGTTTATAAATAAAAACACATTTCTATCTATACAAAGTTAAAAATTGTAATTAAACAGAGAAAAGAAACAAAAACATTTTGCTTTCTATTCCTTTTCACAAAAGCGGCGACGGTTAAGTGTCTATCCTGACATGTTTTGCCACCAAGGGCTTCCTCAGGGGATTTTTTAACAGTCACTATTTAGAAGACAAAACATACTATAATATACTGTAATGGTATATCATGCCATAAAAAACCAAAGACAAAGAAATAATCAATAACCATTATTTGTTTGCCATGTTTAGCCATGTCATTGCTTACCCAGACCAGTCTCCCAGTACTTTTATTGGGATTTTCTGTCACTTTTCACACTGAGGAGCTTTACAGGTGTTTTTGTGCTACAAATAGCGCCTGTAAAGCACCTGAAAACTGCCTCTTCTGCAGCCCCAGTGTGAAAGCCCGAGTGCTTTCACACTGGGATGGTGCGCTTGCAGGACAGGAGATAAAGTCCTGCAAGCAGCATCTTTGGGGCGGTACGGGAGTGATGTATACACTAGTCCTAAACTGCGTCTGCAGAGCGCTTTGGCAGCGGTGCTTTTTGGGCGCTTTTAACCCTTTCCTCAGCCGCTAGCAGGGGTTAAAAGTGCCTCGCTAGCGGCTGAAAACCGCTGCTACAACAGCGATGCTTTACTGCTAACGCTGCTCCCCGCCCCAGTGTGAAAATAGCCAAAGTGGCACATAATTGTGAAGTGGAAGAACAATGATAAATGGTTTTCAAATTTTTTTACAAATAAATGTCTGAAAACTGTGGCGTGCATTTGTATTCATCCCCCTTTACTCTGATACCCCTAACTAAAATCTTGTTGATCCAATTACCTTCAGAAGTCACCTAATTAGTAAATAGAGTCCAACTGTGTGTAATTTAATCTCAGCATACAGCTGTTCTGTGAAGCACTGAGAGGTTTGTTAGAGAACCTTAGTGAACAAACAGCATCATGAATGCCAATGAATACACTAGACACTAGACAGAATACACTTGTATCAGGGATACAATTGTGGAGACTTTTAAAGCAAGGTTAGGTTATAAAAAAATATCCCAAGCTTTGAACATCTCACTGTTCAATCCATCATCCGAAAATGAAAAGAGTATGGCACAACTGCAAACCTACCAAGACATGGCCGTCCACCTAAACTGACAGGCCGGAGAAGGAAAGCATTAATCAGAGAAGCAGCTAAGATGCCCATGGTAACTCTGGATGAGCTGCAGAGATCCACAGCTCAGGTGGGAGAATCTGTCCACAGGACAACTATTAGTCGTGCACTCCACAAATCTGGCCTTTATGGAAGAGTGGCAAGAAGAAAGCCATTGTTGAAAGAAAGCCATAAGAAGTCCCGTTTGCAGTTTGCGAGAAGCCATGTGGGGGACACAGCAAACATGTGGAAGAAGATGCTCTGGTCAGATGAGACCAAAATTGAACTTTTTAGCCTAAAAGCAAAACGCTATGTGTGGCGGAAAACTAACACTGTACATCACCCTGAACACACCATCCCCACCGTGAAACATGGTGGTGGCAGCATTTTTTTTTTCTTCAGCAGGGACAGGGAAGCTGGTCAGAGTTGATGGGAAGATGGAAGGAGCCAAATACAGGGCAATCTTAGAAGAAAACCTGTAATGCCCCGTACACACGGTCGGATTTTCCGATGGAAAATGTCCGATCGGAGCGTGTTGTCGGAAATTCCGACCGTGTGTGGGCTCCATCGGATATTTTTCATTGGATTTTCCGACACACAAAGTTTGAGAGCAGGATATAAAATTTTCCGTCAACAAAATCCGATCGCGTCAATTCCGACCGTGTGTGGCCTGTTCCGACGCACAAAGTGCCATGCATGCTCAGAAGAAATTCCGACACGGAACAGCTCGTTCTGGTAAACTTAGCGTTCGCAATGGATATAGCACTTTCGTCACGCTGCAATGTTAAAAATGGTTTAATACAGCGCACTCTCTTCTTCTTTATAATGTGACAAGAATAAAGTAGTTTTGCTGCTCATATTCACACACACTTCTCACAAACTTATTTCGTTACTATTTATCGGGATTCCCTCAATATATTTTGATTTCTCACATCTGACAACATAATTTTGTTGTATTTTTTTTTTTTTGTTTGGCTTTAATGTAGATTCTTTTTTTGTGTTTGTATTTTTTTGAAGGGTGTTATTTTTTTTTTTGATTTTTATTTGTACTCCTGAAAAAGTTTGTGTGTGTTTTTTGTGTCAAGTTACCACAACACCATTGATATGTTGTTCTATTTAATCTGTAGGAGATTGTTTGGTGTTGTTGTCCCTTGTTAATTTCACATTTTATGTTAGAAATGTACCTGAATCGTCACCAACAAACTGTCCTTTTTGGATGAAAACACACAGGAGAGTATAATTTTCCAAAATAAAACTTTTATTAAGGGCTCACAACTAAACAAAGAGGGAGGCAATGCTGTAGAAACTGCAGAAATTGGCGAAGCCTTGGACCCCCAGGGCACACATCAACTATTTTCAAGCAAAATTGGTGGCCTGAGGAGTCCATATCTAAGGGAGTGCAGTCTGGTCCAGAAGTCCCAGAGATCCGGAAAGCAGCAGATGACATATATGTCCCCAGGCTGTGGTCATACAAGAGACTGCAGCTTTTGTCAGACCAGACTGAACCCAGGGTCATCACTCTCTGGTCTTCCTTCCACGCTTCCTTCCACGCGGTGGCTCTGGTGGTGGAGTTGTGGCAGCAGGAGGAGGAGGAGGATGGTCCAACTCAATCACGTCGGTCTTGGGTGTTAGTTCCCCACTCACCCCCTTAGTTAGGACTTTATAAATAAGTTGCTCACACAGGAGGCGTTGACCCTCCTGCATGCCCTGCAGTTTGGTGGCAGCCATGCAGGCAAAGGCCTCTTCAGGAGTGGGTAAGGCTCGGAGGGACGCAGAAGCCTCCTGAATGAGCCTGAGCGCTGAATCCTGCATGGGAGTCGCCTTCCTCATTCTTTTATATGGAAGGCGGAGGGGAAGAACCTGAGATTCAGTCAGGCTGCGACTGGTCCCAGGCTTCTCTTGGCTGACAATTAGCCCTGCCTCCTCCTGGCTGCCACTAATCCCCACCTCCTCCTGACTGCCACATTCCACAACCTCCTCCTGGCTGAAGTCTTCCTGTGTATGAAAAAGGGACATAGTTTTAGTTTTTTATTCATCAATCACACACAATTTTCACCTCATGACTGTTGCAAATTGAATGTTAACAAATATAACAGACTAGCATTCTGAGCCCAGCATTTTTCATTCTTGTCCCAATTATTTTTTCCCACTACTGTCTATTGATATGTAAAACACTTTTTTCAATCAGCAATTAGTGATCAATAATAACATCTAATAAACATCATTTATTTATTGACCAGAAATCAGTAGAACAATGCTATACCTGACTCCAGCTGGGCTCCTCCACTTCTTCCTGGCTGGAAGGCCCAGGTTGGACATCGGAAGCCTCAGCTGGGATGGAAGGAAGAGTGGAAGGAAGAGTGGAGAGGGATTCCCTGACTTCAGTCTGGTCTGACAGAAATCGCAGTCTCTCATAGTACCACAGCCTGGGGACATAAACGTCATCTGCTGCAGCTCCGGACCTCTGGGAATCTGTGACCTTCTTGCTCTCCCTAAGATAAGTGCTCCTAAGGCCACCAATTTTGGTTTTTAAATAGGGGGTGGTTGCTGTGGGGACCACCGGCTTCACCAACTCCAGCAGTTTCTCCAGCGCTGCCTGCCTTTTTTGTTTATTGTTATAATGGGGGTGTCTCACCTGCCACAGACAGGGCAGCTCCCTGTATTTGTCTATGAACAGGGGGAGGAAATTGTGGTCATTGAAGCCATCCATTTTCTCTGCAAGACACAACACAAGACAAACCCTAAGGTCAGGCCAAACTCTCCTAATCTTGTTACAATATAGGCTTCAATTTCGAAGCAGTATAGGCCCAAGTTTAGATCTTACCTTCGTTATCACGATCGGCGCTTTCGATGCTCCTTCCTCCGCTCACAGATCGTGCGTAATACGCACACGTGTTACGCTTTATACACACTGCGCATGCGTGTAACTCCGCCCACCCCTGACGTTCTTTCTAGTCTATTCCCCGCCCCTTTTCGTTCTGCGCAGTGGGGGAAGAGCACATGGCGGATACACAGCAGGTGCGTGCTAATTATAGCAACGAGGAGGAGGAAAGCCCGGAGCCTGAAACGTCAAGATCCAGAAGGAGATTTAAGGCCTCAAATATGTCCTTTGGGGAGATGTTGGAGATGGTCGACATCCTGAAGAAGGCCGACTATGATGGAAAGTGTGGACCTTACCCCAACCCCAATGTCAGAAAGGCCAAGATAATTGCGAAAGTGGTCAAGAGTTTGCACCGGAAATTCGGGGTACGACGATCGAAAGATCAGCTCAGGAAACGGTGGTCGGACCTCAAATTACGAGAACATGAGCAGTACAGAAAGATCCAGAGAGTGCTGCAAAAAAGTAAGTAGTTGTCCTGTGTTCCTATTCTTTATGTTTCTTACATTCGTGCTGCTCCATGTGCTTTTCTTACAAGTGTACATTTTTAAATGGCAAATTTCATGTTCATGGGTACATTATTCGTTCGTATCAAACATTTTTCTTTCGGCCTATAAAACACCATTGTTTAGGCCATATGCATTTGGCCACAATTTTTACGCCCTACTTGTCAGAAACTATTTTGGTTGTGTAGATGGCTTTGTTACTAGAATGAAATGCAAACTAGATTCTGTGTAAGGAGAGGACACTCAGCAGCTGTTTTCACATCTGGACACTGGAGCACTAGTGTGGGACACCAGAACACCATTTTTATTAGGGGGCCACACAGGTGCTCCAGTGTATACTATAGGGGGGGGCTACATCTGTGAAGCTTGTACCAAACAGGTAAAGTATTGAAGCTTGACAAAGGACACTGAAAATGCTACATTTTGGAACTCTGCCAAAATAGACAATTGTACCCCACTTCCAAGCAATGTTTCCTATTTATAGTTCTGCCATCAAATCACTGTGTGCTAAGTATAGCATTTTTGTTTTACATAGGGGAGAAAAGACTCGGAGGACATCCCTCATCCGAGGAGACCAGAGACCCCCCACCTCTGGAAGAAGGGGAAATACCCCCAACCCAAGAAGTGCAGGAGGAGGAAGAAGATGGGGTGGAACTAGTCACCACAACAGGTGAGTGTCTGCGACCACAGGCTCAGGTAAGAGATGGATGCCGGCATATTTTTGATACCTTTTTTTGGGGGTTTTCTCTCTTTTTAGGTGATCGTGATGTTGTGGATCCAGATCCTTTCACATCAGAAAGTGCCCAGATCCTGATCGGGGAGATCATGGGCTGTAATTTACAATTGGAAAACCTCAAGAAAAACATCAATGATGTTATTCTAAAAAATAAAAACATCATTGATGTTTTGGGGCGAGTTTAAAACCCCTCCCAATCCCTTTGTTTTTTTGTGTGCTACAATGTTCAAAATGTTTTAAAGATTTGTAGAAAAGCCTAATTTGGAGGATGCACACAGTGTGCCAACATGTGCTATCTGCCATCACGGGAGATCATTGGACGCGTTTTGGGGGTGCAACCCCTTCCTCAATAATAAAGTACTGTAGCTGAGAGGAAGGGGTTTCTCCCCCAAAACATGTCCCTTGATCCCCCGTGATGGCAGCTAGCACATGTTGACATTGGGAAATTTGTGTGCATCTTCCAAATTTGGCTTTTCCTGGGGTGACTTCACCCCATCTGAACGCAATATCAAACATAGTTCCTAAATACTCATGTCTGATATTGCCTTCAAGTTCTACCAAATGTGAACTTTGTAAGTTCAAGATTTGTGTCTTTCTTGTTGGTTTTACACATGCCTGTTTTATCTTAAATGGACATTTATCTGTTTTATAATGCTACCCCAAAAATTGTTATACAACAAACATGTTGGTTTGTTTGAAAAACCTTTTCTAAATGCACATGTGATTGTGCAGGTATTAAAGAGATTGTTAAGCAAGAATGTGTGGATTATTGTGTCAACGCTAAAACACTTTGCTAGTGATGTAATTGGTGTTTTCTGTGAAAATGGGGGTTATTTCCTAAGGGCAAATCCTCTTTGCACTACAAGTGCAGTTTCAGTGCACTTGTAGTGCAAAGTGTCTTTGCCTTTAGTAAATAACACCCAACAGTGCTTTGTATAAGGTTACACAATCACGCCATTTTCTGGACTCAACACATTTCTGTCAGGGTCAGCTAAAACAAACACAAGCAGTAAATGTCCACAAAGATTTTCTTTTTTTTGCTTTTTTATTTGATAAAGGCTTCACAAATTTGCTGGCATATTGATGGCCCCCCTACCCGCAAAGAACTCCAGGTATCGTAACCGGACATCACGGGCACTCAGGGAGGGCAAGCCAGGACGGCCACTTTCAAGCGCCGTCAGTGTTGTTTCATGTATCATTCCGGCCTCAGGCCCAACTGAGCCAGCATAGTTGGCCGAATGTTTGCGTAAAAAGTTATGGAGAATACAGCATGCCAGAATTATATGATTAAGTTTATACTCCGCCATATGGATGGGTGTCAGAAATAGGCGGAACCGGCTGGCCAGGATTCCAAATGTGTTCTCCACCACTCTTCTGGCTCTGGCCAGCCGGTAATTAAAAACCCTCTGTTCCGGGGTGAGGGTTCTCATCGGGAATGGCCGCATAATATGGTCCCCCAGCGCAAATGCTTCATCCGCAACGAAGATGAATGGGAGTCCTTCCACATTGTCCTCTGGAGGTGGCAAGTCCAAGCTGCCATTCTGGAGACGCCTGTAAAACTCCGTCTGGGCGATGACTTCACCATCGGACATCCGGCCATTCTTCCCCACGTCCACATACAAGAAGTCGTAATTAGCCGACACCACCGCCAACATCACAATACTATTGAACCCCTTATAGTTGAAATAGTACGACCCCGAGTTGGGTGGTGGGACGATGTGGACGTGTTTCCCATCAATTGCCCCTCCGCAGTTAGGAAAGTCCCACCGCTGGGCAAAGTGGGAGGCCACAGTCTGCCATTCCTGTGGCGAGGAAGGAAACTGTTGAGGAAAACAAAAATAGATTAATATTTTTGCATATAAACATGGCAAGCAGATTAGACACAAACATTCTTGGCCAACCTCCAGATACCATTTATTAAGGGGAATTTAACAACACCAAAGTATAAGGTACACCTATCATATCCCCCCCCTCTCATGGGCCATTTCTAACATTATGGGGGGTGGGTAAATCTTGGACAGGTAACCCTCTCCACTTCATTGAGAGATGAATGCCTAAATACAGGGTATTACTTGGAACAGCCCCTCCTTAGTTACACTATTGGCAGCCCACTGGACAGGTACGAAGTGTCATAATACAAAGATATAAATACACACTGTACAAATTTGTGGACATTTGGACATTCTGCTATTACCTGTCAAGATAATAATAGGATATAAAAACTTTAAACAGTACCATTTGAAAGTATACAGGCAGGCCCTTGCACTACATGCTTTGGGTAATTCATCCATAAATCTGAGCACAAAAGAGATGGGTGTAGTGTGTATGGGTTTGGCAAAGTCAGCAGATAGATGATTGAGGATAGATAGAGAATTGGGATCAGCTGACTTAGCAGTTGGAGGGAGGGAGGGTTAATAAAAATGATTTGGGGACACCACAAAAAAAAGTTTCTGGCACTCTGCCTGAATTTAAAGCACAAATCACATTTCTAAACATTTTATGGGGTGTTTGGAGTAAAGCACTACTACGGAGCTGATAAAATACATTGTTAAGTGACTACATGAGGTGAATATAGGGGCAGGAGAACATGCTGGGGAGGTTATTGAAGGTCAATCTGTATGAAGGACTAAAAAATTAATTACAAAAAAATCCAGCATGCATGAGGACAAAGGGGACATTCACAGCATATTACAATCATGATAATTAGGGAATGAGGAAAGAAATACAATATATTATCAATCATTATATACAATAAAATGTGATGTTAAAGGATAAAAATCTTACCTTCATATACTCCTTCTGCAGGACCTGGATGATGGCAGAACAGGTCTCTGGGATAATGATCCCCAGAGCCTGGGGGGAGATGCCTGTCGAGAACTTCAAGTCCTGCAGACTTCTCCCTGTCGCCAAGTACCGCAGGGTAGCAACCAGCCTCTGCTCCGGAGTGATGGCTTGCCTCATGCAGGTATCCTGCCTGCTAATATAAGGGGTCAGCGAAGCCAGCAGATGGTGAAACACAGGGTCCGTCATCCTGAGAAAGTTCCTGAAATCATCAGGATTATTCTCACGGATCTCACGGAGCAAAGGCATATGAGAGAACTGGTCACGCTGAAGCAACCAATTCTTGGTCCATGAACTCCTCCCCACCCTGTTCATGGACTGGACTTGTGTCAAGGTCAGGACCCTAACACCAAGCCCCCGCACAGCACGAACTCTATGAGGAGTACGTATAGGCAACATGGCTAGAAAACGGTCGGCTGCTCAGAACGAAGTAACAGAACGCACTGAAGAACAGCAAAGGCCTGTGAAGAGCGACCTGAAAAACAGTAACGAACGAACAAGAACACAATGACTACTTAAAGTCACGCGGAACTTGCTTGCACGCACTGAAGAGCAGATACAAACCCACAAGCACAAACTGAACCGCAGAAAACGATCTGAAAGCCATGAGTCTGAAAAAGCGCGAATCGTCTCTCACCAAACTTTTACTAACACGAGATTAGCAAAAGGAGCCCAAAGGGTGCCGCGCTTGGTTCTGAACTGGCCTTTTCTAGTCTCGTCGTACGTGCTTGACGTCACCGCATTGTTGGCGATCGGAAATTCCGACAACTTTGTGCGCCCGTGTGTACGCAAAACAAGTTTGAGCCACCATCCGTCGGAAAAAATCCTAGGATTTTGTTGTCGGAATGTCCGAACAAAGTCCGACCGTGTGTACGGGGCATTAGAGTCTGCAAAAGACTTGAAACTTCGCCTTCCAGCAGAACAACAACCCTAAACTTACAGGCAGAACTACAATGGAATGATTTAGATCAAAGCATATTAATGCTTTAGAATGGCCCAGTCAAAGTTCAGATCTAAATCCAATTGAGAATCAGTGGCAAGATTTGAAAATTGCTGTTCACAGATTCTCTCTATCCATTCTGACAGAGCTATGACAGCTTGAGCTATTTTGCAAAGAAGAATGGGCAAAAATGTCACTCTCTAGATGTGCAAAGCTGGTAGAGACATCCCCAAAAAGACTTGCAGCTGTAATTGCAGCGAAAGATGGTTCTACAAAGTATTGTCTCAGGGGGGCTGAATACAAATGCACGCCACAATTTTCACATATTTATTTGTAAAACATTTTGAAAACCATTTATCATTTTCCTTCAAATACATTTACGTTTTTGATTGTAACATGACAAAATGTGGAAAATTTCAAGGGGTATGAATACTTTTTCAGGGCACTGTCAATCCTTCAAGTTTATAGATCTCAATTTAGTGTTCTCACAAATAGCGGTAAACATTTTACAGTATATTGTCAGACTTGAGGAGTGGGCATCCCTAAGCAGACTGCATTTGCCGGCATACTGCATTAGGTAATGCTCACATGTGATGCTGAGCCTCTGTGATCAAAAGAACTGAAATCCAATAAATAAAAGCGGGCCATGTACAGCAAGGTTGGGGAGGAAAGGGCTAGACAATGCTGGACATCCTCTAGCCAGCAAATGAGGTGTGGAATGCTGCAGCTTCTAAAGCTCACATTGTGCAGTGAAATTAGAGAGTAAGCAATTTCAGTACAGAAGAGACATCTATTCTACTGTGCAAGACTTAAAGTTAGGATGGAGTTCAGATTTAACCTTTTTGAGAATCTAAACAATTCTGTTTCTTTTGCCTTTAGAAATATTCTTCTTAGTCCCCAATGAAAGCATTACAGTTACTACCAAATACTACCTCTCCAGTCTGTGGTTGACCAAGTTTGTGCCATCTGTGTACACTCTGGTGGTTGCTGTGTCTTTGCCTCTGAATGTCATGGCAATTATGGTGTGTGTGTTCAAGGTAAAAATCAAAGCCCCAGCGGTGGTCTATATGCTAAATCTAGCGGCTGCTGATGTCCTGTTTGTTAGTGTCCTGCCATTCAACATCGCTTATCGGTTCTCTGGAAATAACTGGAACATTGGGGATGGAATGTGCCGCATTGTCACTGCTGCCTTTTACTGCAACATGTACTGCTCCATTCTGCTCATGACAGGCATCAGTGTGGACCGGTTCGTGGCTGTGGTATACACAATGAAGGCTCTTACCTGGAGAACAAAGAAGAGAGCCTGGCTGGTCTGCTTCTTCATCTGGATAATATCAATAGCCAGCTCACTACCTCTTCTTATATCCAAACAAACTATGTATATAGCCACACTAAACATTACAACTTGCCATGATGTCTTGGACTCAGGTGACCTCCAGAATTTTTATATGTATTACTTTACCACCTTTTCTTTAGTTTTTTTCTTCTTGCCATTGGTTATTACCACTATCTGCTACATCGGCATCATCAGGACACTGAGCACCAAAGACATTAAGAATTCTTGTAAGAAAACAAGAGCGGTGATACTTGCTGCTGTGGTCTTTTTTGCTTTCCTGATTTGCTTCGGTCCAACCAATGTTGTCTTTTTAATTCACTATTTGCATTTCCGTAATAATTATGATGAGTCTATGTATTTTGCCTATATTCTGTGTACCTGTATCAGCAGTGTCAGCACCTGTCTGGATCCACTCATCTATTACTACGCTTCTTCAAAGTATCGGAAGCATGCATATAGCTTGCTAGGCTGTAGAAAGGCAAAGGCAGTGCAGTCAGCAACACAACAGCTAACGGGACAAAAGGAACCTTCTACAGAAAACACTTCTACTCTATATTAGTAATCCAATATGTACAACTGAGCAAACCTTTGTTTTTATATCTAAAACCAATTATTTATTTATTTTTTAGAGCAGGAAAGAATTTGCAAGGTTGAACCTTGCAAGGTTGTTATGCTGTATATGACTGTCCTTGTTATGGAGATCTCTAATTGTCTTGGTGAGCATTATCAACAGAAAATGATGGGAAATCCAAAACTTTACAGTTTTCACCAGGCCTGGAATTTAGGGAAATGCGTTCAAAGGACAACCTGTTATAGTGACAACTAAGAGGAGCTTTCCTCTTATGTCTGAGAGATTTCTTTCACTTCCTGTTGTGTCTCCAGGACAAGAAGTTAATGGAAATCTCCCTAATGCAAAACAGATAATGAAAAGTACCCGACAATTGTTTTATCCATTCCCTATGAACACTGCAAAAATCTGCTTTAGATAAACTTTAATGTAAATAATCTCATCAGTGTGTGTTAATGTTTAAAAAATGAGTTTCTGTCCATAATTTGTCAATATTTAATACAGGTTTTCTCATTACATTTAGCCCCTGGTCAAACGGGTGCGACTTGTCATTTGACTTGACAGATCCAAATCGCATGACAAGTCGCATCCTATTGTCCGCAGTGGAACTGCTAAAATCAGTGCGACACCGACTTTGTTGTGCTGCACCGATTTGAAAAGGAAGTTTGTGCACTATTTTTGGCGATTTCAGGTGCAACTTGCATAGACATCTGTGCATGAAATTGTTAAGATGTCAGCAAAGTCACACCTGAAGTCACATTGACATGTGGCTTTGAAATTGTGCAAATTCAAGTGAAGTCGCAAAGTTGGATTTGGCTCTGCTTTCTACTTAATGGTACTGCACAGCAATGCAGCTTTACTCCATCCTACCTCAATACAAGTCAATGGATTATGTCAGATCAATAATGGCTTTACACATTTTCCAGTCTTGTAACCAATTTTATCTCAGCAGGAGAATTTACAGTTCTTTATAGAATATGCTAGCACAAAACAAACATATACAATGTCATGATCTACCATCAATAATTTTATACGCATTTTCTAAACATATACAACATATTCTTTTAAACAGAACGCATAGTAGTTGTGTATATTTTATTTATTATTGCCAGGAATAAAATTATATTTACAGAATACGTTTTTAGTAAAGTAAATAAGATATAATTCATATTCACTTTTTTTGTATTTTTATAAGGAGTCGGCAGGTGGAGCTCTTGACTCCTTTTGACATGTTTCCTATCCTTATCTGCTTTGTTGGAAAAAGCCTGTTGCTTACAGAGCTCAGTATCTCAAACTTTAAGTGAACCTGTGGCAAGGCTAATGATTTTAAAGTGTTACTAAACCCAAAAAGGTAAAATCAGTCTGTATATGCAGTAAAGCATACTTGATATACTCAGTGTGGAACCTAAGGGGTTAATCCTTCACATTGTGCAAAAAAAGCTGTTTGATCCTGTCATCTCTGATCCTCCCCTTCTTCCATCTCCTGATAAAACGTTGGGGTCACTCTGCGCATGCTCAATGTGGTGTGTATTGCTAGAGAATTTTTTTTTTTGGAGGGTGCATGTAGTCGGCACAGGGCCAATCAGCACTGTCCAGAAAGAGGGTCAGGGGTCCTGAAGCCTCATAGGACAGTCAGAATAGAATGAAAAGCTTTAACCAGACACTGATAGAAGTCACAAGGCTGCTATATAGTGATGATAAAAGGTATTTAGCAGTTTATATTTACTAAAATAATTGCATTTCCATCTTCTGTGTACTGTGGGATATTAGTTATAATGAATGCAGGGTCCTGGGTTTAGTAACACTTTAACACTTTCAGAAGGTAAGCTTATGAAAGAACAACTTGAACAACTTCAAGTTGTTTAAAATATTCTTTTAAACAGAATGCATGGCAGTTGAGCGTAATTTTTATTCATTTATTAAGGCCACACGTAAATTGTTTTACAAAATATTTTCTTTTGTAGCTGTAGGCACTGTAGAACAATTCATTCTCAAAGTTCACAGCAGAAGCACTGACGTTCCATGTTAGGTTGTACTTGTCATGCGTGTTTCACTGTTGCATGTACACTGTTTATGGTGTTGGATGGTATTGCTCTGTTATTAATAAATCTTATTATAAACCTAGTTTGGGTCCAGTCTCCTTTGTACAGCTACACAGATCAAGTCACCCTTGCTTTTTCCAGATATCAGCACTTGGTATCCTAACAGGTAAACAGAGAGCAGGAGCTGCTCCACAGTGCCTGCAGCTATAGAGGTCAAAGAGAGAATTTGTTTTAAATCTTGTATTGACCCTTTTCACACAACCGGACTTATTGGGTCCACCTGTTCGTTTTTCAGGCAGATCTGATTGGGCCACCAATTGTCCTCTATGGGGAGGTGGATGTCAGTGGACATGTGTGTCCACTGACACCTACCTGGCATCCGATCCGACAAAATCAGCTGAAAACAGACGGACGGCAGGTCCAGCAGGTCGGATTGGATGACAATCGGATGGAAATGGACATGCAGTCTGTTTCCATCCAACGGCCCCATAGGTCTGTTTCCATCCTTGTATGCTCTGCATAGTGGAGTAAACACGGACCAGTTATCAGCCTGCTCAGAGGGAATCAGCCCGCTATATAGCATTTCATTATAGATGTGAATGAGAACCTATTTAAAAAAAAAATTACATGCTTCCTATCTAGTTGCACAGTGCTATAAGAGATTAAATAAAAAATACACTAAATATTAATACAGTTTAACCACTTCAATACAGGGCACTTTTTGCTGCCCAGGCCAATTTTCAGCTTTCAGCGCTTGCAACACTGTACCCAAATTAAATTTTATATTTTTTTCACACAAATAGAGCTTTCTTCTGGTGGTATTTAATCACTACTTAGTTTGTTATTTTTTGCTAAATAAACAAAAAAAAAAAGCCAAAAAATGTGTTTTTCTTCATTTCTGTTATAAAATTTTGCAAATAAATAATCTGTCTTCATAAATTTAGGACAAAATGCATTCTGCTACATTTCTATGGTGAAAATAGGAAAATTATAGAGTCCACAAACTATGGTGTACATATCTGAAAATCGATCAGTCCTGATGTTCTGACGGCCTGTCATTTCTTGAGACCTGAAAAGGCCAAGACAGTACAAATACCCCCCAAATTACCTTCTTGGAAAGTAGACAGTCTGAGGTATTTAGTAAGAGGCATGAGGCGTTTTTTGAAGTGTAATTTTTTTGGTCACAATTTTTTGGAAAATGAAGAAAAGCTTTTTTTTTTTTTTTTTACATTTATAAAACACTTTTTTTGCATACTGTCACTAGTGCAGTACAGCGTCATCAAATAACTGGTGTGGCGGTGACCAGGGACACTGACTGGTGACAGTATGTAAAAAAAGAAAAGCAAACATTTTTAATATACTTTTTTCAATTAAAAAAAAAAAAAAATATATATATATATATATATATATATATATATATATATATATATATATATATATATATATATTCAATAAAAAAAAAATAAAATATACACACATGTCCCTGTTCTGACTCTCGTACCCGCGATTGCGCGTGGCTGGCGGTCATCGCGACCGGCAGCCACGTGCAACGGCGCCCCCGTAGTGCAGCTGCGCGTGCGCGCCTGCTATTCCCGCTTAAAGGGCCAACGTACAGCTATGACAGATCACAGGAATGTGCTGTATAATGACAGCGGCTGGTCGGTTAAGGTAAACCAAGTTTAGTTACAAGAATATTGCTTTTTTGACAGAAGTGTACCGTTAAAGGATAACTCCACTTTTGTGGAAAAAAAAAATGCAAATAATGAAAAAATATAGCGCATATAATTGCGACACAAGTCATATTGTAATTGAATGTTATTAAAAATTACCTGTTGCTGTAATTTTATGAGAATGCATTGCAATATGGCTACCTGGAGTTGTTCTGTACACGGAATGTGTACTGCCCACCCCCCAGAAACATAATTTCCTGATTGTGTGATTTGGCTCACCTAGAGTTGCCACCTCACCCCTTTAACCCTTTCATGACTAAGCCTATTTTTGAAATTTGGTGTTTACAAGTTAAAATCCGTATTTTTTGCTAGAAAATTACTTAGAGTTCCCAAACATTATATATATTTTTTTAGCAGAGAATCTAGAGAATAAAATGGCGATTGTTGCAATATTTTTTATCACACGGTATTTGTGCAGCGGTGTTTTAAACGCAAATTTTTGGAAAAGTGACACTTTCATGAATTTTAAAAAATCCAAACAGTAAAGTTACCCCAATTTTTTTGTATAATGTGAAAGATGATGTTACGCCGAGTAAATAGATACCAAACATGTCACCCTTTATAATTGCACGCACTCGTGGAATGGCGACAAACTACAGTACCTATGAATTTCCATAGGCGACGCTTTAAAAAATTTTTACGGTTACCAGGTTTGAGCTACAGAGGAGGTCTAGGGCTAGAATTATTGTTCTCGCTCTGACGATCGCGGCGATACCTCACACGTGTGGTTTGAACACCGTTTACATATGCGGGCGCGACTTCCGTATGCTTTTTCTTCGCTGCACGAGCTCGCGGGAACAGGGGCACTTTAAAAAAATTTTTTTTTTTTTATTTATTTTTTTACTTTATAAATTGTGTTTAAAAAAAAATTTTTTTTTTACTTTTGTAAACATCCCTTGTGACAGTAATAGGTGGTGACAGGTACTCTTTATGGAGGGATGGGGGGTCTAAAAGACCCCCCATCCCTCCTTTACACTTCAAAGTATTCAGATCGCTGAAAACGGCGATTCTGAATACTGTGTACTTTTTTAAATTAGGCGCCATTGGCAGCCGAGTAAACGGGAAGTGACGTCATGACGTCGCTTCTGCGTTTACAACGAGAAGGCTGGAATGAAGCCGCTCACTGCTTCGTTCCAGCCTGCCCCCAGCCGCCGAAGGCAACCGAATGGATACCGGGCCTCCCGATCGCACAGGAGGCCCGGTAACAGCGGCGGGAGGGGGGTATGTCCCCTCCCGCTCCTCCGGTATAACAACCGAGCGGCTTTTAGCCGCATCGGTTGTTATACACGGGTAGCCGATCGCCCGCTGTAAACAACGGTACCGGGATGATGCCTGCAGCTGCGGGCATCATCCCGGTATAACCCCGGAAAGACGAGTACGCATATCTGCGTACGGTCGGCGGGAAGGGGTTATACCTGAACACATATGAATTACACAGGTTCTGAGGCTAATTTAATGCAGATAAAGCAGCAAGTGAGTCTAATTACCACCTTAATCAGCCACAGAACCTGTGCAATTCATATGTGTTCGGGTTTAAAGGGATGAGGTGGCAACCCTAGGCTCACCAATTTTCCCAGAAGTCTGCCTAAGATAAAAGTCAGATTTCAGGCACCCCCTGGAACAAAAAATGTCATTTTTGGAGAGATACTTTCAATAGGAACATGTCTAAAGGGATTCAGGCCCAGCAGCTTTCCTCATTAGTGCTCTGCAGCTGCACAGCTGACAGTTAATTATGAAACCACTCCCATTAGACCCACTCAGTACAGAGGTACAGAGAAACATACATTTTCTGATTTCTTCAGAATAACAAAAGGTAGGAATCTGCAACAAAGGTTGTTATAATCCTTGCAATGTACATAGATCACCCAGAGAGGAATGTTTTTTTCTCAACAAAAGCGGAGTTACACTTTAAGCTAAAAAAATAAAATGTTCATGTAATCTTCAGGCCTAAATAGATTTTTTAAGCATTGGTGCAAAAACAGCTCTGACAGCAAAGGGGTTAATCCTGCACAGATCAGATAGTGTGCTGCTCTCTAGTAGTGGACAAGCTGCGAAGCCTAATGACAAGGAGCAGGTCTCCTTCAGGGGGCCTCTATTCATCAGTAAGAAGTGTGTGTGTGAGAGGGTTAACTACGCAGCCAAGCCCCTGCCATCTTAATAGAAGATCCCCCTTCAGGCTGCAGATAACAGCCATTTATAGTCTAACCTTTAGTGGACAGCCTTGTATCTACAAACGCCAGGCTCCATCCAGAAGAAGCAGGAGCTCCGTGGAAACAGGAGGTTCTGAGGGTAAACGTCCCTGCCTCACAATCCCAACGCAACTAGGTACATGCCCAATTTTTTTGTTGTCCACAGTGATGCACTGCCAGTCTTATCACCCTCCTTCACAGGCATTGGTGGTAAATAGATTAGCACCACTCCCTGCCTTCTCAAACATTGGTGGTCATTAAAGGTCCCTACCTGCTTTAAAAGCATTGGTCAGTGGTGGTTTCTCCTCTCCTTGCTATTGAAAAACATTAGTGGTCACTGTTGGTTCCCCCCAAAAGTATTGGTGGTCAGTAGCAGGCATGTACTGGCCATCGGGACTACCGGGAGATTCCCGGTGGGCCGATGGCTCAGTGGGCCAGTCAGGTGCGGTCCTGGAGCCGCTCCTCTCTGACAGTGAGCGATTGCAATTTCACTCCTGTCAGGAGGAGCAGCTTCCTTCATATGCTGGAGAGAGCATTAGGCGTTATGCTCCCTCCAGCCTGCAGGGGGAGATAGACCAACAGCAGACTTTCCTTCCTCTCTCTCCTATCACTTGTTATCACATGACTGGAGAGAGGAACGAGAAGCTGCCTTCAAAATGGTGAGTATATGTGGGAGGGGGAGGAGAGGGAGGACACACTAATGTGAAGGGAGCTGCTGGTGGGGACTCTCTGATGGGGACTCTTATGTGAAGTGGGCTGCTGGTGGGGACTCTGATGTGAAGGGCTTCTGATGGGGACACACTGATGTGAAGGGAGCTGCTGGTGGGGACAGTCTGATGGGGACTCTGATGTGAAGTGGGCTGCTGATTGGAACTCTCTGTGAAGGGAGTTGCTGATGGGGACTCTCTGATGTAAGGGGGACACTCTGATGTAAGGGGGGTGCTGTTGGGAACACTCTGATGTAAGGGGGACGCTGTTGGGGACACTCTGATGTAAGGGGGACGCTGTTGGGGACACTCTGATGTAAGGGGGACGCTGTTGGGGACACTCTGATGTAAGGGGGGCGCTGTTGGGGATACTCTGATGTAAGGGGGACGCTGTTGGGGACACTCTGATGTAAGGGGGACGCTGCTGGGGACACTCTGATGTAAGGGGGATGCTGTTGGAGACACTCTGATGTAAGGGGGACGCTGTTGGGGACACTCTGATGTAAGGGGGACGCTGTTGGGGACACTCTGATGTAAGGGGGACGCTGTTGGGGACACTCTGATGTAAGGGGGACGCTGTTGGGGACACTCTGATGTAAGGGGGATGCTGTTGGAGACACTCTGATGTAAGGGGGACGCTGTTGGGGACACTCTGATGTAAGGGGGACGCTGTTGGGGACACTCTGATGTAAGGGGGACGCTGTTGGGGACACTCTGATGTAAGGGGGATGCTGTTGGGGACACTCAAAATTAAAGTGGGCTGGTCATGAGGAAGTCCAGGGCTAAATTTTTGTCCCAGTCCAGCCCTGGTCAGTAGTGTTTTCCCCATCCCCCTTGGAAAGCATTGGTGATCAGTGGTGTTTCCCCCTGAAATGCATTGGTGGTCAGCAAAGGTGTGTGCAGAATATTGCATTAGGGTGTGCACCCCAAAGCTCAAACACACATGCCTTTCTCTGCAGCCACAGCTGCACTGGTCAGTGAATGAATAGGAAGTGCTCTTTGCTGAGTGGATTCTTGTTCATTCACAAACTGAAGCATAGTAAACACTGAGTGAGTGTGTTCACTGTGTTAATTTAGAACAGGAAGGGTCTGCTGAATGACATATTGACTAGCCCCCCCCCCCCCCCCACTTTCCATCCTGAAATATCCCCTGTAGCAGCTGGGGGGAGAGGAGAGAAGAGGAGGGAAGCCAGCAGCACTGCGGGGGGGGGGGGGGCAACACGGGGGGAAGCCCAGGTAGTAAGGGGAGTTGGCACCGCACAGAGTGATTAGGGTGGGCCCTGGGCACACCTGGCACACCCCCTGCACGTGCCTATGGTGGTCAGTGGTGTTTCCCCCCTCACCCTTCCCACCCTTGAAAAACATTGGTGCCACTGGTCAGTATGGTCTCCCTTCTTTCCCCAAAAAGCATTGGTAGGCAGTGTTGTTTTTCCCTCTTCCCCTAAAAAGCATTGGTTGTCAGTGTTGCCTCCCACCCCCACCTTGAAGAGGATTGGTAATCAGTGTAGCCCCCCCCCCCCCTCAAAAAAACCTTCGATAGTCGGTGGTATTTCTCCCCCATCCCCCAAAGTACACGGTGGTCAGTAGTGTTTCTCCCTCTATCACTCAGGAAAGCATTGGAGGTTGTGAAGTCTGCACACATGACATCCATAAACATTAGCTATTTGCTTTAAATTGAAAGCGAGAAAAATAGAAATAAAATGTACCATTTGGGCAGTATAATTTTATGCTGTTGATAGGAGCACACCAGAATCCAGGAATTGCCTTGTTTTCAGACAAGCTCCAGATAAACTACAAGTTAATTCTCATGCTACTTAAAGGAGAAGTATAGCAAAAGCTCTTTTGGCTGTACTTCTCCTATGGATCACAGGAGTGCAGTTTGTTTTGCACTCCTGTGACCTGTTTTCAGCCAGGTCCAGGCTCCTGTGACTCAGCCGGTCCAGGCTCAGGAAAGATCCTGACTTTATAGTCATGATCTACCCAGATGCCTGTACTGGCAGCTGGCTTGGCCTCTTAGAGAGCCGCTGGGAGACTGAGCCAGCCGCTCCCGCCCCCTCCACAGCCCAGCACTCCAGTGAGCACTCTGACCGTCAGTGACCGGCTCTCTGCAGGCTGAAAAGAGAGCTGAGCGATCAGTGGTGTTTGATTGCTCAGTTATTGGTCTTAGAGGCAACGGGGGACAGCTGCAGCTGGGATCGGTGCTGTAGCCATCTAGGTGAGTATTTAATATTTTTTAAAAGCCCGACAGCAAAGAACATCAGCAGCTTGGCCCCCCTCTTCCTCCATCCTCCCTCCCCTTCTGCCGGGCCAGTGAGAAAGTGCAGTGCGCTGGGTTCCCTTACCAGCAATGGCGGCGGCAGCACCAGACTAGCCGATGCTGACATCGCTGGATTCCAGGACAGGTAAGTGTCCTAATGTTAAAAGTCAGCAGCTACAGTATGTGCAGCTGCTGACTTTTAATTTTTAAATGGGTGGGGGGAACTCCTCTTTAATGCAATGTATGCATTAGGGTTAAAAATTACCCCCTACCTTTTCTTCCCCATTCTGTCTCTAAACAATTACCTGGCTTGTCTCATCGCTCCAGCGTTATCCCGGGTGCAGTACTTCTCCTCCACCTCTCACAGGAGACACAGGCTGCAGCTTCTTCCTGAGATTGTACTTCCTGTGTCATGAATGCAGCTAACAGGCCACATGTAGCAGGGCACATGTATTCTGCATAGTACGCTACAGACAATACCATCTTTTGACCGCATAAATACCACAACCTATTCATCTGTTGTATCCTGTCATCTGCTGTAACCTGATGTTCAGAATAAAAGCACCTATGTGAATGGAATCAGTATTTTGTGAGTTCAAGCTATCTGATAAGGACTGTCCTCAGTGATTATATCTTTTACAGGCCAGGCATAGAGGTCTCACAAGGGATAAATTGCTTCACAACAATCGGAGTCAGAATAGTCAAAAGATGTATAGAATTCCCACAGCCTGCTGTGTATATGTGTACGCCTGATCTGCAATCAAGCTCAGTGCCATCGGCCATCTTGCGAAGCACATGGTCGCACGAGTTTACTGCACCTCATGTGAATGTTAAAAACTGTTTCTCTTCACTGAACTGCATTACCCCACCTGTCTAAGCTGCTGTTCGTCTTCTTAACCTCCCTGACGGTTTTCTCGAGTGTGGCTCGGGGTTAAATTTCAGCACCATTAGCGGTAACCCCGAGCCACACTCGGGATTACATTGCAGGATCCTGGTGCGGTATTACTCACCTTGTCCCCAGGATCCTGCGATGTTGCCCGCTGTGTCTGCGGGCTCCGTCTCCTCTGAAGCCTCTCCGTGCCAGGCTCCGTTCCCTGCGAGCGTCGCGACGCATGGGGCGGGGCCTGGCGGCAAATTAAAAAAAAAGTAAAAATCATAACACATACAGTACTGTAATCTTACAGAATACAGTACTGTATGAAATTATTTCACATCCCTTTTGTCCCCATTGCTTTGTCCAATGCCCTGCATGCAGTTTTATATTATATATACTGTTCTTTCTACCTGGAAACTTGAGATTGTCCATAGGAACCAAAAAGTGTCCCTTTACGTCAAAAGTGGCTTTAGACCAGCTAGAAAACAGCGATAGTAAATTAGAACACTTGCAGAATTGAGTGATAGTGAATCGTGGGGAAATTTATTTTATTATTATTATATTATTTTTTAAAATTATTTCTATTTATTTATTATATTATAATTTATGTTTTGTGTTTCAAACTACATCATACCCGGAATATCTACTAGACTCTTGGTGGACAGATTTAAGTGTGTTATCGTTAAGAAGGATTACAGGCCTACAATATAAAATGCCAAATTTCCATGCAAAATAATTGTACCGCTTTCAGCACGTAAAATCCGAAATAATCATACCGCCAGGGAGGTTAAAGAGAAAGTAACATTTCTTGCAAAAACTTGAAAAATGTCTAGGCAAGGCTCTGAGCACCCTTTTGTGGATGAACCAAAGCAAAGATTCATCATGCCTCTGAACCCACAGATGTACAAGGAGCAGATTCTGCAGATATTGTCTAATAGAGTGTAAGACCCAAACGTACAATAAAACCTGCGCAGAAACTCTGAGAAAACTATGAAACCACTAGAGATGAGTTCTCCAGCAATCTGTCAGACTTATGGGACAAAACTTCACACTGCATGTCAGTTTTGGCACACTTTAATGATCAACCAGTTGAACTAAGAGACTCTATAGATAGCTTAGCTGCCAGCAGCTGTTTGCAAAATACACAGCTTTCTTGCAGGACTGTAATATAGAGGACTCTTCAGCAGAACTGAGCAGGGCTGATGCACTAAACCAACAAAGGGATATCTTAGTGCAAAATACTCAGTGTAAGGCAGAACTCCACATTGCTCAACTGCAGGAGACCAGATCTCACAGATCCACATCAACCATGCACAATGCACGTCCTTCTAGATCCTCTCGCTCCAGAAGTTCAACATTAAAGAGGAAGTAAACCCTGCCAAAAAAAAAAACACCCTGCCGGACAAAGGCATAATGAGCTAGTATGCATAGCATGATACCCGGAGTGACTTCCGGGTATCGCCAATCTGGTGCTGTGACTGGCTGAGGCAACAATGACGTCACTCCGGCGCATGCGCGCGGGAGCCGTCAGTGATGGCATGATCGCTTTCACTAACGGCACGCTCAGTGCACCTGCACCATTGTCATCGGTTGGACATCGGTGCCCGTTTTTAGGAAAATATCTCCTTAACCTTGTAGGTTAAGGAGATATTTCTTGCACCTACAGATAAGCCTTAATCTAGGCTTACCTGTAGGTTAAAGTGGTCTGTAAGGGTTTACAACCACTTTAAGCGATAAGATAATAGAGGCCCGTGTTGATGCGGAATCAAAAAAAGTGCAAAGCTCCTTTACCAGAAAGGAATCAGAAATAGAAACACAAAAGGCAAAGATGAAAGGTCAACAAGCAGAGACAGATTCCCAATTAGATTCCCAATTAAAGATTCTGCTAATGGAAAGGGAGGAAGCAGCTGCCCTAGCAAGGCTGAAAGTCCTCGAACAAGCGATGGGAGAAAGTGCTAATTTAGACTGGTCCATCCCAGCGGAACTGCAAGACCCAGTTGAACGCACCAGTGAATATGTACTAAAGCATAATGTTTGCAATGATACAGAGTTATCTCCTGCACGTCTTACTAACAACACTGTTCTGACTCTCAACACAGAGACCTCTCAGCTACAAATGCCTGAGCCTCTTCAAGTCTACAACACAAGTGCATCCATGCAGTAAACCGCATCACCTCTTGCTGACAAGGTGACTCCCAGTGACAAGCCGCAGCTCAAGTGACAGCCAGCACAAGCCTTAGGGACTACACCACAGTTAAACGCTCTTGCCATATCAATTCATCCTGGTAAACCTCACCCTACTTCACCAGAGAACTTTCACACCCGAGGGGTTCCACGAGTTACTTTGGCACCAAAGAGTGAGACTTGAATGACTTTGCCAGATATATGGTACGCCGTGAGCTCATTAAAGAGGAGGGCCCATCAAAAACAAAAAAAAAATTCAAAGTGAGCAGCTACAAATACTGCAGCTGCTGACTTTTATTTGGACACTTACCTGTCCCAGGGTCCAGCAATGCGGGGGATCGAAGCCCCGCTCGTCTCCCCCTCCGTTCGGCGGCGCTGGCATAGCAACTGTGGACGCCGAGCGCCGTGATTGGCCGCTCAGTCACCTGGGACCTGTAATGGGTCCCAGATGATTGACAAGAGGGAGGGAGCAGAGCTGAGCCCTTCCTGTGCCGAGACGGAAGTGATGTCACCAGCCCAGGCACTGAAAGAGGCAGACTACGAGGGACCCCCTAGCAACAGGCATTTAGAGGTGAGTAGAAAAAAAAAAAAAAATTCCAAATTTTTTTGTATTTTTTTTTAGGATTTTTCATGTATGTTTTTTTTTTTGGGTGGAACACCACTTTAACACTATCCTCTCAAGGTTTGATGACTATCTGGAGAGCTACAGGGCCTGGAGATCAACCTTCAAACCTGCCATTGCTGATCTCAACCTTACTACCAAGGAGGAACTTGATTTGCTCATAAAGTGGCTGGGGCCAGAATCTGCAGATCGCTTTAAAAGACTGAGAACAGTGCATGTTGACCACCCAGATGCAGGTCTTGTTGCTGCATGGGCAAGACTTGAGCAAGCCTATGGTAGCTCTGAAGCCATAGAAAATTCTCTATTCAAAAGACTGCAAAACTTCCCAAAAATAGGGAACAAAGACTATCGCAAGCTCCAAGATCTGAGTGTTCTTCTTATGGAGCTGGAGCTGGAGACCCATGTCTACCTGGACTAAGCTTCCTGGACACTGCTCGTGGTGTCAATCCAGTGGTGTCTAAACTGCCATACGGCCTGCAAGAGAAATGGGCACAACAAGGCTCAAGGTACAAAAGAGATTATAACGTATCATTTCCTCCATTCGCATATTTTTGCAGGTTCATCAGTGATCAAGCCTGGATGAGAAACGATCCCAACTTCAGCTTCAGTGAACCCAACTTGCCTGCTTCATCATCATCAAGGTATGATAACCAGGTGCCCCTGGAAGACGTCATCTGTGACGAAATGGCGTAGGGAGGAGTGGCGTGCTGACGTCACCACATACCGCGCTAGTCCCAGAAGCTACGGGCAGCATACAAGAGCCGGCCGCTTTTTACCTTCAGTCTAACTGTAAGTGCATTACTGTTTTTTATAAATAAATATTTTAAACATATCATGCTATGGAAGTTTTTATGTCCTTCTATGAGGAATGAGTGCATATCTGCCATATAGAAGAAACCCCCGTGGGGAGAGCCTGAGGAGCCATCCAAGCTTGAAAGACCCGAGGCTGGGGTTAGGAGCCACAGGCACGCATGATCTCCTTAAATAAGAGATCTAATGAGCTGGTAAGCGGCAGTAATTTTGTGGGTGGAGGTACCTCTCTGTTGCACCCCATCACATCCCCCATGGTGTTGCAGTTACACGTTATCACTATCTTGAGGATTGCAAAGTCATCACTTGGAAGATTGTTCTGTTAGTGGGCTTTTTTCCAATAGCCCATCTGAGTGAACTTGACTCTGTTATCATTTTATTTTGTTTTATGTTTTACTTTTTATTAATTTTTGCACATATCACTGGTGATTGTATTTAAATGTTTATGTGATAGTATATTGTATGAATTGTTTCATCTCTATTCATTCAGATGGGATATAATTTTTTTTAATCAATTTTTTATAATCAATTTTTTTGATCACCATTATTACACAATGCAGCTTTTTTTCTTATGATAACATAGCAGCTAAACGTAGAGACTTTAATAGAGCAATATCTGTTAAAAGGACAGACATCTTACCACCCGTATCCTCTCCTGCTCACCAGAGCGATTCGGGTGACAGAGATAAAGACCCTAATTGTCAGTGCCCTATTCACAAGAAGCCTCACCCCCTAAAGAGATGTTGTGGGCTTAGGGCAAAGACGTTACAAGAGCGCAGGGAGATTCTTCAGAAACTTGGAATATGCTACAGGTGCTGTGCTTGTTATGGACATTTTGCTAAAGACTGTAAAGTTGTCATCAAGTGCACAGAATGCAGTAGTGACAGACATGTTACAGCTATGCAATCAGACAATTCACAGCAGCCTCCTACCTCCAGCCCTGTCTCAAATCATGGCGGGGAGCGACAAGGTCATGCTCCAGCCACAGCTAACATTTCTTCGCATGCACAGAAGCCTGTGGAGAAGGCTTAGATCACAAATGTTGTGCTAAGATATGTCTAGTTGAGATATACCCAAAGGGTCAACCTGAGGAAGCTATTAGGATGTATGCCATAATAGATGAACAGAGCAACACATCCCTGGTTAAGCCTAAATTCTTTAAGATCTTTGGTATAGAGGGACACGCATCACCATATACTCTCAGAACCTGTTCTGGTCGTGAAGAGACCTTCGGTAGAAGGGCCGCTGGGTTCATGGTCTATCATATCAATAAGGGAGAGAGCATACCCCTACCAACATTAGTCGAGTGTGACCAGATACCAGATGAAAGAGAAGAAATTCCTACTCCAAAGGCTGCATGTCACCATTTTCTATGCATTATTTAAAAAAAGGCAAGAGGGTTCCCCTAAGTGGACTTTTAAGGCACTCTAGATAGTAAGGCAATTTGCAAAAATGTCTATAAAAATTTTACATAGATTTTATTCCCCCTTGCTTTCTCTTTTTCTCTTTCCCCCCCTTCCCCCCTCAGTTCCCCCCTCCTCTCGGTTCTTCCCTGGTGGCGGCACGGAAAGCCGCCCAGCCTCAATGCTGGGCGGCTTCTTTTGGAGGATGATGGACATTCTCCATCTCCGCCCACATCCTCCATCTTGCCACTCCGGCGGACATGCGCAGTCCGCCGGAGTGCCTTCCCGTGTCGGTGGACGGGGTGTGCGGGTCGCCGCTCCGACGTGCTGGCGTTCGCGCACGCGCGGTGGGGGTGGCGCCGCGCACACCCAGTCCAGAGGGCAGTTAACCGTCCCACACATCAGCTGTGAACTATTATTGCTCCAGCTGATTGGGATCTAACACGCTTTATAAACCCTACCTATACTGCTCTTAGACCAGGCATTACTCCATAGGATCTACACTGTGCGGTCGTTTTTTTTGAAGCTCCCCACTGATACAGGTATTTGTCTGTTATATACGATTGATTTTGATTTACAACTTTCAATGCATGCTCACACTTATACCAGGAAATATTTTCCCAGTATCTGTACTTATTATATTTTTTAGTTTTTAATTTCCCAGTTTAACATACATTTTCAATTTTATTTTTATTTTTAATAAAATAATAATCCCAATCTAAACTGCTACTCTTGTTCATTTTAATGATAGACATTGAAGTCTTTATTTACAGCTATTTATCTATCTTACTTACTCTTCAATACTATCACTATGACTCTACATTACTATTTCTCTGTATGAATCATATTATTACCATGTGAGCTTTCGGATGGCAAGGCTCTATTTCTCACAGGGAACATGAAATGAATTATTATATTATTATATTTATCTACCCTCCTACCCTAATTTATATAGAGATATAGATTAAACTATTTAATTATCTTATTAAATTAATACTAATATAAGTTATAGATCATATATTACTCCCAAAAATAATTCCATTACTTGCTATGCAGCCGATACTGCCATCCCCACACTTTTTCTTTTTATTACACTCAACATATTATTTGGACATAAATGAATATGCAAATGGACAAATTATGCAAAATAACCTTTCTATTTCTACTTATATTATTTACTATTGCACTTGTATATTTCTTCTTTATCCCCAGGGATTCCTCCTTGGCCTCAGTATATTCCCTCGGCCGGGCCGCCTCTGGTGAGGTGCATGAGGGATCACCCCTCCCCCACCCTCCACCAGATTCTTTTTCTGTACATGTCATTTGTATATACAATTTTCAATCATATGACTTATTGAGTACCAGCCCTAAAACTTGATGCTACTCCAATTGCAAGTTCTTACGGTATCTAACCAACCCATGTTCAAACATCTCTACAAATCAACTATATGTAAGTGTTTAAATATAAAGCCTAAATTTAATATCCGCTGCTGAACTTTGTGCCTTGATTCCTTTCCTTAAACTGATTTTCTGTACATTTAACTTCATTTTAGATTAGCTTCACTTAAACTTCTACACCCCTGAAGAAGAATTTGACATATATATCGAAACGCGTTGGGTGTAAAGAAAATTCATTATCTACTTTCCTATAACATTATACATGTGATGTATGAATAACCAATGCCTTGTTATATACTATATTTGTTTTTAAAGTTTTTTCCTTGTCAAAAGAAGTTTATTGAGTATACAATGTTATAAAGATACATAAAGTAAGTTTACAAGGATCTATAAAGTAAGCTCATTGTTTTACAGTAGGGTTTATATAGGTAAATATCATGAAATTTCAAATATTAAACATTGGGTTCACGTAAACCTAAATTAAAGATATATATCATTTCCTTAGTTACTTTTGTAGGTATTTAAATGATTTATACCTACTATACATATTGTTTACAAGTAGAGTGTATATAGGTCAAATAAATTCTGATAATGAGCTTTAATCATAAGGTGGAGAAAAGGAAAGAGAAAGAAGAAAAAGGGTCGAAAGGTAGAGGTATGGTCCACAAGGTTGTCCCGCTCGTCAGTTTATTATTCTTTTTAGTTCTCTTTGAAGCCTTAGAATGTGTGTCTCTGTAAGTCATTTAATCTGTTACCATGGCAACAGGACAGAGTCATTGAAGTTTGACAGGAACTGTTGTTTTATCCAAGGATGCCAAAGTTTTTCAAATTTTGGAATTTGATTTTGATCGATGGCTACCATCTTAGCATGGGACATTGTATTATTCATTCTGTGAATTGTTTCTGCTAGTACCAATGTAGGAGATTTCCATGCCTTGGCCACTGTTTGTTTTGCAGCCGTTATTAGTTGGATCATAAGTTTGAATTGAGAGAGTGTTAACCATTCCGGTTTTAGATTAAGTAAAGTTAAATATGGATCTGGTTGTATTATTTTTTTAAATATTTTAGATGCAATCACGAAGACTTCCTTCCAGAAGGTTTGGATTACTGGGCACGTCCACCATATGTGTAAATATGTGCCTATTTCTGGGCATCCTCGAAAACAAAGAGTTGAGGTATTAGGTGAATATTTTGCCACTCTAGCGGGTACAAGGTACCAGCGAGTTAGGACTTTATAATTTGTCTCCAGTGCTAAGATGTTGGGTGAAGATGACTTAGATGTGAGCCATATGTTAGACCAGTCCGTGTCTTCTAAAGTTCGTCCCAGGTCCTCCTCCCACCTCTGAACGTAAGAGGGTCTATTAAGATTTGCTACTCCATATAATTGATTATAAAGTGATGAAATTGTACCTTTAGCAAATGGATCTTTTGTACAGATTGATTCAAAAATGGATAATTGGGATAATTGTGTATCCCCCTTTAGGAATGGTGTATAGAAATTTTTGATTTGGAGATATCTAAATATCTCAGAGTTTGGTAGATCATATTTTTCTCTAAGCGATGGGAATGAAAGGAATGATTTAGATGCTAGAAGTCATTTAGTGTCTGAATGCCTGATGTTGTCCAAGCTTTAAAAGAATTTGGGTAGATCCATGCCGGATAAAAGGCCGGATTTCTGATAAAAGAAAGGAGAGGATTGTGTGGAGATTGTAACTGATATTTGGTTTTTAGTTTATCCCAGAGAGATAAGAAGTGTTTAGTTATGGGATTATGAATTTTAAAGCGGTCTTTAGGATCAAGCCATAATAAATTTGATATTAATAGAGGGTCATTTTCTGAAGCCTCTATAAATACCCATAATGGGATTTCCTGTTTTGCATGGTATTTGGACAGACTGGCCAAATGTGCTGCTCTGTAGTAGTTAGTAAAATTAGGGTATCCCAGGCCTCCTTTATTTTTGGGAAGATGTAGTGTGTGTATAGGTATACGTGGTTTAGAAGAGCCCATATAAACGAAGTTGCTCTTTTTTGTACTATTCTCAAAAAATAGGAAGGAATTGGAATAGGGAGGACCCTGAATAGATAAAGCAATTTGGGTAGAATGGTCATTTTGATTGCATTAATCTTCCCTATCCAGGATAAAGGAAGTTGCGACCATTGTTTTATTAGATTTGTGATCTGTCTTAATACAGGAGGATAATTGGTTGAGAATAAGTCAGAATGAGATGCTGTTAAATGAATTCCAAGATATGGGATTGATTTTTCTGCCCATGTGAATGGGAGTGCAGCCCTAGCCGGGATCAATTCCATGTTTGTGAGTGAAATATTAAGCACTAGGCATTTCTTAGGATTAATCATAAGGCCAGATAGGGCTGCAAATCCATCAAGAGCTGGTATTAAGTTAGGACCAGAGACCTGTGGTGATGATAGAAAAAGTAATATATCGTCTGCAAATATACATAATTTGTGTGTAATACCTCCTACTTCAATGCCAGTTATAGTTTGGTTTGTTCTGATGTATTGGGCCATGGGTTCGAGTATAAGGGCAAATAATAAGGGAGATAATGGGCAACCCTGTCGGGTACCTCTTTCGATATTAAAGGCTTCAGATTTGTATCCAGCATATTTTATATAGGCTTTGGGTTTATTATATAATGCTTTGATCCATGTTAAAAAGTGGGGTCCAAAACCCCATTTTTGTAATGAATATTGCATATATTGCCAGGATACTGTGTCAAATGCCCTCTTAATATCGAGAGATAGAAAACATAAAGGGATTTTCCGTTTTTTAGCAATATGTGCCAATAACACTGCCCTGCGTATATTATCGCCTGCCTGTCTATTTGGCATGAAGCCTACTTGATCTCTATGTATTAATTTTCCTATAATGCTATTGAGGCGTTTTGCTATTATTTTTGCTAATAATTTAATATCGAGGTTTAACAGAGAGATAGGCCGACAATTCACACAGGAAGTATCATCAGAAAGGGGTTTTGGGATCATACAAACAATTGCCATTAGTGTTTCTTGCCGAAAAGAATGTCCATCTAGAAGTTTGTTAAAAGTTTCAGTGAGAATGGGAGAGAGTATTTCTGAGAATGTTTTATAGTATAAAGCCGAGTAGCCATCTGGGCCTGGTCTTTTGTTAAGTTTTAGGTCTTTTATGGCGTTAGCAACTTCATCTATAGTTATAGGCTCATCCAAACTGCTTTTTTGATTCTGAGATAACTCAGGTAAGGTTATTTTTGAGAAGAAGGATTCAGCTTCTGTAGGATTAAATTCATTGTTTGTCTTGTATAAAGTTGCGAGATGTGAGTGAAATTTATGGACTATTTTAACTGGATTACAAGTGTAAACATTTTTTGATAATTTCAAACGTATTGGTTTGAAAGATTTGTTAGTTGAATTTAATGCCCGAGCCAAATATGTACCTGGTTTGTTTGTATTCATGTAGAAATTGTGTTTGGAGCGTTTGAGGGATTTATCAACTGACTCAGTGAGAAATAGATCGTATTCCAATCTAGATTTTTCCAGATGAGATTTTGTACTCTGAGATGGATTATCTTGAAATGATATGTAGGCTGCATTAAAATTGAGTTCTAGTTTTTTTGCTAGATTTTTGCGTTCCCGTTTAAATAGTGCCATTTGTCTTTGTATTGTACCACGCAAGACAGGCTTATGAGCTTCCCACAGTGTTATTGGGGAGATGTCTGTTGTATTATTAATTGATATGTATTCCTTTAAAGCTTGTTCAATGGCCATCTGATGTAGTGGGTGTTTGAGCATTATGTCCGGTAAGTACCACGTTGGGTCATGCGCTTTTGGTATGGCTGAGGCTATAGTAGTGTATACTGCATTATGGTCAGACCACGGAATCGGAATTATATCTGATGCAATAATTTCTGGTATCATTCCTATTGTTAGAAAAATATGATCTATTCTGGTGAAGGTTTGATGAGGGTGCGAGAAATAAGTGAATTTCTTTTTCATTGGGTTACTTTCTCTCGATGAATCTACCAGATTGTATTTGGAAAGAAGTTGAGAAAAAGGTAATCTAGAGGTTATTTTGGATGGTGTAAAAGGTGATTTATCTAGAAATGGGAGGAGGACCTGGTTCGAATCCCCACACATTATCACTGTTCCTATTTTGTGTGTATTAATCACTTGTAATATATATGAGAGGAATGGTGTAGGTTGTTTGTTAGGAGCGTAGTAGGAAATCTTTAAAGTTTTTTCAATAAAATCTATGTACAATTTTTATAGACATTTTTGCATATTGCCTTACTATCTAGAGTGCCTTAAAAGTCCACTTAGGGGAACCCTCTTGCCTTTTTTTAAATATTATTATCGGATGTGGCACTCCCCCTTTACTACATGGTCTGCCGGTCTACCTCTATTATTCTCTATGCATTAGGGTTAAAGATTACCCCCTACCTTTTCCCCATTCTGTCTCTGAACAATTTCCTGGCTTGTCTCATCGCTCCAGCATTATCCCAGGTGCAGTACTTCTCCTCCACGTCTCACAGGAGACACAGGCTGCAACAGGAGCTATAAGCAAAAAGTGGGGGCATGGCTTATCAGGCTCTGTGTACATCTATGGATGTACACAGCCCATGTGACGCCCCAATGGGGCATAGAATTTATATAGATTGTTTTCCTAACTATTTTCTATGGACGTTTTATATTTAGTTCACATGCTGTCATCTAGTGACCTTTTGTGGTAATGCACTTGTTTTCTCATGTTCTTTTTTCCTTATGTTATGACACACTTCCTTTGTATGTACTGATTCACCCTTCTTCCTGAGATTGTACTTCCTGTGTCATGGATGCAGCTAACAGGACACATGTAGCAGGGCACATGTATTCTGCATAGTAATGCCGGCCATACACGGTTCGAATTTCGAAAGAATTTTCTTTCGAAAATCGTATCAAAGAATTTTCGCCCGAATTTCGCACCATTAGTGGGCTGCAACAACGGCCAATTTTCATGCGGCAATCAAATTTGAGGAATTGGACATGTTGGAAATTTTTTGAGAATCGTGCGAGAAATGTAATAAGAAAAGAAAATTTACGGGGAGAAAAGAAGATTCCCGCCCACGAAAATTCTTTTCTGTAGCAACATGAGGTGAAATTGAAGGCTTGGTCGGCCGAATTTCGAAAATCAATGGTGGCATCATCGGATCACAAAAAAACCGAACTTTCTGATTTTGAAAAGAAAATTCATTCGAAATTCGACCATCTATGGCCTGCTTAAGCTACAGACAATATAATCTTTTGACCGCATAAATACCACAACCTATTCATCTGTTGTATCCTGTCATCTGCTGTAACCTTTGTGGATGGATTTGGTGAGTTCAAGCTATCTAATGAGGACTGTCCTAAGTGATTATATCTTATACAGGCCAGGCATAAAGGTCTCACAAGGGATAAATCGCTTCACAACAATTGGAGTCAGAATAGCCCAGATTAAGAGCGTGCCCACATGGGTGCCCCATAGCAAGTGGCTTGCTAAGAGGGCATTCAGGGGAAGAAGGAGCGGATATTGCGCTTTAACCAATACCTTAGATTGGGGACTTGCAACCCTTTGATTGCGATCTACTGGTCAATCGCTGGCAGGTAACAGGTAGATTGCAGGAATTAGCTCAGGCTGTGTCAGAAAAGGTGCATTACTGTCCACAGAAGATCTGTGGTCAATTTACAGGTGCACATGCGTGAACGTGCATGAATGGGCGCACAAGCAGGTGCGGGCTATTTAAGCTGTACTAGGGCCTTGGTTTCTTGCCGTTTGGCCTACTATGTTTCCTGAATACCTGCTGTTCCTGTGTTGACTCCCTGTTACCGACCTAATCTGTTCCTGACTCTGCCTGAATGCTGTCTGTACTGACCTCTGGCTTGTCTTTGCATTTTGTCTCTGCCTGCTCTTTCTGCTAATCCGCTCATCTGTCTGCCGTTACTGACCCTGGCCTGACTTTGATTACTCCTCTGCCAGCCAATTGTACTTGATCTGATTTCTGTTGCCGATCCGGTCTGCCTGACCCTGTTGCTGGCATCTGAATCTTGGTCTTCCACCAAGTACAGCCTGCTCTTCAGCAATGCACAGATTGCTCTTCAGCAACGCATAGCCTATTCTTAAGCAAGGTATGCACTGCTCTTCAGCATCCTGCAACAAGAGACCAGTCAGGCACTCGTGCTCACTCTGTTCTCAGGCGCTTCTGTCACTTTACCAGAGTTCCTGAGCTAGAGTGATAAGAGAAGCCTACCTCCACACGTCTGGCTCCACCACCAGGTACGTTACAGGCTGGTTTGGACATTTGTCCGAACCTGCTTAGGCTATGCAATTGGTAAGCCGCCATCAGTCAATTACAGGCCTATGACTGACTGTTGGCATGATAGCGCAGGTGAATTTAGACTCATGTACAAACACACCTAAACTCACTCCCCACCTTTTTGACCCTGTATTGGCATGACAGGGTTCTTCCCCCACTTGCAAAGTGGAGCTGGGGAGCCACATACCTAAAGCACACTCTATTGATCCCTACCAGTCCTCCTCTTTCATCCATCCCAGGTGTTTGTATGTGAATATATAGGATGGACAAAAAAATGAAGACCAGCAGAAATCAGTGTGCCAGAAGAATACATCACTGCCACTTCCCTGCTCTGCATAAGGGTGATATCACTGCCCTTCTGTCCTCTGCTATACTGATCTCTTCCCTGCTGACCTCTGCCCTGCTGACCCCCGTACACTGCCCTACTGACCCCTGCACATAGCCGTACTGACCTCCACCCTGCTGACCCCTGTTCAGTGCCCTACTGACCGCTGTACACTGTCCTACTGATCTCTGCCCTACCAACCCCTGTACATTGCCCTATCGACCCTTGTACCCTGCCCTACCGATCTCTGCCATTTAGACCCCTGTACGCTGCCCTGCTGACCCCTGTACACTCCCCTATTGACCTCTGTCTTCTGCCCAGCTGACCCCCTGAACACTATCCTGCTGGCCTCATGTACACTGCCCTACTGAGCCCCACTCCTGTGCCCTGCTAACCCCTGTACACTGTCCTGCTGACACCCTATCCTTTGCCCTACTGACCCCTGTACACTGCCCTACTGATCTCTTTCCTTTGCCCACCTGACCCCCTATACACTGTTCTCTTGACACCTGTACACTGTTCTGATGATCCCCTGTACACTGCCCTGTTGATCCCTGTACACTGTCCTGCTCACACCATGTTCTTTGCCCTGCTGACGCCTGTACACTGTCCTACTGACCTCTGTAAACTGACCTCTGTCCTTTGCCCAGCTGACCCCCTATGCACTACCCTATTGACATCTATATGCTGTCCTGCTTACCCCTGTACACTGCCCTGTAGATCCCTGTACACTGTCCTGCTGATCCCCCCAGTCCTTTGCCCTGCTGACCCTCTGTACACTACCCTGTTGACCCCTGTACACTATCTTGCTGACCTCCTGTCCTTTGCCCTGCTGACCCCCTGTACACTACCCTGTTGACCCCTGTACACTATCTTGCTGACCTCCTGTCCTTTGCCCTGCTGACCACTGCCCTACTGAGCTCTGTTATCTGTCCTTCTGACCTCCTGTGCTCTGCCCTGCTGACCCCTATAATCTGCAATACAAACTGCGGACCCCGGGACACTACCCTACCTACTCATGTCCCCTGTAATTTCTCTAGAAACGACTGACTCCTGTACACTGCTCTACATACTAATGACCTCTGTAAACTGCCCTAGATACTCCTAACCTTTGTAAACCGCCATACATCCTACTGACCTCTGTACACGGCCCTGCATATTATTGACCTCTGTACAATGCCCTACATATTTTTTAACATGGTCAAACCTCAACCCAGCCTTTAAAAGCTAAGTTCACATTTTTGGCAGAATTTCACTTTTCATAATAAATAGAAGCCTTTTCTAATGTCTTTTTTTTTTTTTGCCCAAGCCATGCCATGTACTCTCACTTAAAACTTGCCATGTACTTGCCACTGTAGCTCTCACTTACCAAGTCCATGGCAGCTTTGAATCTTCACCTCTCTGTTAATTAAACAAAAGCATTCTGAGACCACCCCTTCCTGTAGCATCATGTGACAATGCAGGAAACTTTATATCCCATAATGCACTGGCTTACTGCATCACAAATTAGGGTGTGTTTAGCATTCTGGACCACATCTCTCTCATCGCTATACCACTTATTATTTTAATTTACATCCACTTTTCTACTTATTCCTTTAAGATAACCATACATCCTTTAGATCTACCATCTGCTATGTAGTGCAAGGACCTGCCTGATTTGATACATATTGAATGGATTGTTCAGGTGGGTCCTCCCATTCCATAGTATTGGTAAATCTAAATTAAATTGTACAATCAGATTGCATAGTGTATGGCCAGCTTTATATAAGTACATGGAAAGGAGACATTCAGCTGTCAATGTTCTTGTAATCCAGGTCCAGCTCAGGGAGGGGTGGTATAAACACCAGGCCCAATTCACATCTAGCATAGTGGGAGTACAGCAAATGTGGAAAAGTAGCTAATGGCCATTTTGGTGTCTTGTGGTATGTACTTTTTTTTACAGCGCATTTTGCCTAGTTTGTCGCAGATTTTTGCAAGCGTCAAAATGTGCGTTTGATTTGGCATCTAATGGCAATTATTGGCACCGAAAGCGGAACTAGTTAATTTTAGGTATCTAAAGATGGCCACTTTACAAGATTGTACAATCTCCATATCAAAACTTTATAATAGAAGGACACACCTATCTATCCAATTACTATTTGTCCAGTCAGGCTGGCCCTTGCACTACATAGTTGATGGTAGATCTAAAGGAGATTGTACAATCAGATTGTAAGTTGTATGGTGAGCTTTATAGACTTTCATGGACACATTTGTCCTATTTTCAATACTACAGCTCTGCTCCACATAAGCTGTTATGTGATTACTCGGCTTCTGCACACTCTGTCAAATGAATGATCAATCAGCAAAGGAAGGCACTGTCTATTTATTCAGGGAGAACGGTGCTCACTGACAATTACTGCATGCAAATGCCGAGGTGGGTGGCAGCAATCTCCTGAAGGGGGAAGGCAGTGTAGGGAGTGTTAATAAAATCAGCTGCTGAACTACTTCCTTCTAATAGTTTTTCTCAAATACCAGGACGAATACCAAGAAGTAATGTAGGACTTTTCTGTAGAATAACCTGGAGGCAGAGGTAACGCCTGCTCTGGAATATACAAAAAGCTTTTTCTTTTCTGCAGCAGAGGTACATTAACCACTTGCTGACCAGCAGCCGCAGTTGTACTGTGGCAGAATGGCTCGGCTGGGCGAAACAATGTTATGTAACGTTGCTTTGCCCTGTGGCCACGCGCTCCCTGCTTGCCCACAGAGTCGATGCGAGTGCCCGGCGGTCGCGATCACCGCCGGGCTCCTGCGATTGCTCGGGGCACAAGGAGAGCCAGGATCTGTGTGTAAACACACAATTTCCGGTTCTCTGAGGGGAGAAGTGACAGATCGCCTGTTCATACAGAGTATGAACAGCGATCTATCTCTTCCCCTACACAGTCCACTCCCCCCTTCAGTTAGAACACACTCTAGGGAACACATTAACCCCTTGATCGCCCCCTAGTGTTAACCCCTTCCCTGCCAGTGACACTTTTACATAAATCAATGCATTTTTATAGCACTGATCGCTGTAAAAATGCCAATGGTCCCAAACATGTGTCAGAATTGTCCGACGTGTCCACCATAATGTTGCAGTCCTGATAAAAATCGCAGATCGCCGCCATTACTAGTAAAAAAAAAATTAATAATAAAAATGCCATAAACTATCCCTTATTTTGCAGACACTAACTTTTGTGCAAACCAATCAATATACACTTATTGTGATTTTTTTTTTTTTTTTTTTTACAAAAATATGTAGAAGAATACAAGAATACATATCGGCCTAAACTGAGGAAAAAAATAGTTTTTTTATATATTTTTGGGAGATATTTATTATAGCAAAAAGTAAAAAATATTGTTTTTTTTTTTAAATTGTCGCTCTTTTTTTGTTTATAGCGCAAAAAATAAAAACTGCAGAGGTGACCAAATACCACCAAAAGAAAGCTCTATTTGTGGGAAAAAAAGGATCTCAATTTTGTTTGGGTGCAACATCGCACGGCCGCGCAATTGTCAGTTAAAACGACGCAGTGCCGAATCGCAAAAAGTGCAGGAAGGGTATAAAATCTTCCGGGGCTGAAGCGGTCAAGGGTATATTGGTACATAGGGAAGCTGGAATTTAGAAAACAAAAAGGTGAACTCAGAGCAGACAGCCAGGTCCAAATTATGACTAGCCCAGTCTAAAACTAGTCGGACAAGTCAGTCTGCAGTACCAGTTTTCCTGTCTTCTTAATGGACTCCTGCATCAGAGTTGCGGTTACCAATTATTTTCCAGACATGAAACAAATTGTGAATGAAAGTCAATTGCAAATTTCTCCCTGAAGATCATTTTTTAAGGTAGGCTAAATTTATATTTTTACAGTGAAGCTTTATTTGATTTTTCTGTTTTCTCCATGTTATTCTTACTTTTTTATTGGGGCCTTGCTAGTTAATTTTCTTTTTTTTTTTTAAAAAAGAGGTGCTGCATCCCTGTGATCCTCTTCCACGTTGTTCAGGCGGATCTCCACCTCTCAATGGTTGCCATAACAACCATATCCGTCCTCAAATAAGGACTTATATCGGCGTTTGGCGGATGGCAAGTGATTAAGACGACTCTCACAGAGAAACATTGAATTTGACATGCAACTTGGGGTCTCACAATTTGGATACCATGTTGCAGCGGTGTGAACTGAGCCTAAAACATCAATAAAACAAATATTTTAAATAGATGATTGCTGTATAGTAAGCAGTTTGGAGCATAACAATTTAGTAAAACCTAAAATAAATGATCAGTTGCTCGCAATAAAATGGGGTTTGCAATAAAATGTCAGCTTCTTTGCCAAGCAAAACAATGTTGAAAAGAGAGCTTGGAAAACATTTCAAAGACAACAGTGAGCAACTGCTAGCTTCCTTAAAGCTGTAAGTGATCATCAGCTTCTGTACTTAGCAAGGTAATGTTGCAAACAGAGTCTGGGATAGTTTTCAGACACAATTGTGAGCATCTTTCCAAATAACAAATAAAGAAATATAGAAGATTGACGGCAGAAAAAGACAAAGTAGTCCATCGAGTCTGCCCCAATTTTAATTTTTTGTTTCTAACCTGCTTACCTAATAAGAGATGGTTTATTATAATGCATGGTAGCAATCTTTGCCTATGAGAGTTGTTTTGTATAGGAGGACTGCCAATTTTATTCACATATACTGATTAGCTATGTCTTATGAAGGACAAGTTTCCTGGATCTGAGCGTTGCCCATTGCTTTGTGTTTCTTCAAAAGAGCTTAAACAGCACATCTTGAAACTGCAGTCTGCTTTCAGATTTTTGTCTGGGAGAGACCTAGCTGATCCATATAACTACCTTGTGTCTTGTTGCTGTGTTCAGTCTTGCCATGGTGTATGATAGAGCTGCACGATTAATCGTCAAGAATCGTTATCGCAATTTCACAAGAATCTTTCCGGCAGGGTCTTGAGTGGCCAGATTTTATCGATGATACGGCGCATGCGCGTATCACGTCAGGGCCGATCCCAGACGGGGTGCAGTGCACCCGGGCGCAAGAGAGGTGGGAGCGCTGAAGCGCCAGAGTGCTCCCCTCCCTCCTCCTCCTCCTCTCTGTGTCCAGAGGCGGCTCCCTCCGCAGGTCACAGCCACTGCTGTAGTTTTCGAGGCCCAAGCGGCAGCCCGTCCCCCCTCCCTCCTCCTGTCAGAGAAGGAGAGCAGCGCCGGAGATCGGAGCGGCTGGTCTCTGTGTGGAGAGAGACCAGCCGCGCAGTGACATCGCTGGGGGGGTGGGCGGTCCGTGCTCCTCCTCTGTCTTTGGCTGCACACTGTCCTCTCCTCTCCAGCTGCCGCCCGGGTGTTTTTATGTACGCTAATGGAGGGGGGGTCTCTACTAATAGAGGGGGGTCTGTCCTAAGGGGGTCTGTACTAATGGAGGGGGGGTTTCCTGGGGGGGTGTGTACTAATGGAGGGGTGTTTGTCTTGGGGGGTCTGTACTAATGGAGGGGGGGTTCCTGGGGGGGTCTGTACTAATGGAGAGGAGGGGGGGCGGTTTGTCCTGGGGGGTCTGTACTAATGGAGGGGGGTTGTCCTGGGGGGGTCTGTAGTAATGGAGGGGGGGTTTGTCCTGGGGGGGTCTGTACTAATGGAGGGGGGGTTGTCCTGGGGGGGTTTGTACTAATGGGGGGGTTGTCCTGGGGGGTCTGTACTAATGGAGGGGGGGCTTTGTCCTGGGGGGTCTGTACTAATGGAGGGGGGTTTGTCTTGGGGTGGTCTGTACTAGTGGAGGGGGGGTTTGTCCTGGGGGGTCTGTACTAATGAAGGGGGGTTTGTCCTGGGGGGATCTGTACTAATGGAGGGGGGGTTTGTCCTGGGGGGTCTGTACTAATGGAGGGGGGTTTGTCCTGGGGGGGTCTGTACTAATGGAGGGGGGTTGTCCTGGGGGGTCTGTACTAATGGAGGGTGGGTGGTTTGTCCTGGGGGTCTGTACTGATGGAGGGGGTTTGTCCTGGGGGGGTCTGTACTAATGGAGGGGGGGCTTTGTCCTGGGGGTCTGTACTAATGGAGGGGGTTGTCCTGGGGGGTCTGTACTAATGGAGGGGGGTTTGTCCTGGGAGGGTCTGTACTAATGGAGGGTGGGCGGTTTGTCCTGTGGGGTCTGTACTAATGGAGGGGGTTTGTCCTGGGGGTCTGTACTAATGGAGAGGGGGCTTTGTCCTGGAGGGGTCTGTACTTATGGAGGGGGGTTTGTCCTCGGGGGTCTATACTAATGGAGGGGGGTTTCTCCTGGGGGGTCTGTACTAATGGAGGGGGGGTTTGTCCTGGGGGGTCTGTACTAATGGAGGGGGTTTGTCCTGGGGGGGTCTGTAGTAATGGAGAGGGGTTTGTCCTGGGGGGTCTGTACTAATGGAGGGGGTTTGTCCTGGGGGGTCTGTACTAATGGAGGGGGTTTGTCCTGGGGGTCTGTACTAATGGAGGGGGGGGTTGTCTTGGGGGTCTGTACTAATGAAGGTGGGGGGGTTGTCCTGGGGGGGTCTGTACTAATGGAGGGGGGTTTTGTCCTGGGGGTCTGTACTAATGGAGGGGGGTTCCTGGGGGGGTCTGTACTAATGGAGAGGAGGGGGGGCGGTTTGTCCTGGGGGGTCTGTACTAATGGAGGGGGGTTGTCCTGGGGGGGTCTGTACTAATGGAGGGGGGGTTTGTCCTGGGGGGTCTGTACTAATGGAGGGGGGGTTGTCCTGGGGGGGTCTGTACTAATGGAGGGGGGCTTTGTCCTGGGGGGTCTGTACTAATGGAGGGGGGTTTGTCTTGGGGTGGTCTGTACTAGTGGAGGGGTGTTTTTCCTGGGGGGTCTGTACTAATGGAGGGGGATTTGTCCTGGGGGGTCTGTGCTAATGGAGGGGGGGTTTGTCCTGGGGGGTCTGTACTAATGGAGGGGGTTTTGTCCTGGGGGGGTCTGTACTAATGGAGGGGGGTTGTCCTGGGGGGTCTGTACTAATGGAGGGGGGCTTTGTCCTGGGGGTCTGTACTAATGGAGGGGGTTGTCCTGGGGGGTCTGTACTAATGGAGGGGGGGGGGGTTTGTCCTGGGAGGGTCTGTACTAATGGAGGGTGGGCGGTTTGTCCTGTGGGGTCTGTACTAATGGAGGGGGTTTGTCCTGGGGGTCTGTACTAATGGAGAGGGGGCTTTGTCCTGGAGGGGTCTGTACTAATGGAGGGGGGTTTGTCCTCGGGGGTCTATACTAATGGAGGGGGGTTTGTCCTGGGGGGTCTGTACTAATGGAGGGGGTTTGTCCTGGGGGGTCTGTAGTAATGGAGAGGGGTTTTTTCCGGGGGGGTCTGTACTAATGGTGGATGTTTGTCCTGGGTGGTCTGTACTAATGGAGGGGGTTTGTCCTGGGGGGTCTGTACTAATGGAGGGGGCTGGTTTGTCTTGGGGGTCTGTGCTAATGAAGGGGGGGTTGTCCTGGGGGGGTCTGTACTAATGGAGGGGGGTTTTGTCCTGGGGGGGTCTGTACTAATGGAGGGGGGTTTGTCCTGGTGGGGGTCTGTAATAATGGAGAGGGGGTGGTTTGTTCTGGGGGGGTCTACACCCAGGAAAGTACACGCAGGACTCCAGAGGGAGACAGAACACCATCAGAGAGAGAACCCCACTGCCCTGCACCACCAGAGGGATAGCCACACAGCCTAGCGCCATCCCTGGCGGAGAAAGGAATGGAGTCATTGCAGGAATACAGATCTGGGTGCTACCCAACGGAGTCACCACGGTCAATTCAGAGTGAGCTGACTCCTGATCAGAGGAACCATTGCTGTATCGCTGGGTCAGGTGAGAGGGCCGATCGGCCATTATCTACTAACGTCCATAGGAACTGCAGTCTCTAACCATCTCCTGTATGATATCTGCAGTCTCTGACCATCTCCTGTACTACATCTGCAGTCTCTGACCATCTCCTGTACCATGTCTGCAGTCTCTGACCATCTCCTGTACCATGTCTGCAGTCTCTGACCATCTCCTGTATTATGTCTGCAGTCTCTGACCATCTCCTGTATTATGTCTGCAGTCTCTTACCATCTCCTGTACTATGATTTGCAGTCTCTGACCGTCTCTTGTATCATGTCTGCAGTCTCTGACCATCTCTTGTATTATGTCTGCAGTCTCTGACCATCTCCTGTATCATGTCTACAGTCTCTGACCGTCTCTTGTATCATGTCTACAGTCTCTGACCTTCTCCTATATTATGTCTGCAGTCTCTGACCATCTCCTGTATTATGTCTGCAGTCTCTTACCATCTCCTGTATTATGTCTGCAGTCTCTGACCATCTCCTGTACTATGATTGCAGTCTCTGACCGTCTCTTGTATCATGTCTGCATTCTCTGACCATCTCCTGTATTATGTCTGCAGTCTCTAACCATCTCCTGTATCGAGTCTACAGTCTCTGACTGTCCCTTGTATCATGTCTACAGTTTCTGACCATCTCCTGTACCATGTTTGCAGTCTCTGACCATCTCCTGCACCATGTCTGCAGTCTCAGACCATCTCCTGTACCATGTCTGCAGTCTCTGACCATCTCCTGTACCATAATTGCAGTCTCTGACCCACTCTTGTATCATGTCTGCAGTCTCTGACCATCTCCTGTATTATGTCTGCAGTCTCTGACCATCTCCTGTATCATGTCTACAGTCTCTGACTGTCTCTTGTATCATGTCTACAGTCTCTGACCTTCTCCTATATTATGTCTGCAGTCTCTGACCGTCTCTTGTATCACGTCTGCATTCTCTGACCGTCTCCTGTATTATGTCTGCAGTCTCTGACCATCTCCTGTATTATGTCTGCAGTCTCTGATCATCTCCTGTATTATGTCTGCAGTCTCTGACCATCTCCTGTATCATGTCTACAGTCTCTGACCATCTCCTGTATTATGTCTGCAGTCTCTGACCATTTCTTGTATCATGTCTACAGACTCTGACCGTCTCTTGTATCATGTCTACAGTCTCTGACCTTCTCCTATATTATGTCTGCAGTCTCTGACCGTCTCTTGTATCATTTCTGCAGTCTCTGACCATCTCCTGTATTATGTCTGCAGTATCTGACCATCTCCTGTATCATGTCTACAGTCCCTGACTGTCTCTTGTATCATGTCTATAGTCTCTGACCTTCTCCTATATTATGTCTGCAGTCTCTGACCATCTCTTGTATAATGTCTGCAGTCTCTGACCATCTCCTGTATCACGTCTACAGTCTCTGACCGTCTCTTGTATCATGTCTACAGTCTCTGACCTTCTCCTATATTATGTCTGCAGTCTCTGATCATCTCTTGTATCGAGTCTACAGTCTCTGACTGTCTCTTGTATCATGTCTACAGTTTCTGACCATCTCCTGTACCATGTCTGCAGTCTCTGACCATCTCCTGTACCATGTCTGCAGTCTCTGACCATCTCCTGTATCATGTCTACAGTCTCTGACTGTCTCTTGTATCATGTCTACAGTCTCTGACCTTCTCCTATATTATGTCTGCAGTCTCTGACCGTCTCTTGTATCATGTCTGCATTCTCTGACCGTCTCCTGTATTATGTCTGCAGTCTCTGACCATCTCCTGTATTATGTCTGCAGTCTCTGATCATCTCCTGTATTATGTCTGCAGTCTCTGACCATCTCCTGTATCATGTCTACAGTCTCTGACCATCTCCTGTATTATGTCTGCAGTCTCTGACCATTTCTTGTATCATGTCTACAGACTCTGACCGTCTCTTGTATCATGTCTACAGTCTCTGACCTTCTCCTATATTATGTCTGCAGTCTCTGACCGTCTCTTGTATCATGTCTGCAGTCTCTGACCATCTCCTGTATTATGTCTGCAGTATCTGACCATCTCCTGTATCATGTCTACAGTCTCTGACTGTCTCTTGTATCATGTCTATAGTCTCTGACCTTCTCCTATATTATGTCTGCAGTCTCTGACCTTCTCTTGTATCATGTCTGCAGTCTCTGACCGTCTCTTGTATCATGTCTGCAGTCTCTGACCATCTCCTGTATCATGTCTGCAGTCTCTGACCATCTCCTGTATCATGTCTACAGTCTCTGACCTTCTCCCATGTTATGTCTGCAGTCTCTGACCATCTCTTGTATCATGTCTGCAGTCTCTGACCATCTCTTGTATCATGCCTGCAGTCTTTGACCGTATTATGTCTAGGGGCTCTTTCTAACAGACAGCCCTCTGTGTGTGCATCAGAGAGACTCCCCTCCAGGTCTCATTAGTGTACTCTCTTTCTGTATTTTCTTTATTGTTAAGAGATCATGGGAGGATCCCAAGGTAACGAAGACTTCTAAGGGGAGCATCTCTGTGTTTGTTCTGTGTTCGTTGCCATAGAAACATTTGTAAAGGGGAGGGGTTGGTAAGATGACCACGCCCCTTTTGTGGGGGCTCCAGAAATATTTCTGCACCCAGGCGTCTGTGACCCTAGGATCTGCCCTGTATCACGTCATTTGTCGGGAATATAGCAATAATACGGGAAGGAAGCAGGTAGACAAAAATTAACAATGGGCAATAGATTGGCGATGTTAGGAGACATGATTACATTGAAAGTTGCAAATTTGAGTATACAACCGCTTTAAACACTAAATATTTTTCTGACATTTGTTGGTTTCAAGTTAGGCCCCTTTCACACGGACGGATAAAATTGTGCTTTTAGCTGCGGATTTTCTAGTTTTCTACTGCAGCTAAAAGCACACAATGCTTTCCTATGGCCCCATTCACACACTGCGTTTAGCTGCGATTTAGTTACATGCGGTTCGGTGCGGATAAAAAAATTAAATTGACTGCGCCCAGGAACGATTTAGCGCAGCTATATGCACACAACCGCAGGTAATCGAAGTCTTTTGTGTCAACTGCGGAAAGCAGCGTGAGAAAAAAAAAGAACAACAGGAAGCACATCATAAGCAGCAGGTATACCTGGGAAATGACACAGGAAGTTCAGAGGGATAGAGGAAAGAGGAGAAGGCAGCATGGCGGCACAAGATATTTCCCATGAGGCCATTATAGCCCTGGTGCATGCCCGACCTGAGTTATGGGACTCGGAATGCCCAGGATATGCCGACCGAGTGTTGAAGAGATCAAAGTGGGAGGAAGTATACAGATATGTAAATTATAAACAAATATATACCGCTCTGTCTCAAAAAAAAAAAAAAAAAACTAAAGCAGCCAGCACAGCAGTGGATAAAGTTGCAAAAATGACAAATTGGGTGAAATGTGCAGCGCTTATGTGATCATATAAACCATAACAAATAATATGAGTACAAAAAACGCGAATAATAAATGATGGGCTCAAAAATACTCCAAGCAGTCCTCTATGACATGTGATGTCTATAAACAGAGGAATTTGGACGTGTGATGTCCAAAAAAGAAAAAAGTCAGTGACAAGCTTCAATCATTTGTGATGATAATCCTCAACCACATGTGGATATAATATAGTGACAGTCTTTAACTTCAAATATGTATGATGTAATAACAGTTAATAGTAGGTCCACTACCAAAGACACCAGAAGCTGCTTACCAGAGGGATTGAACTCAAATAGGTGTACACCTAGTGAGTCAATCAAGCTTTGTGGTATAATATACCAAGGGGATCAGATGCTCTATCCAGATATGACCTCCAGATGGACCTCCGAACAAGTGTAAGGTATGGATGGACTCAGTAGATATAGGCAGTCAGCCCCATCATTAAAAGAAAGAGGAAGGCATATAGTGTAACTCCGTATGGAAATTTTAATACATAAAAAGCAAAGGAAATACACTCACGTGTTTAGCAGTAAAATCAAGCGCTTGTATAAAAGAAGACAGTGGTCTCAGCATTTCGACTTAGAAGTCATCATCTGGGGTGCTGGACCACTGTACTGGCTGAGTATTTATAGATACTGGTTACCTCCAAAACAAGTGGCAGCTCCGTCTGATTGAAAGTGTAATTATGGAGATTACTTCCTGGTTCCTCCAAAATGGTGCCCGGGCTTGCATTCCAAGCCTCGTTTTCATATGTAGAGGAGGATTACTTCCTGGTTCTGCCAAAATGGCGCCTGGACAAGCGTTCCAAGCCTTATTTTAACATGTCAAAGAGGATGTGACATCATGTGGAACAGTGACGGGTTTAAACAGCCAAAAACATGGCACCACTATTCTCGGGGACATATAGGGGCAGATGTGGCTTAAAATGGCACAATGTCCGGTGTATAAAACCTACAACATGGCGCCGTTTGTCATAAGGACATGTATATTAATACACTAAGTCACAAGGTATCAACCTTCTGGCAGCAAAAATGAAAAACAATATGATACATCCAAACATTGCTCTAGCCTGAACATGGGCAGTGGTGTAGTGGCCAGCACTCCCACCCAGCAGCAAAAGGGTCGCTGGTTCAAATCCCGAGATTCCATGTGGGGGTAGAAAAAAAAAAAAAAATAAATAAAAATTATGTAATATATATAAAAAATATATGATACTAAGGTGTGACAAATGATGATACCTCTCAGAAAGGACACGTTATTGGTTGGATCGAGCTGATATTTGTGATAGGGACCAAACCAGTATATATTCAAATAAGAAATCCAAAATACATTCTAAAATATATGTTATAAGGATTTAATAAAAATACCCTCATAAAAACATTTATAAAAAAACTCTCATAAAAGATATTCTAATAGGTACCAACTGGACCCTAAAGTACCAGAAATAGAGAAAAGGCATCATGCTTGGTTGATAAAAGCATTGATGTCCCATTCTATGTTCAACCCAAAAGGGGAGTAGGTCTGCAATTGGTGGATCCAATAAGTTTCCAAGCGAGAGACTCCCCTTGTCTTAGCTCCTCCCCTCCAAGGAGGTGTATATTTATCTATGACAAGAAATTGAGAACCAGTAGGGTCTCGTCTGTGATGCTCTCTATAATGTCGAGGCACATTATGTTTGACGTCACCACTTTTTATTTTAGCAACATGCTCGCTGACTCTAACAGAGAAAGCTCGAATTGTACGGCCCACATACTGCTTCCCGCAGGGGCAAGTAATCAGATAAACGACATGTGTGGTAGCACAAGTGCAGAATGTTTTAATGGGATATGTACAGTTTGTAGTGTTCGATTTAAACTCGAGGCTTTTACGTCTACCACAGTAATTGTATTGACATACAGTGCATTTTTTGCAGGGAAAATAACCCACTAAGTTATGAAAAAAAGAAGGTCGTATGGGGGAATTTATGATATTAGGTTCAATGTCATTCCTAGGTGCATGGTCATTCCTAAGTATATCCCAATGTCGGTAAATTATGTTTTTGATTTCTCTGTGTTGGACTGAAAAAGTGGTGAGCATAGAGCATTTAAAGGAGCTTTTGGTGTCAGCAAAGAATTTCTATCAATTGCAGCCACTCTATTTCTGAGGTTAACGATGTTGGGTCATACCCCTTTTCTATGAATCTGTCCCTCAGTGTTGATGTTTGAGTGAAATAGTTGTTTACATCTGTGCAGTTCCTGCGCCATCTCAGGAACTGACTACGAGGCACAGACTGTAACCAGGATTGGTGGTTACAGCTGTCAACTGGTATAAAGCTATTGCGGCCAGTATTTTTGAAGTAAGTTTTAAACTTAAATTGGCGTGAGACCATCTCGATTTCGAGATCCAGAAAGTGAATTTTAGATGAGCTAAATTCATATGTCAACGAAATCCCCCGATCGTTGTCATTTAAAAACACAAAGAAATCCCTGAGGGATTCGGGGGTGCCATCCTATAGGAGGATGTCGTCTATATATCTGGCCCACAGTACCAATGAGGGCCTGTGTTTAGAATAGACGACACCCTCCTCCCATTTTGCCATAAAAAGGTTGGCAAGGCTAGGGGCAAATTTAGCCCCCATAGCCACACCCTTCTGTTGCAAGAAAAACTTTTGGTCAAACCAGAAGTAGTTGTGTTTGGTAGCAAATTGTAATAGCTCAATAATATATTCACTTTGTTTATTGGTAATGGAATGGTCCCTGTTCAGAAAATGTGTGACCGCTTCTATACCTCTGGTATGGGGGATACAGGTGTACAATGATGCCAATCTCCACACTTTCAAGTAGCCTAATGGTATCAGTTGTATCCTTAAGATACGATGGAGTGCCTTTGACCAATGGTTGAAGGTAGAAATCAATATATTTACCGATACGTGATGTTACAGAGTCGATTCCACTTATGATTGGTCGACCCGGAGGGTGAACAGGATCCTTGTGGATCTTGGGCAGATGGTACATGATTGGGATTCTAGGTGCAGTAGGTACTAGGTAAGCCCTTCTTTTTTTATTTAGAATCTGCTCGTTAAAACCTTTTAAAACTAGTTGGTCCAGCTCTTTTTTATATTGGGCAGTAGGGTTTCTGATAAGTTCCCTATATGTGTCCTGGTCGCTTAATATCCTATACATTTCTTGAATGTAGTCCAGTCTGTCCTGCACGACTATGCCTCCGCCCTTATCGGCAGGACGGACTACAATGTCTTTCCTCTCGCACAGTGATTTGAACCCGAGCATTGGAAAGGACTGGTTATATGTCTTTTTGGGAGGAAGCTTGGCTAAATCTTGCAAAACTAGGTCCCTAAAAATGTTGATGGCAGGAGCTGCAGGTACAGGGGGGCTGAATAAAGACGGATTAGACAGCCCTGAATGTACCATGCCTGAAGAAGCAGCTCTTTGAAATTGAGAAGACGTATTAGAAGCTAGATAACGTTGGATATTATCTTTTATGAGAGGTTTTTTATAAATGTTTTTATAAGGGTATTTTTATTAAATTCTTATAACATATATTTTAGAATGTATTTTGGATTTCTTATTTGAATATATACTGGTTTGGTCCCTATCACAAATATCAGCTCGATCCAACCAATAACGTGCCCTTTCTGAGGGGTGTCATCATTTGTCACACATTAGTATCATATAGGGTGATACCTTGTGACTTAGTGTATTAATATACATGTCCTTATGACAAACGGCGCCATGTTGTAGGTTATATACACCGGACATTGTGCCATTTTAAGCCACATCTGCCCCTATATGTCCCCGAGAATAACGGTGCCATGTTTTTGGCTGTTGAAACCAGTCACTGTTCCACATGCTGTCACATCCTCTTTCACATGTTAAAATGAGGCTTGGACGCTTGTCCGGGCGCCATTTTGGCAGAACCAGGAAGTAATCCTCCTCTACATATGAAAACGAGGCTTGGAATGCAAGCCCGGGCGCCATTTTGGAGGAACCAGGAAGTAATCTCCATAATTTGCACTTTCAATCAGACGGAGCTGCCACTTGTTATGGGGGTAACCAGTATCTATAAATACTCAGCCAGTACAGTGGTCCAGCACCCCAGATGATGACTTCTAAGTTGAAACGCGTCGAAAGGATATGCTGAGACCACTGTCTTCTTTTATACAAGCGCTTGATTTTACTGCTAAACATGTGAGTGTATTTCCTTTGCTTTTTATGTATTAAAATTTCCATACGGAGTTACACTATATGCCTTCCTCTTTCTTTTAATGATGGGGCTGACTGCCTATATCTACTGAGTCCATCCATACCTTACACTTGTTCGGAGGTCCATCTGGAGGTCATATCTGGATAGAGCATCTGATCCCCTTGGTATATTATACCACAAAGCTTGATTGACTCACTAGGTGTACACCTATTTGAGTTCAATCCCTCTGGTAAGCAACTTCTGGTGTCTTTGGTGGTGGACCTACTATTAACTGTTATTACATCATACATATTTGAAGTTAAAGACTGTCACTATATTATATCCACATGTGGTTGAGGATTATCATCACATATGATTTAAGCTTGTCACTGACTTTTTTCTTTTTTGGACATCACACGTCCAAGTTCCTCTGTTTATAGACATTACATGTCATAGAGGACTGCTTGGAGTTTTTTTGAGTACATCATTTATTATTAACGTTTTTTGTACTCATATTATTTGTTATGGTTTATATGATCACATAAGCGCTGCACATTTCACCCAATTTGTCATTTTTGCAACTTTATCGACTGCTGTGCTGGCTGCTTTAGTTTTTTGTTTTTTTTTTGAGACAGCGCGGTATATATTTGTTTATAATTTACACATTTCACCCAAGTATACAGATATGTCACACCGAACTGGGACAATATGTCTGCAACTGAACAGGATAACCAAGGTGAGTGCAATGTTTGTCGTGTCTATGTAGCAGGGTACACATGCATCATAGCTGTTTCCCATTCCAACTAAACTTTAACCACAAGCTGAAGATTTACCCCCTAAAAATTACCAGACCATTTTGTGGCGATACAGCACTGCGTCACTGACAATTGTGCAATACTACAAACCAAAATTGTTGTTCTTTTATTTTTTTCTAAACAAATGCAGTGTCTTTGGGAAAGGTTTATGGCATTCGTATTTTTTTTGTCTGTACTAGTATGCTGATTTGTGAAAAAAAATTTGCGGGAGGGACAGCGACATTTTGGCAGACAGATTGCACACTTTTGACCCTTTTTTGGGACCAGTGACAGTAGCAGTCAGAGTTAAAAAATAGCCACTGATTACTGTATTCATGTCACTGGCAGTGAAAGGGGTCAATACCAATGGGAAATCAAATGGTTGGTGTCTCCCCTAGAAGTGTTTCTTGGGTGGGGGGTGAGAGAAGCTCTTTCTCAACTTTTGTTCCTAACACATTATGTTTGATATATAACAAATTTATACAATGAAATATATATTGCAGGAAAGGAGGTTTATACACAATGGAGGTCCCTACGCGACCGGTACAAGAAGGAACTAAACGAAGAGAGGTCTGCAGATAGAAGTGGAGCACCCTCAACGTCGTAGGCCTAACCCCCATGCAGAGTCATTTTTGAGGCGCACCACTGAGATGCGCTCGTAAGTGTATATATATATATATATATATATATATATATATATATATATATATATATATATATATATATATAATTTTAACTTTATTTTACTTGGTGGGCGGGGTATAGCCGCACTGTCCCATTGATTTCAATGGGCTGGAGAGGTGAAGCAGGATTTTTGTTCGCATCTTGCCAGCACACCGCTCCAGTGTGAAAGGTGTCTAAACCCCTTTTTTTTAATGTTCCCCCAGCTCCAGATAGAGGTCTGTTCTGTAGTGTACACATGTTCTGTAAACACTAACACCATGGTATTTTTTTTAAAACTTGTAATGTTGTTATTCTTACCTAGAACTGTCTCAAGTGTTCCTGCAAGAGCAAGAGCAAGGCGTGCAAGTTCGTCACCAGAAAATGAGGACGCTGACCCAAGTCAAGAAACCAATTCAGAGATGGTTTCATCCCAAGATTATCAACAGGTCACTCAAGAACCTGCGGTATGTATATTCAAAACGTCACAACCTCCATCCACAATAAACTTATTACTTACATATTACAATGGCAGCTGGTGTTGGTACACAACGGCTTCTTTTTTTTTGGGCAAAGTACCATATCAGTACTTCTGGATTTGGAGGTCTTGCTGCTAATACTGTGGCATCAGTTTTTTGGGGCAAAAACAAGTGCCTGTGTCTGATCTATTCAAAACAGGTGCTGCAAGCTCTGGCACGACTTCAATATTTGGGCAAGCATCAGGTTTATCAGTATGCTGTCCACCAAGTGTGACCTCAACATCAGAAGCATAATTTATATATTCTATCTATAGGAGAGTCCGGTCTACTTCCACCACTCGTCGAACATGCCGTACTCAGCAAGAGCCACCTTTTGAGGAATATTTTGATCGTATAATTCAAGAAGTGAGAAACCAATCACAAAACCCTGCCACAAAAGATGATGATTTCCTCAACATCTCAGACCCTGATGTGATCTTTTTGAGAATGTTACTGTGTGTTGTCAGGGAGATTCCTCCTGATAAGCGTACTGAAGTCAGGGGTGATATACATGCATATCTTACGTATATAGTTTATGCTTGCTAAGAGCAACGCCCATATCCAGGATTTCAGCCATGGGGTTTGGGTTTTAATACACCTAGTGGCTCTTTGAATAAACCAATGCCAAGTCATCAGTACCATGAGACCAAACCAGCCATGAACCCATACGCAGGACCGCCACCAACGTATACACCTTTTCCACCTCATCCTGGTTTTCAAAGAATGCATGTGCAGCCACACCCAGTCAGTTCACCCCCATCTTCCCAATCTGGATCACCTATAGATGTTGGCAGTGAACCAAGCAATTCTTCCCTGCGTTCCCCTTACCCAGTGTATGAAAACGTGTAGTTTTATTATTTTAATGACTGTTTTATTTTTCAGTTTTTGTTAATGCAATGTTTTATACCTTTACACCAGGGGTAATCAAACTATGGCCCTCCAGTTGTTCTGCAACTACAATTCCCTTGCTTTACACGAACTAATGTTTACAACCTCTTACTCTATATTTGTGGTTGCTTGAGGGATCATATAAGGGATTTTTGGGATATTATCTGTTCTACTGAGTCACTCTATATTTTATGGGATGTTATCTGTTGTACCGAGTCATGTTTTGCGTGAAAATAAAAAAAATCTCAACATTCCAAAGCAATAAAAATAAAATAAAAAAAAATCTTCTACAGATGCAAGCATCAATGTTTTTGTAAGGTCTTTCTATTTTTTATACCCTTTGTTAATTTACATAGCAAAGATAAAAATAAATCCAATTTAATTGGACAAAGTTGTCATCTACTTTATTTAAAAAAAAATTGAGTGATAACAAGAAGGTTGATACAAATGGGTAACAAAGAAAATACTAAACATAATCATACTGCCACGGTAGCTGTCCATCGTCAGTAAGGAAATAATCACAGAAATGTTCACGGACATGTAGCGCATGATTGCTTGGGCGAGTGGAAGTAATACGCCCTCTGTGTTCTTCACAAACAGGTAAAGGGGATTCATTGGGCGCAATCTCCTTTCCCCTTAGAAAGTTATGGAGAACACAGCATGCCAAAATCACATTGACCGCGTGATCCACTTCAAGGTGCATTGCAGGCAACAGTACATGCCATTTGGCGGTACAAATACCGAATGTGCACTCCACTATTCTGCGTGCATGGCTCAGACGGTAATTAAAAATATGCTTCTTGGCAGTAAGACCATGCCTCGTATAGGGCCTGAGGAGGTGGGTGGATAGGGCAAATGCCTCATCTCCTAGCACTACTAGGGGCAGATCCGGTCCAGCTGTACCAGGTAGAGGCCTTGACTGTGGTACATTAAACTCTCCATACTGCAAACGCTGGCCCATCATGGAATTCCTAAAAATTCTCGAATCTCCAGAACTGCCGTAAGCTCCAACGTCCACCGCTATGAAGCGCATGTTTGCGTCACTCAGTCCCAGCAGGACAACAGAGAAGTACTTTTTTGTAATTAAAATAGCGGGAACCTGAGTTTGGTGGCTTGGTGAGCCTGATATGTTTCCGTCGAATGCCCCGATACAATTTGGGAAGTTAGTCTTCTCCCAAAATTCCTCCGCTATCTCTTCCCACAGACTGGCTGTTGGTTCCGGCATTACTGTGGTCTTAAGCTCCACCCAAATGGCAATACAGGTGTCATGATGAAGGGAGGTATCTGCAGTACAAAATTGAGAAGAATTCAGAGAATAGAAAAAAGTATAAAATATATATAGATGTATATATATCCACACACACTGTTTTCAATAATATAAACCTGCATGTGCATGAATGTAAGCATATGTTCAAGATATGGAAAACCAACCTTAAAGTAAGAAACAGCCTTTCTTCCTCACTAATGCATCGTCTCATGTTGGTCCTGTGTCTGGTGAGGCGTCCTCGAACAAGTCCCAACAATTCATCAAAACTCACGCAGGTAATCGCACTGTACAAATGCAGCTGATCGCAGTGCCTGGAGTCTTGAATTTCATAGAACATATTATATTCTTTGAACTGCGGCAGAACAGCCATCCATGTGAAAGGCGCCTTAAAATCATTTTTTTTTGCTAGAAAATTACTTAGAAGCCCCAAACATTATATATATTTTTTTAGTAGAGACCCTAGAGAATAAAATGGTGGTTTTTGCAATATTTTATATTAAATATTAAATATATTAAAAAAACTAACCAGTAAAGTTAGCCCAATTATTTTTGTATAATGTGAAAGATTTTACATCGTGAGAATCATGAGAGAATCGTGATCTTTTTATCCTAAGCAAAAAAATCGTGATTCTCGTTTTGGCCAGAATCGTGCAGCTCTAGTGTATGACCTGTTACATTAAACAGTCTTTCACAACCTCACCTTAGTAGAAAACTTTGGCTGTTCCTCACCCAGTGTTAGCCTCCTACACAGCTGGTCATGTTTCAGTTAATGACTGTGTTTCAACCTACATATGAAATTAATGATCATTAGCAACTGGTTAATCATATTCCTGACTCTAATCCTACAAAATCCCTGACTTTGTTTAAGTGTAAGAACTGATGCTGATTTGAAGCCAAAGCGTAGTCACACCAAATATAGATTTGATTTAAGTTTTTCTTCTGTTCGCTCACTTTGCATTTTGTAAATAAAAAATAAGCAATTGCCGCCAAGTACGCCCCACCGTAAGTGGTAGGGGCGGTCCCCTGAGGCAGTGACGTGCGGGCGCAACCCCGTCTGGGTGGGGTGACATCATGCATCAACGCTTTACCGGCGTTGTGAGCCCAGTCGCGCATGGGTGCTGCAGTGAGGGTGGAAGTGGGCCCCCATGGAGGGTAAGGGATATGGAGTCCCAGAAGAGGAGAGCATTGGCTCACATCTAGTGGGGGTCCTGCTCCTCCATTGCTCACTAGAATGCAAGGCAGGGGAAGAGCCATGTAGTGAGAGGCAGCACCAGCTGTCAATCAGGCAGCTGGGTGGATCTTAACGATATTGCCAGGATCCTTCCAGAGCCTGGAGCAGCTCTGCCTTGTCAGCTGATAGCAGCCAATAGCCCTCTATCTGCTGATTCCAAGTCATAGAAGAGTAAGTGCACTCCTGTATCCCACAAGAGAAGTATGGCCAAAAAAGCTTTGGCCATACTTCACTTTTAATGTTATGATTTTAAAGCCCAATTCTTCACTGCTTTGAAATGTATCCACGCAGTGGGGTTATCCCTGCTCATTTGACTAGTAGGGAGGAATAAGAAGAAATGTTTAAAAGATTCCTTGCTCCAACAAGCTTTGTCCTCACTGTGCTACCAGTACCCCAAAACCACTTCACTTTGCTGTCTGGCTGGCTGCAGCCCTCTGACTTTATCACTTTTAATGTAGGATTAGCAGTTCTGCATTGTATGGGAGGGTTGCGAGGGCCTGCCCACAACTCAGGATGTTGGACAGCAGAAAAGAGTGGTGGCTGTCAGTTCATTATTAAATAAAATGAATCATGGTTGCAACAGCAAATAATGTGCACGGACATTGGATTAGTTACTTGAAGTGAATACAGTTTCAACAGTTAACTACAAATAAAGACTTAAAGAGGGGAAAATTATACTGAACAATATCATAACATCTATTACAGCATGCAGTTATCAGAATACAATATTGTTCACTATAGTAGGCTTTTCAGCAAGAGTTGAAATTATGACTAAAAACCACGAAACCCAATAAATAATTTTTTAAATGTCTTTCCTAATTGACTTGTGGATCTACATCAGTGTAAGTAACGGGATAAAAACAGTATAATTACAAGAAGTACTTTGGCTGAGTGCCTCATTCAGAATGTGAGATCCAATAACATCTACAACAGTGGAATTTTCTTTAACACAACTTTCTGGTGTGTATAACACGTGTGCTGCTATGTGTCATGCTGCTATGCATTGATATAATGAACTGCAGTGCTTACTTTCTTTCTTCTTTTTTTATGTTTTCTTGTGATGCATTTCAGCGCATCAGAACACGCTATACAAAAATGCAAAATGTCCTATTTTTACAGCTCAAATCAATGCGCTACGTTAATGTGAACTAAAGCCATAGGACATAGGGCAAACTGCCTTCTTCTTGCATTGGGTCTGCCTTGAGCAAACATGTCAAATGTAACCCAACACTGGCCCCTAGAGCTGACTGAAGGTTTTTGAATTCTATATTCTACAACCCCTGTACCAGGCCATATGATATTACATAGTTGTGACAAAAGGAAGGAGGTAGCCAGGCTCCTGAAATTCTGAAACCAGTGTTGAAGTGTTAAAAAAAATGTTATTATTATTAAAACTTGGGAAGGGTTAAACTCCTAGGGGATTATTTTTTGCTGCCTATGGAGAGGATACATTTTCATTCACTTGCCGTCCAAATGAGGCATTAGGAAATTAAAGTGGAACTAAACCCTACTATACTTTTCAGCCAAGGAAGCTGCCATCTTAGCCCAGCCATTTGATGGTTTGACAGTTTGGTTGAGAGCACGAGTAAATGTGACAGTTAGCATTCCCAGCATCCTGGGAATGTAACTGTTTTTAAAACCGTTTAATCAATGGGTTCAGTTACGCTTTAAAGGAAATTAATCCAAAGTGAATAGATTTCCTCATATTAGAGATATTTACTTATTTTCTGATATACAGATGTAGCACCGTGATGTTTAGGCAGGCTTGCTCCTAAATTTACCTGCCAGGTGTAGTTACCTTGGCTCATTGTTAGGGATCAATTGATTCCACCCTAAATCTAGAAATGCTGCACTTATCTCTTCTGCCGCTAGGTGGCCGGGTACCTGGTGACATTAGATAAGACAAGGGCAAAGCAAGGACAGATTAGGAGTATTTGGGGTATCTCAGCCAATGGGCAGGGAGTTTCTTAAATCTCTTGGCCTGCTGGGAGAACCTATATATTTTGGAGGAGTCAGGTGATCAGTGTTGTTTGCCACCTGGATGGCTGTCTGGGTGGACATGTGTCGTATTGCATGGGCTGTTAGGCCGGAGTTTGGGCCTATCTAGGGCATATCTGGCTGCTAGGCTGTTTGAGGGCCTATCTAGAAGCAAGAGAGCAACGTAGGGTCGGGACTGAGACTTGCAGTCCAACCAGAAGTGCCGGTTCTGCCAGCCAGAGAACCTGTTGTGGTCAGAGGTAGAAGGGAAGCTTTCGCCTCTAAGGGACCAACCAACTTATTACCAGGGACCACAGTAAGTAGCTGAAGCAAGTACCGGAGCAGTATTCTCACCAATCGGGACGATAAAGAATTGGGAAACTTCAGCAGGTGTCAAGCCAGGGACCCAGCCAGCAAATGTAACATTTGCAGAGCAGTCTTGTGTGTCAAGCCAGGGACCGAGCAGGCCAGTGGGGTGAAGCTTGACAAGTATCTGGAGTGCTAAGCTAAGGACCCAGCAGAGAAGCGGGGGTGACGCTTGAGGAAGATACTTCAGTGAAGATTGGAAGAGCTCAAGGGATTCAAAGGCATCAGCAAGTCTAGTGAGAGAGACTGGGAGCTCGGTGGGTTGATAACCTACAAGAAGTGACTGTAAAGAAAGTAAAGGAGTTTGTTACAACTTGTGTTACGAACTGTTCTAAGACTGTTGCCATAGGAGACAGCATTCCTACACATGCAGATGTGGTGTCTTGCTGGATGTCCTTCTCTGCATGGCTGTCCACCTGTAGAAGTCTCAGAGTCTGATAATTAACATTGCAACTACCTAAGGGTGTCCTGGCCCTAACCCTTTCTCCCAAAGTTCTGTTCAAGAGAAATACAATCTCTTTGCATTCAAGAAGTGCCTGACGCCCATTAACCTATCTTGCTTTACACCCACTATGCCTTACAACCCACTCTATACAGAAGGATGTCAGCAGATCTTGGCTCTGGAGGTTCTCATTAGACTAAAGGAGGCCTGGGACCTTGCTACACAGAAAAGAAAAATGGTAAAGGGTGTATCCAACACATATACAGTACATAACAGTACAGATAAGATAACTGTGCTTATTTACTAAGGGAGTTGAGAATTTCACTTCAAGTATCCAATCATGTGCAGAAGAAATAATAGTAAATATAATAAATAATAATAGTAAATAAGTAAACAGAAATTTGTTTTTCAAATGTTTGAATAATTTAAAGTGTTTGTTACCCCAGTATTTCATATTCATTATATGTGTCTGCTGCCTGTTCTCTTTGTATTGCTTCCTTTGTGTAAAATCCCTGGTGTTCCCGCCAGTCACTCTGCTTTCCTATTAGAACCTGACCACAGTAAGCAGAAAAGCACATTGTGGTCAGTTCTCTAGCTATGCTGGGAATTCAGCCCGCTCTTCTCCAATGATCAGACTTGTCCTAACACGCCTCCCTTGCACAGCCTATCACTGGGAAGCCCAGTACACTGTTGCTTTTTCCCCCCAGATTTTATGCAGCTGATAACAGAGGCAATGTGATCACTTATAAAAAAAATGGGGAAAAAGTATTTATAATGTTTTTTTTAAATCTCTACATAAATGTTTTGCCTTTCATTTTAGTTTTAAACTCAATGAGTTCTTTTACAAGGTGATCATTTACAAACACTTTAAGTGAATATTCACACAATGTATTGTGTAAGGATTCTCAGCTACTTTAATATGGACAGAAAAAATATAAAAAATCATTAGAATTATAAACAATGACTTATATTAAACTTTACTTGACAATGCTACATACATTATCCTTTGTGAGCATAAAGTACAAGAATCCTATTGGTGTTTTCTCGGATGGACAAGCCAAGGTTTTGATATATATGTTGGAATGTTTTCTTCTTCTTAAATTAGGCACAGTAGTGTTTCTAATCTAATGAAACTAAAAAGTCTTTTGTTGCATTCGCTTTTTGATGGTATTTTTCCTGATTTTCAATCATGGAATATTGTGAATTTGCTGATAATTATCATTACATTGTCAGATATTAAGGACATCGGAGAGCAGAGATGGTGGGGCACGTGTGGGGCACATTATTATTTTTATACAGGATTTATTTACAACTTGATGGTAGACAGTACAAATACAATACACTTTAATATAGTAGGAATCAGAGGGCCCTGCTCCTTAGAGCTTACAATCTAAGAGGGAAGGTCAAGAGATACAAGAGGTAATAACTGTGGGTGATGTGCTGATTGAGAAGATAAATGTACAGTTGTTAGGTGGGGGGCCAGATAGGCTTCTCTGAAGAGATGAGTTTTCAGGGATCGTCTGAAAGTGGATAAAGTATGAGAAAATCGGATGGATTGGGGTAGAGCATTCCAGAGGATGGGAGAGGCTCTGGAGAAGTCCTGAAGGCGAGCATGGGATGAGGTGACAAGGGAGTTTGAGAGCAGGAGGTCTTGGGAGGAGCGAAGAGAACGATTGGGTTGGTATTTTGAGACTAGATTAGAGATGTAGCAGGGGGCCAGGTTGTGGATGGCTTTGTAAGTTATGGTTAGTATCTTGAATTTAATTTGGTGACTGAGTGGCAGCCAATGGAGGGATTGGCAGAGGGGTATAGCAGACACTGAGCGGTTTGTGAGGTGGATAAGCCTGGCAGCAGCGTTCATGATGGACTGAAGTGGGGATAGCCTATTTAGAGGTAAACCAATGGGGAGGGAGTTGCAGTAGTCGAGGCAGGAGATTACCAGGGAGTGGATTAGAAGCTTTGTGGTGACATGACTTTTTAAAGTATAGCACCCATCCAAGTTTTGATTTTTTTGAGATGCTACCATCAAGGAAGCTTTATAGGAGTATTGGGGCTGGTACAAACATATTAAAAAATAGTTTCTTAACTTAGGCGGTGTGACATTTTCAAATTCAGTTAAATACTTAGGAAGGTGATGATGTTTATTTTATTTTTTTTAACAAACAAAGGTGTTTTATTGTTGTCATATAGGTTGAATAAAAAAGCATATCCATAGGTACAGTACATATCATCACATGGAATACATTTGTGTACATACAGGTCCAGAAAATACAGTGAGCAAGTACAACATGCATCAAAAGCTCGCATACAGGGTAGCATGTGGACTAGGTTAAGAGAATCCACACAGGTGACTAGTAGTATACCTTTTTACAGTTAGCTATCTTAGAATGTGATGTCCTCACCAGTATGCTAGTCAGAGGTCCATGGAGCCCAAACTTTTTCATATTTCCACTTACAGCCTCTGTTTAAATATGTAATCCTATACATGGGTAATGCAGCTTTGATCAGTGCCTTCCAGGAGGAGATGGAGGGGAGGTCTGGTAGGATACATTTGAGAAGGATTTCTTTTTTTGCATAAAAAAATAGGTATGCAATTAGTAGTTTCAAATGATGTGGTCTTTGTTTGTCATCGTGAACTCCCAGTAATGCCAACTCAGGTGACATTGGGAGTGCCAGTTGCAGTCTGGAGTTAACTTCCCCAAAGACCTTCCTCCAGTAAGTGGAAATGACAGGACAGTCCCAGAACATGTGGAAGAAGGATCCTATATGTGCTTTACATCTGGGACACACGGGTCTTTGTCTGGTTACATCCTGTGAAGTCTTTGGGCGTATAATATATCCTATGCAAAAATTTTACCTGTATTAACTTATCTCTAGAGGAGATAACTAATTTGGGGCCATATTCAGGCAGCCCTCCCATCCCTCCCTATCTAGTGAGGGTATGTCACTGTGGCATGTCTCCCATAAATGTTCTATCTTGGGGGACTCATTGCCCAATAACGCACAATACAGAGTAGAAAGAGGCTTGGTTAGATCTCCTGGAGCCAATAGTTCCTCTTAAGGATCAGCTTTGAGTGTGATCGGCCGGGGGAATTGGGCTCTAGTGGCATGTTTAAGCTGTAGGTATCTGAATGCCGATGTTGTTTATTTTTAAGTGCATATTGTTTTTAAATGTTGATTTATGAGTATTTGTGTTTATGTTCTATGCAGAGCTATGCCTGAATTCATTGTATGATCATCTTATTGTATAATTAGTGGCTCTAGTTCACACCGTGGAGTCAGTTTCCGGTGAGCTTCTGCACCGGAAACTGACCAGAAACTGACTGCATGGTGTGAACTAGAGCCATTGGAATACATGGAAAACACTGTGCATGCATTTTTAGTGCAGAAAAAAACACACGGAACTGCATCTGGTGTGAATACTTTTTTTTAATACTTTGAATCCTTGGAGTTTATAATGTGAATTCAAGATGGCAAGCATTTATCAATTGATATATGGAAAAATAAATATTTTTATTTTATCATTAATTATTTCTTCAAAGATTTTTTTAGATTAACTGATACAGTATCTTTATAGAAAACCTTATGTTCCGGCCATGCAAGCGACACATGCATGTATGTGCTATAGCTTGAGCATTCTCTTTAAGTATTTCCAGAGCTTATTTTTACTATCACTCTTGGTGTTAAATGGCGCCTGTGCACAATTCAAAAATTGTAGTTTTTGATACCTTGTAAAATGGAGTATAGCGTGAGGTTTTTTTCTTGTGGTGTTATGCCCCGTACACACGGTCGGATTTTCCGATGGACATTGTCCGATCGGAGCGTGATGTCGGAAATTCCGACCGTGTGTGGGCTCCATCGGACATTTTCCATCGGATTTTCCGACATACAAAGTTGGACAGCAGGAGATAAAATTTTCCGACAACAAAATCCTATCGTGTCAATTCCGACCGTGTGTGGCCTGTTCCGACGCACAAAGTGCCACGCATGCTCAGAAGAAATTCCGACACGGGACAGCTCGTTCTGGTAAACTTAGCGTTCGTAATGGATACAGCACTTTCGTCACGCTGCAATGTTCAAAATGGTTTAATACAGCGCACTCTCTTCTTCTTTATAATGTGACAAGAATTAAGTCGTTTTGCTGCTCATATTCACACACACTTCTCACAAACTTCTTTCGTTACTATTTATCGGGATTCCCTCAATATATTTTGATTTCTCACATCTGACAACATATTTTTTTTTTTTTTTTTTGACTTTAATGTAGAATCTTTTTTTGTGTTTCTCTTTTTTAATGTTTTTTTTTGGTGATTTTGATTTGTACTCCCGAAAATGTTTGTGTGTTTTTTGTGACAAGTTCCCACACCATTGATATGTTGTTCTATTTAATCTGTAGGAGATTGTTTGGTGTTGTTGTCCCTTGTTAATTTCACATTTTAGGTTTTTAGAAATGTACCTGAATCTTCACCAACAAACTGTCCTTTTTGGATGAAAACACACACAGGAGAGTAGAATTTACGGGAAAATTTTATTAAGGGGTCACAACTATAAACAAAGAGGGAGGCAACGCTGGAGAAACTGCAGAAGTGGGCGAAGCCTTGGACCCCCAGGGCACACATCAATTTTTTAAAAGCAAAATTGGTGGCCTGAGGAGTCCATATCTAAGGGAGGGCAGTCTGGTCCAGAAGTCCCAGAGATCCGGAAAGCAGCAGATGACATCTGTGTCCCCAGGCTGTGGTCATACGAGAGACTGCATCTTCTGTCAGACCAGACTGAACCCAGGGTCATCACTCTTTGGTCTTCCTTCCACGCCTCCTTCCAGCCTTTGGCTGTGGTGGTGGAGTTGTGGCAGCAGGAGGAGGAGGAGGAGGAGGATCGTCGATCTCAATGACATCCGTCTTGTGTGTCAGTTCCCCACTCAACCCCTTATGTAGGACTTTATAAATCAGGTCCTCAGAGATCTTGCGTTGGCCCTCCTGCATGCCCTGCAATTTGGTGGCAGCCATGCAGGCAAAGGCCTCTTCAGGACTGGGGAAGGCTCTGAGGGACGCCGAAGCCTCCTGGATCAGCCTGTATGCTGAATCCTGCACAGGACTGGGAGTGGCCTTCCTGGCCCTTTTGTATGGCAGGTGGAGGGGAGGAACCTGAGACTCAGTCAGGCTGCGACTTGTCCCAGGCTTCTCTTGGCTGACACTTAGCCCCGCCTCCTCCTGGCTGCCACTAATCCCCGCCTCCTCCTGGCTGACACTAATCCCCGCCTCCTCCTGACTGCCACATTCCACAGCCTCCTCCTGGCTGAGGTCTTCCTGTGTATGAAAAAGGGACATAGTTTTAGTTTTTTTTACATCAATCACACACAATTTTCACCTCCTGACTGCTGCAAATTGAATGTTAACAAATATAACAGACTATCCTTCTGAGCCCAGCATTTTGCATTCTTGTCCCAATTTTGGGTGCCCACTACTGTCTATTGATATGTAAAACACTTTTTTTAATCAGCAATTAATGATCAATAATAACATCTAGTAAACATCATTTATTTATTGCCCAGAAATCTGTAGAAGAATGCTATACCTGACTCCAGCTGGGCTCCTCCACTTCTTCCTGGCTGGAAGGCCCAGGTTGGACATCGGAAGCCTCAGCTGGGATGGAAGGAAGAGTGGAAGGAAGAGTAGACAGGGATTCCCTGACTTCAGTGTGGTCTGACAGAAATCGCAGTCTCTCATAGTACCACAGCCTGGGGACATAAACGTCATCTGCTGCAGCTCCGGACCTCTGGGAATCTGTGACCTTCTTGCGCTCCCTAAGATAAGTGCTCCTCAGGCCACCAATTTTAGCTTTTAAATAGGGGATGGTTGCTGTGGGGACCACCGGCTTCACCAACTCCAGCAGTTTCTCCAGCGCTGCCTGCCTCTTCTGTTTGTGATTATAGTGGGGGTGTCTCACTTGCCACAGACAGGGCAGCTCCCTGTACTTGTCAATAAACAGGGGCAGGAAATTGTGGTCGTTGAACCCATCCATTTTCTCTGCAAGACACAACACAAGACAAACCCTAATGTCAGGCCAAACTCCCCTAATCTTGTTACAATATAGGCTTCCATTTCGAAGCAGTATAGGCCCAAGTTTAGATCCTACCTTCGTTAGCACGATCGGCGTCTCCGATGCTCCTTCGTCCACTCACAGATCGTATGTAAGACGCGCGCGTTACGATTTATACATACTGCGCATGCGTATAACTCCGCCCGCCCCTGACGTTCTTTCTATTCTATTCCCCGCCCCTTTTCGTTCGCCGCAGTGGAGGAAGAGCACATGGCGGATAGACAGCAGGATCGTGCTAAGTACATCAACGAGGAGGAGGAGGGGGAGGAAAGGCCGGAGCCTGAAACGTCCCGATCCAGAAGGAGATTAAAGGACTCAAATATGTCCTTTGGGGAGATGTTGGAAATGGTGGACATCCTGAAGAAGGCCGACTATGATGGAAAGTATGGGCCTTACCCCAACCCCAATGTCCGAAAGGCCAAGATCATGGCGAAAGTGGTCAGAAGTCTGCACCGGAAATTCAGGGTACGACGATCGAAAGATCAGCTCAGGGAGCGGTGGTCGGACCTGAATTTACGAGAACATGAGCAGTACAGAAAGATCCGGAGAGTGCTGCAAAAAAGTAAGTAGTTGTGCTGTGTTCCTATTCTTTTTGTGTTTATTACGTTCGTGCTGCTCCATGTGCTTTTAGGAACTGTTGTACAGTTTAAAATGGCAACTTTCATGTTCATGGGCACATTATTCGTTCGGATCACACATTTTTATTTTGGACGATAAAATACCATTGTTTAGGCCATATGCATTTGGCCACCATTTTGAGGCCCTATACTTGTCTTCAAAGAATTGGGTTGTGTAGATGGCTTTGTTACTAGAATGAAATGCAAACTAGATTGTGTGTAAGGAGAGGACACTGAGCAGCTGTTTTCACATCTGGACACTGGAGCACTAGTGTGGGACACAAGAACACCATTTTTATTAGGGGGGCACACAGGTGCTCCAGTGTATACTATAGGGGGGGGCTACATCTGTGAAGCTTGTACAAAACAGGTAAAGTATTGCAGCTTGACAAAGGCCAATAAAAAAGCTCCATCTTGGAACTCGGCTAAAATAGATCATTGTACCCCACTTCCAAGCAATGTTTCATCTTTATAGTTCTGCCATCAAATATCTGTGTGCTAATTATACCATTTTTGTTTTACATAGGGGAGAAAAGACTCGGAGGACACCCCTCATCCGAGGAGACCAGAGCCCCCCCCCCCCTGGAAGAAGGGAAAATCCACCCAACACAAGATGAGCAGGAGGAAGAAGACGTGGTGGAAGTAGTCACCACAACAGGTGAGTGTCTGCGACCACAGGCTCCGATAAGAGATGGATGGCGGCATTTTTTTTAGACCTAATTTATTTTGGGTTTCCTCTCTTTTTAGGTGATCGTGAGTTTGTGGATGAAGATCCTTTCACATCAGAAAGTGCCCAGATCGTGATCGGGGAGATCATGGGGTGTAATTTACAATTGGAAAACATCAAGCAAAACATCAATGATGTTATTCCAAAATATAAAAACATCATTGATGTTTTGGGGCGAGTTTAAAACCCCTCCAAATCACTTTCTTCTTTTGTGTGCTACAATGTGCGAAATGTTTTTGTGATTTTTCCTAAAGCCAAATTTGTAGGATGCACACAGTGTGTCAACATGTGCTATCTGCCATCACGGGAGATCAATGGACGCGTTTTGGGGGTGCAACCCCTTCCTCAATAATAAAGTAGCGGTGAGGAAGGGCTTTCTCCCCCAAAACACGTCCCTTGATCCCCCGTGATGGCAGCTAGCACATATTGACATTGTGAAATTTGTGTGCATCTTCCAAATTTGGCTTTTCCTGGGGTGATTTCCCCCATCTGAACGCAATATCAAACACAGTTCCTAAATACTCATGTCTGATATTGCCTTCAAGTTCTACCTAATGTGAATTTTGTAAGATTAAGATTTGTGTCTTTCTTGTGGGTTTTACACAGGCCTGTTTTCTATAAAATGCACATTTTGATTTTGGATAATGACACCACAAAAATTGTTATACAACAAACATGTTGGTTTGTCAGAAAAACCTTTGGTAAATGCACATGTGATTGTGCAGGTATTAAAAAGATTGTTCATCAAGAATGTGTGGATTATTGTCTCAACGCTACAACACTTTTGGGGTGATGTAATTGTTGTTTTATGAGAAAATGGGGGTTATTTCCTAAGGGCAAATCCACTTTGCACTACAAGTGCAGTTTCAGTGCAGTTGCAAGTGCACTTGTAGTGAAAAGTGTATTTGCATTTAGTAAATAACAGCCAACAGTGCTTTGTATAAGGTTACACAATCACGACATTTTCTGGACTCCACACATTTCTGTCAGGGTCAGCTAAAACAAACACAAGCAGTAAATGTCCACAAAGAAGAGCCTGGGGGAGATGCCTGTCGAGAACTTGAGGTCCTGCAGACTTCTCCCTGTGGCCAAATAACGCAAGGTAGCGACCAACCTCTGCTCCGCAGTGATGGCTTGCCTCATGCAGGTATCCTGCCTGCTGATATAGGGTGTCAGCGAAGCCAACAGACGGTGAAACACGGGGTCCGTCATCCTGAGAAAGTTCCTGAAATCATCAGGATTATTCTCACGGATCTCACGGAGCAAAGGCATATGAGAGAACTGGTCACGCTGAAGCAACCAATTCTTGGTCCATGAACTCCTCCCCACCCTGTTCATGGACTGGACTTGTGTCAAGGTCAGGACCCCAACACCAAGCCCCCACACAGCACGAACTGTACGAGGAGTACGCATACGAAACATGGCTAGAAAACGGTCGGCTGCTCAGAAGGAAGTAACAGAACGCACTGAAGAACAGCAAGGCCTGTGAAGAGCGACCTGAAAAACAGCAACGAGCGGGCAAGATCGCACAGAAAACTCCGATACGAACTGACTGCAAGCACTGAAGAGCAGATACAAACCCACAAGCACAAACTGAACGGCAGAAAACGATCTGAAAGCCACGAGTCTGAAAAAGCGCGAATCGTCTCTCACCAAACTTTTACTAACACGAGATTAGCAAAAGGAGCCCAAAGGGTGCCGCGCTTGGTTCTGAACCGGCCTTTTCTAGTCTCGTCGTACGTGGTGTACGTCACCGCGTTGTTGTCGACTGGAAATTCCGACAACTTTGTGCGACCGTGTGTAGGCAAAACAAGTTTGAGCCAACATCCGTCGGAAAAAAAAATCCTAGGATTTTGTTGTCGGAATGTCCGAACAAAGTCCGACCGTGTGTACGGGGCATTAGAGTACATTTTAGCTCATTTATTATATATATACAGTTATGTGTGATGAATATATCCAGATATACATTTTGAAACTGGGTTTAATAAATGGTATTTTACTCAGGACTTTTCCAAAATCCGTTTGTATTTTTGATACCTCTAGATAAAGTCTTTTAATACCTTTATTAACAATATGTATTAGAAATTTTTCACTGTTTTTGAAAATACAGTTTATTAGGTGGTGTGAGTTGGGAATTCTTACTTTTTCTGCATTCATCCTTTATTTATATTATATATTTTCTAGTAATCAATACAGCAAGTTTCCATTTCCATTTAAGGCCATTAGAAAGTACAATGTCCGATACAGCATTTGACAGTTGTTGACAATCAAGGGGATGGGCTTTTAATATTGAAGCAGAGTTGGTGTCAGGTACCAGACTGGAGGCTGAGGTGATGAGAGGGCTCCCCTTGTGGCTGAGTGCAGAGTACCCCTGAAGGTGGTGACAGACGGTGCTATGCCCAAAGAGGCACATATTGCCTGAAGGTGAAGCTGCCCGATGATTCCAGATGCAGGGACACCCAGGAGCAGAGAAAGTGGTCACAGCCAATGATTCTCTGGAGGTGCTGGCGGATCTTGACAGATGGGTAAAGCAAGAGCAAGGTCAGAAGCCAGGTCGAGGGTCAAACACAGGAAGTCAGTCAGGAGCAGAGGCAGGAAGCATAGTTGAGATCAAGCCGGGGTCAAACACAGACTGTCAATCTGGAATAGGCAGGAGCAGGTCTGTGAAGCAAGCCAGGTTCAGATCCAGGAGAGAAGCCAGAGTATGTCAGGGGTAAGCCAAGTTGGTAATGGATAATCAAACAGAAACACTAGGCACAGGAACACAAGAACACAGGATACAAGGCTGATTATAATCCAGCAATTTGTGAGAGCCACTGGTGTCCTTATATAGGCCAGTGAACACTGGCAATTAGCACGTTTTGCATACGCACGTTCTGGCAATCAATTTTTTTATATCTATAATGACCTAGATGGTGAAACTCTATCTCTGTCTCCTAAAATTGCTCTATTGTCTATTCTTCCTGGCTCAGTTGCCTGTCAAAAATCACAACTTTTTAGACATTTTCTCTTGACTGGTGGACAACTGATCCTGTTTTATTGGAAGACTAAGACCCCTTTCACTGAGAAAATGGTTAATATAATGAATGATATTATGAAGAAAATATTGGCTTTTGCTATGATATAGATTCTTTATTCTGAGTCAGATGCCTTAAACAAAAATCAGAATTCTGCAATAATTCCTTTCAGGAATCAGATTTCTTTCATTGAAGTTCCCAGACCAAGACCCCCTATACCTTCTTCATGCATTTTCTTCTTTGTTTCTTTTTCCTCCTTTATTCTTCCTTTTTCTATCTCCCTTAGTTTACTCTTGGAATTATTTGTTAGCAGCTATCATCACAATGCTCACTATGACTTGGGATTGCATTAATTGTCTTCAGAGTTGATGCTTCAGCACATCCCTTATTGTTGTACTGATACTGGTAAGATTTTGGTCATTTTAGTTTGTGTTCATTTTTAAAAAATTATAATGCATTGATATCTGAAAGTATTCACTGTACTACTTTCAACCTTAATATCCATTCAAACAATGTGTGGGGATTCTTATTTAATATCTACAAAAGTATTTGTTGAATAAAACTCAACAATTTGGGCAAATATTTTCATCATAGGGTATTCTACCTTACTTGAAAATATTTTTTTAGTTTAGTTACGTTTTCCCTGTCTAAGTAAATTAATTATCATATCTTATAATTTGGTAATGCAGTTGCAGCAAAGCAATGGAACTTCAGGATTTTGAAAGCGATTTACTGTAGCACAAATGTCTTTAACATAAAAAAAAAATAGCATGCTAGAGCTAAAGACCGAGAAGTCTTTAAAATAAAAGCAAAAAATAGATAGTCAAAGTTCCACCAAAAATCCATCAAAAATGGATATGGTCTTGTGGGGTCAAAATAGTCTTTCAAATCTCTATAGATCACCAAAGAAGGGGTTAACTTGGTGTGGTGTGCACCATGCTATGCTGCTCCATCCACCAGCAGGGAAAACTGACAGCTGCAAAATACCAAGAAAGAGACTGAGTGCACAAGCATCTAGTGCAACACCGTTTAATAAATAGAGATACAAAGTAACAAAGAAACACTAAACACTCACATGGGGTTCTTAAAACAGAATCATCTATGGTTGTGCTGTGATCCAGGTTCTCTTATCTCCGAAGGATTTCTACTGTGAGTGGGCGGCTTACGTGCAGCTTGTTGGTGGCTGTACGTCATCCCACTGGGACTACTCATCTCCGCTCGCTCTGAATCCTGTCTGGAGCCCTATGTGCCGGTGTTGTTAGGATTAGGTTCACCTGCTGGTGGCACTATCCTGTTCTGGGCTGTTTGCTGCAGCTCCAGCAGGTGTCTCCCAGGAGCCAGCAGGCTGTACTAATCAATCATATTAGTGTTCAGCTGCTGGGGGGCTACTTAAGGCTGCTCCTCCCTTCCCCTGGTGCGTCACGATTTTGGTCCCTGCCTTGTTGCCTGATTCAGTCTTCACCCCTCTGCCTTGCTCCTGCCTCCCTTTGCTCTGTACCCAGCCGTGTACCCACCTTCCTTGCAACCTTGCATTCCTTGTACCCTTGTCCCTAGCTTGGTCTGTGTATATATTTAGTTGTTCAGGTTCAAAAGCTCTTGTTAGCGGGGTTTTTGGTTCTGTTTGGGATTGCTCATGTTTACTGTATGCTGTGTTTTCTGTGTTTATGGTTTGCTGTGTTTCACCGTAAATAAACATCACTTTAATTATATATACTTTGCTTGGTCTCAGTTCCCTTGTGTAGCTATGTGTCTGGTCTCCTTAGCCGCTGATCCCTGACAGGTGTTCTGTCAATTTCTCCAACCCATCAGAAACTCCAACCACATAACTTCTGGTTTATTTAAAACCTTAGTAATTGGAGATTTTGATGAATAGGTGGTTGGACACAACACCGACAACCAAATCTAGTACAGGAATATTGAGCTGTTTTGACAGCACAGCGGCTAACGAGGACAAAGTTGTCACCGCCTAGGAGGCTGCCATTTTGTTGACTAGTATCGGAATGGAGTAAGAATCTCCGCTCATAAAATCCTGCACCAGACTCTATTTGGTTGCTGGTGTTGTGTCCAACCACCAAATCGTCAAAAACTCCATTAACGGCTGGTTTAAATAAACCGGAAGTTAAGTGGTTGGAGTTTCTGATGGGTTGGAGAATTTGACAGAACACCGGAGCTACATCACAGAACAACCATAGATGCTTATGTTTTAAGAACCCCATGTAAGTGTTTAGTGTTACTTTGTTACTTTGTATCTCTATTTATTAAACGGTGATGCACTAAGACAGTGATGGAGAACCTTGGCACCCCAGATGTTTTGGAACTACATTTCCCATGATGCTCATGCACTCTGCAGTGTAGTTGAGCATCATGGGAAATGTAGTTCCAAAACATCTGGGGTGCCAAGGTTCGCCATCACTGCACTAGGGGCTTGTGCTCTCTGTCTCTTTCTTTGTATCTTACAAATATCTTTAGATCTTTTTTTCTGTGGGCCTTGTGGTGCTTACAGTACAATGCATTAATTAAGTTTGTGGGGTAAAAACTCCAGCTTCTCTGTTCTGTCTTCTAGGCACTGTCCAAGCAGAAATCCAACCCAAAAAAAAAAACTCAGCAAGAGATTTCTTCTTAGTTTCTCTCCTCTGCTTTATAATATGGATTTCTCTCAGACCTTCCTCTTCCTAGACTGCCCTGCAGAACTCTTTATCTTTTCGTGTGGTGTCAGACGAGACTCTGATTTGTACTATATATTCCAAGTGAAAAGCCCTACAATTGGTAATTTTAACTCTGAAAGTTTGGGCTGGATGATGTATTCTGGATTCATTCAATTGTGATGTCACACAGATCTTTATTCTAGTTCCTCCTAAACAAAGCACAGCCATTAGTTCTTACCACTTTCCACAGGAAATGAAGTTGGTCCTTCGGATATTACATATTAAAATTACTATCAATATTAAACCAATTAATGCAGCATCTCTCCCTTTAATGCCATTCCCTCTATAGATTGGAATATGTGACTGCATTGTCTCTTTCTGTTCCAGTGTAAAATTTTGTTGGCTGTTTGAGAGAATTCTGATATCCAATGTATTCCATTGCTTGTAGACTTCTCTGAAAAAAAGGTGTTTGTGTAGTTAACCAAAGACAATTGTCACCATGACAGGAAATCATATAATTAATTTTGCTGAGAGAAATATCCAATGTGGAACAAGTCAGTTTAAAGGGAAATTTTATAGCGTTCATTAATGGCATCCTATTTTCTGCTTGTGGTTTGGTCTTCCCAAGTAAAAGCCGTCAGCTTTCCCGACTTCACTTGGCTATTAGAGTAAGAGACACAGTAAGAGATCCTCTCCCTGTTAACCAGAAGAACGTATACACCCAGTCTGCAAGGACAAGCTTAACAGATTCTGTGCTCCAGGGCTGTATGCATTGCTGTAGTCACTCTTATGGGAACATCAGTGCTTATGCTTAGATAAAGAGATAAATTGGCATTAGAAAGACAGCATTGCCTGGAAATCTCTCGTGTATGCAGAAATCATGGAGCTAAAGTTGCGTTTTTCTCTCTTCCTTCTCAGTGTACTTAGCTGGACAGTACGTTGTAAAAGCAAAACAGGTAAGTTACAGACATTTTAACTACTTTCTTAAAGTAATTGTTTCTTAATATTGTTTTTCATAAAAATGGATTCGATTTTGAACGAACTATTAAAGGGTCAATGCAAGGATATAAGAACTAAACCTGCTGACAACTTCTTGTTTTTCTGGGGGATATTATTAGTGAGATCCAAGGTCTGCACACCTACTGCAGCTATTAAGAGAGGTCCCACTTTAACTGTTGGATTTTTCATTTACATTTTATTAGGAAAGTGGAAAAGGTGGAACTCCCAAAACTCCCAGGTAGGTACAAATGAGTTAAGAAATATGGTAGATTTAGCTTGCTTTTGGGAACACCCCCAAAGAAATAAAAGGCAAGGGTTGATTCTTCCCACCAGATTGCATTTAATAAAACTTTGGGTGGATTGCCGTTTTGAAGTTATGTTTTCAGTAAGCATTCTTTCCATGGGCTGTCATTTACTTTAAATCTGCAGTACACAAGCATGGAATTTAATGATTAAAAAGAAAACTGTATTGATTTGACTTTTTTTAAGAACTATTTCAAGTATAAACAAAACTGTTTTATTGAACCCTCCCCCACCTCCTGATGGACATTGAGACAAGCAACCCTCCACAATACTTTAAGGTGGACAGGGGATTCTTCTTGGAGTCAGACCATGCTTCATTGACCTAGATGTCAATCTGACCTGGTGGCCCCACAAGGAATTTATTTTGGTTATACTGCGTAGACCGGGTAGACCATATCAAAATGCTGATGCTCACTCTCTCTGCATTGTAGGGCTTCTCATAGTGCCTCCACCACCTCTTGGTTGAGGAGTGGGAGGGGTGAAGGGAATATGTACAAGATGCCAGGATTGGGTCCTGTACAGGATATACATCGCTCCCTTGTTTGGTTTATGAGCATCAGAGGGTTAAAAGGTCCACAGAAGGGATGTAAGATATATTAAACTATACAGAGCCCATTGTGAAGGAGTGGGAGTTGATAGTGAGACAGGTGTCCTAAAGTGTTACTAAACCCACAACAGTAAAATCAGTCTGTACATGCAGTAAAGCATGTTTGTTACAGTGGAACCTAAGGGCATAATCCTCTGCATTAAATAAAAAAGCTGTTTGATCCTGTCTTATCTGATCCTCCCCTTCTTCCACTGTATACAAAAAAAATCTGATATTTGCTGTGTCTATGGAGTCAAGATGCACATGCTCAGTTTGGTGTGTATTGCTAAAGAGTATTTTTTTTCTTGGGATGGTGCATGTGATCAACACAGGGCCAATCAGCACTGTCCAGGCAGAGGGTCATGGGTCCTGCATCCTGATAGGACAATCGTGGTAAAAAATGAAAACTCCTCCTATAGGCTTTCAGCACACACTGATAGAAGTCACAAGACTGTTCTAACTGCTGATGCAAAAAGGTATTTAGCAGTTTATATTTACTAAAATATTTCCATTTCCATGATCTGTATACTGTGAGAGACCAGATATAGTGAATGCAGGTTCTGGGTTTAGTAACACTTTAAGAACCAGAAAGTCTGGGACTGTGATAACCCTTCTGCAGATAAAGCCTTTAGTTAGGGAGACCCTGTTTTATGTTATTGAGCTGAAAAGTAGCCACCTCCTGTTTGCTGCTGGAAGCATTGTTCATTTGCTGTTTGGGAAATATAAAGATGGTTTCTGTTATTTTATGGCTGCGCTGGTGATCTTTGATCCCTTAAATAATACAAAATAAATATACACACAATAGTTAGTTCCCAGTACTTGATCCAGCTAGTTAGCACAAAACACCTAATTACACAGTTTTATCTTCATGCTGACCATAAAACACATATATGTGTTGGCAAGAAAAGTGGGCTTTAATGCCAAGCTACTGCATATATGCATCCACGACTGCCTGAGGTTGTTTGTTGAGAACTGAAATGTGACCGAGAGCTCTAGAACATGGCTTCTGATTGGGAGGCAGTGGGACAGGCTCCAAATCATGTGATCACTGTGAGAGTGAATCAAAGCACTCACATGATTTGACTTTTTTTTTTACATTTTGGGAAGGGGTTCCCTAAATCCATACCAGACCAGGAGGGCCTGGTATGGAAAAGGGAGGGACCCCACGCTGTTTTTTTCCCCTTATTCTTACATTCAGCTGTCAGTGGGAAAACCCGCCGACATCTGATGAGTCATCGGTTGTTAAGGGCGTGATGGCCGGCTTCCTGGCCCGCTCCTTAACCACTTAAGGACCAGGCCTCATTTTTAGATGTGTTGTTTACAAGTTAAAAATTGTTTTTTTGCCAGAAAATTATTTAGAACCACCAAACACTATACATTTTTTTTCTAACACCCTAGAGAATAAAATGGCGGTCGTTGCAATACTTTCTGTCACACCGTATTTGCGCAACGGTCTTACAGGTGCACTTTTTTTGGAAAAAATACACTTTTTTGAATTAAAAAATAAGACAACAGTCTTATTACAGAGTTACAGAGGAGGTCTAGGGCTAGAACTATTGCTCTCGCTCTAACAATTGTATGTGTTGTACAAACGTTCCACCTCGTTTCATTCCCAGCCATTTCCTGTGGGAGGAACCAATGTTCAGAACTGAAATGAAAGTGTACTTTGACATCACAAGTCAGACGATTCGGGCTGCATCTTGTTACCTGAATTATCTGAGTTGTAATTACTATTTATGCGACCACTCACATGGAACACATGTCAGAAGCCTGTATATACTAGGTGTATGAACCAACATGAATTATAGCACTAGTTTTAAAGTTTTCTAGACAGAAACAATTGAGTACTGTCTGTGATACTTTTTTTATTTGCACTAACGTACAATTTTTCAGGAAAGCTTTAGGGGTATGTCCCCTTCTTCAAGGTCCAAGCAGTACTAATTCAATTGATTCACAAAGGTTTTAGCAGAATGTTAAAAAACTAATTATGAGAGAAAGAAAAAAGGGAAAAACAAACACACAGCTAGCATAGTTAGTAAGATAATACAGAGGGGGGGGGGGGGGGGGGGTCACAGTCACAGAGGGGGTCTTAAAACTGTTGGTTAATGAGTAAGAAAGCCCATATCTAAATTTAGGCCGTTATCTTATGTGTCAAATAGAATTATTATTCTTAGTTTAAAAGTTTTCCTTTCCTTTCCTGAATAGTTTTGACATTCCCTTTAAGAACTAAGACATTGAGGTCCTCCATAGTGTGGTCCAGTTGTGAGAAATGGTGTCCCACAGGTGTGCAGAATCTATCGTCTTTATATTTCTCGATGGTGCATCTGTACAAATTTATCCTTGTTCCCAACATCTGTACTGTTTCGCCAATGTAAGATCCTTTACTACATCTTTTGCATTGGATGATGTACACAACATTAGTTGAGGTCAGTTGTATGACCCTGTGAGACTGAAGGTCCCTTTTGTGTGTGCTCATTGATCAACACTTTTCACCCATCAATCAAACTAAAAATTGATTATTCAGACACACATGTCAACTTCCTAGACACACTACAGTATACATCAGCTTCACGTTTTGATACACAGAAAACTGACTGACCAATGCAACTTTCTTCATAGTTCCAGTATTCACCCCACCCACTAAACAGGCCATCGTACACAGCCAGGCCATGAGATACCACCAAATATGCCCGGAAGACAAAGACAACTATCTCAGAACACTAGCAGACTCCTTCCATAAGAATTTTTACAAGGACAAAACCATCAACACAAGCATAAACACGGCCTTGAAAACCTGAAGAGAAAATCTACTCCGATACAAAGAGCAAAAAAAACAAATAACCATGTACCTCTGGTAACCACATACAATCCAGCACTTGAAGGTATAAGAAAGATAATCAAAGATTTACAACCCATCATAAGGCCCCTTTCACACTGGGGCGGTTTGCAGTAAAAATAGCGCCTGCAAACCGACCTAAAACTGCCGCTACTGTTAGTTCAGTGTGAAAGCCCGAGGGCTTTCACACTGAAGCGGTGTGCTGGCAGGAGAAAAAAAAACCTCCTGCAAACCGCATCTTTGGAGCGGTGAAGGAGCGGTGTATTCACCGCTCCTTCACCGCTCCTGCCCATTGAAATCAATGGGGCATCGCGGCTATACCGCGGCAATACCGCGGCTATAACCACGCTATACGAGCGGTTTTAACCCTTTTTCGGCCGCCAGCGGGGGGTTAAAACCGCACCGCTGTTTTACCGCCGACGCCCCCACCACCCCAGTGTGAAAGGGGCCTAACAGAGGATGAAACTCTGAAAGAAACATTCCAACAACCCCAAATACTGGCTTTCAGACAACCACCCAACCTCAGACATAAACTAATCAGAAGAAAACTTCATTCTAATTATGAAGTCACTAATAATGGAAGTAAACCCTGCAATACAAAACGCTGCAAACTGTGCAACCAAATCAATCTATCTAAAAGTGTCACACACACAAAAGGGATCTTCAGTAGCACAGGGTCATACTACTGCACCTCCAGTAATGTTGTGTACCTCATCCAATGCAAAAGATGTAGCAAAGGACTACTTACATTGGCAAAACAGGACAGATGTTGGGAACAAGGATGAATTTGCACAGACATGGTACATAAAGAAGATTCTGCACACCTGTGGGACATCATTTCTCACAACCGGACCACACTATAGAGGACCTCAATGTTTTAGTTCTTAAAGGGAATTTCAAAACCATTCAGGAAAGGAAAACTTTTGAACTAAGAATAATAATTTTATTTGAGACAAAAGATAACGGATTAAATTTAGATATGGGTTTTCTTACTCATTACCCAACAGTTTTATGACCCCCTCTGTGACTGTCATCACCAAATGTAAAAACAAATGAATAACATAAAAATGATCTACATACACGCGGATGTCAATAAATTGCAACAGAGTGTTTTCCCTATATAAAATGCAAATAGCAATTCAAAAAGTACATTTTGCCATGCAAACTCAAACAGTGAAACAAATCTGTGGTAACCAAAAAATGGAATCATGCCATTTTTTTCTGAGACAAAGTGAATGTCTCAGTCCCAGAATGGATTTGAAAAGTTGGTTAACTTAAGCACTTTTTACCTCAGTCATGTGCTTCAAGTACCCAATCGGTTGTAGGGGAAGTTTCTGCTTTTTTTAAGTGCACCCTTGTTTGAACTGGGATAAAAATGACTCCATTATTAAATCAAACAACAAGAGTTACCTTAAAGAGGAACTGCAGTCTGCTCACATAATTTGTAATAAAAAATCTTTGCCATTATGAATCTTTTTTCCAACCACTTTGCATAATATTTTATATATACTATGATTCTTTACTTGCCAAATATGCTGCAGAAATCTCACTTCCTGGATTTACACAGACACACAGAGGCACACCTCCAGCTCTGCAGCCCTGCAGCTCTTATTGGCCCTTTTATGACTCATCCCCCCTCCCTTCCTGGCAAACTCTCACCAGAGTGAGACAGAGAGAGAGCTCAGCTGTGCATGATGTCATAAGCCTAAGCTTTTTACCAGACAAGAAACAGGAAGTGGGCTGTATAATTTTTAAGTATTTACTGGCAGAAAAAAAAATGTTTTACTATCCAAAGTTCAAACAACAAGAGCAGAAGATTTAATAGATGGAAAGTTGAAGAAATGACTGAAGGCGTTAAATAGATTTATAGCCAGACATAAAATTAAAACTCAAAGGTTTTTCAAATTGGGAACCAAAGGTTTATTTAGGTAATTGATAAAAGCTGAAGCTACTGTTTGCATTCTACTGTGCTACTACTGCCCTACTGTGTGGGTTTGGTTCATGTTAATTTTTTTCCTCTTGGGAAAGGAATTATGTTTAACCGCCTCAGATCCGCGCTATTGCCAAATGAAGACAACAGCGTGGACCTACATTCCCGGGACTCCGTCTATTGACGTCGCCCCGTGCACGAGCCGCCTGCGCGCCCCCTGCAGGGCACGCGTGGTGCGCTCAGTGATCAGCAAGTCTATGAGACTCGCCTGATCACAGATCAGAGTAAGGGGTCGGTCCAATGACAGCCGATCATGTGATGTAAACAGAGCCGGTAATCGGCTATTTTTTCTCCTCACGCTGACAGCGTGAGGAGGAAGAAAAAGCCGATCACCGGCGGCCGTGAGAGGGACATCAGTCCCGATCACGGCGATCATTTGTTCCCCCTGCCAGTGACACAGCAATAGGCAGCAGTGCTGCCTACCAGTGCCCACCAGCGTCACCCATCAGTGCCCACAGTGCCATCCATCAGTGCCCACAGTGCCATCCATCAGTGCCCACAGTGCCACCCATCAGTGCCCACAGTTCCACCCATCAGTGCCACCCATCAGCGCCCACAGTGCCACCCATCAGCGCCCACATCAGTGCCACAACAACAGTGCTGCACATCAGTGCCACCTATCAGTGCCCATCAATGCCACCCATCACTGCCCATCAGTGCCTTCCATCAGTGCCGCCCATCAGTGCCCACCATCAGTGTTACCTATCAGTGCCCATCAGTGCCACCTATCCATGCCACCCATCAGCGTCCATCAGTGGCCATCAGTGCCGCCTTATCTGTGCCCATCAGTGCTGCCTTAACTGTGCCTATCAGTGCCGCCTTATCTGTCCCCATCAGTGCTGCCTTAACTGTGCCTATCAGTGCCGCCTTAGCTGTGCCTATCAGTGCCGCCTTAACTGTGCCTATCCGTGCCCATCAGTGTAGCCTATCAGTGCCCACCAGTGCCGCCTCATCAGCGCATATCAATGAAGGAGAAAAATTACCTGTTTGCAAAATTTTATAACAAACTATGAAACATGATTTTTTTTTCAAAATTTTCCATGTTTTTTTGTTTGTTTAGCAAAAAATAAAAATCCCAGCTGTGATCAAATACCATCAAAAGAAAGCTCTATTTGTGGGGAAAAAATGATAAAAATTTCATTTGGGTACAGTGTTGTATGACCGCGCAATTGTCATTCAAAGTGCGACAGCGCTGAAAGCTGAAAATTGGCCTGGGCAGGAGGGGGGTTTAAGTGCCCAGTAAGCAAGTGGTTAATCTCTGTTTATTCAAGTTTTTCAAAATATACATAGGACATAGAAAAAAAATAGGACAATCAAAACAAGACATGTCTGAAGAACATGACAACAAAATCCATAGCAATCCATAGCATACAAAGGAGTTAAATGGTAAAACACTAAATTTGATATATAGAATCCTAAACAGCTAGTTACTTCACATAATTCAAAACAAGTAGAGTTGTCATACTGTTACAGTATAACCGTTACTTGAGAGAATGAGAACCCAGGATAGTGGTAGCAATTGTAATACACATGAAAACTTAACACTAATGTATATACAGTAAGGCCTGTACCAAATACATGTGGATGACCACTATGTCCTGAGTAGGAAAAGGTGTCCCTATGGTGGTATCAGGTAGAGGTATAGTGCCTTGAAAAAGTATTCATACCCCTTGACATTTTCCACATTTTGTTACAACCAAAAACGTAAATGTATTTTATTTGGATTTTATGTGATAGACCAACACAAAGTGGCACATAATTGGGTAGAGGAAGGAAAATTATAAATAGTTTTCAAAATGTTTTACAAATAAATATGTGAAAAGTGTGGTGTACATTTGTATTCAGCCCCCCTAAGTCAATACTTTGTAGAACCACCTTTCACTGCAATTACAGCTGCAAGTCTTTTTGGGGATGTCTCTACCAGCTTTGCACATCTAGAGAGTGACATTTTTGCCCATTCTTTTATGCATAATAGTTCAAGCTCTGTCAGATTGGATGGAGAGCGTCTGTGAACAGCAATTTTCAAGTCTTGCCACAGATTCTCAATTAGATTTAGGTCTGCACTTTGACTGGGCCATTCTAACACATGAATATGCTTTCATCTAAACCATTCCATTGTAGCTCTGGCTGTATGTTTAGGGTCGTTGTGCTGCTGGAAGGTGAACCTCCACCCCAGTCTCAAATCTTTTGCAGACTCTAACAGGGTTTCTTCTAAGATTGCCCTGTATGTGGCTCCATCCATCTTTCCATCAACTCTGACCAGCTTCCCTGTCGAAGAAAAGCATCCCCACAGCATGGTGCTGCCACCACCATGTTTCACGGTGGGGATTGTGTCTTTAGGGTAATGTGCAATGTTAGTTTTCCGCCACACATAGCATTTTGCTTTTAGGCCAAAAAGTACAATTTTGGTCTTATCTGACCCAGGGGCGGATCCAGGGGGGGGGCAACAGGGCAATTGCCCCCCCCCCCAAATATTACACTGACATCCACCATGATTGTCACACCGGTCACATCACAGTCACTAACTTGCAGGCTGCAGTGCTGCTCTGCCGGAGTCTCTCTCTCTGTCTCACTCTCATCAGCTGATCAGCGGCGCAGAGAGAGAGACTTATGCGGCGTCGGGACCAGGAGGAGCCTGGAGGTGGGTGGAGCTGCGCCGCTGGCATGGCAACCCTGCACTCGTTGCTAGCGCCTGGGCCGCCTGGCGTCTAGCAATGAGTGATGTCATTACGTTAGTCACGTTGGACTCAGAGTCTCAGTCTCAGAGCTAATGTGATGGTGACACAGGAGCTGCCTGGAGCGGAGGCGGAGCCTAAGTGTATCTGTCTTTCCTGGGCTGACAGATTGCACATTGTGTATTCTCTCTGTCTCAGACTCTGAGGGACTTGTTAACCACTTGCCGACCTCCGCACGCCGATGTACGTCCAAAGTTTGGTGGCAGATATCATTGTTATGGCAGCAGCTAGCTGCCATAACCCCGGTATCCCCGTTTTCGTGCGGCAGTCGGCTACAAGATAACAGTGGTCCCTGCGGCGGATTCACCACAAGATCACTTTTATCGGTGGTGGGAGAGGGCCCCCCCCTCCTGTCGCGATCGCATCTGTCCCCTTGTTGTGCCTGGAGACGAGTGAGGGGAAGACGGCGCCCACACGTCTCCATGACACTGCAGGGCGGAAGCGACATCAAAACGTCACTTCCGCCTATACCTCTTAAAGGCACAATTTTTTGAATGTAATTTTTTTAAATCACTTTTTTTTTTTTTTTTATTGCATTTTAGTGTAAATATGAGATCTGAGGTCTTTTTGACCCCAGATCTCACATTTAAGAGGACCTGTCATGCTTTTTTCTATTACAAGGGATGTTTACATTCCTTGTAATAGGAATAAAAGTGACACAATTTTTTTTTTAAACAGTGTAAAAATAAATAAAATCATGTAAAATAAATAAGAAAAATAATTTTAATTTTTTTTTAAAACGCCCCGTTCCGACGAGCTCGTGTGCAGAAGCGAACGCATATGCGAGTAGCGCCCGCATATGAAAACGGTGGTCAAACCACACATGTGAGGTATCGCCGCAATCGTTAGAGCGAGAGCAATCATTCTAGCCCTAGACCTCCTCTGTAATGCAAAACATGCAACCTGTAGAATTTTTTAAACATCGCCCATGGAGATTTTTGAAGGTAAAAGTTTGACGCCATTCCACGAGCGGGCGCAATTTTGAAGCGTGACATGTTGGGTATCAATTTACTTGGTGTAACATTATCTTTCACAATATAAAAAAACTTGGGCTAAGTTTACTGTTGTCCTATTTTTTTTATTCAAAAAAGTGAATTTTTTCCAAAAAAAGTGCGCTTGTAAAACCGCTGCGCAAATACGGTGTGAAAAAAAAGCATTGCAATGACTGCCATTTTATTCTCTAGGGTGTTAGAAAAAAAACAATATATAATGTTTGGCAGTTCTAAGTAATTTTCTAGCAAAAAAACCTGTTTTAAACATGTAAACACCTAAAATCCAAAACGAGGCTGGTCCTTAAGTGGTTAAATATCATGCTTTCTCTACAGTAGTGAGTACGTAATGGCACTGTGTGGCAGAGGCTAGGCCAGCAATCTTCCTTCTCCACGGCCGCCCCTCAGTGTATTGGCCCCTCCCACTGGCAGCACCTCCTCCCTCCATCCTGTCCACACAGTCACTCACACTGACTGCAGGCCTCTGTCCCTGATGAGTGTTGGCTCCACCCACCTCCTCCCTCCATCCTGTCCACACAGTCACTCACACTGACTGCAGGCCTCTGTCCCTGATGAGTGTTGGCTCCACCCACCTCCTCCCTCCATCCTGTCCACACAGTCACTCACACTGACTGCAGGCCTCTGTCCCTGATGAGTGTTGGCTCCACCCACCTCCTCCCTCCATCCTGTCCACACAGTCACTCACACTGACTGCAGGCCTCTGTCCCTGATGAGTGTTGGCTCCACCCACCTCCTCCCTCCATCTTCTCCACACCACCTGGCTTGCAGTCAGCAGAGCGGTGTGACTACAGAAAGAAGAAGGTTGAAATTACTGGATCCAACCCAACTGGACTCCATTGCTCCTGCATGGGAGCCCCTCCCCCCACCAGAGCACCAAATTATTCGACTAAAAGTGAGTAAAAAAAAGAATGAATGAATTCATGTGTCAACTCAAATCGCAAAATACATGTGTGCCATTATGTATGAAAAAAAATGGCCTTTTAGTCTTGACTTGTTCAATCTTAACCCCTCCAGTTCTGGAACTTTTTACCCCCCTTTATGACCAGGCCATTTTTTGCGATACTGCGCTGCGTTGCTTTAACTGACTGAGAATTGCACGGTTGTGGGACATTGTACCCAAATAAAATTGATGTCATTTTTTTCCCACAAATAGAGCTTTAACTGGGTGGTATTTGATCACCTCTGCGGCTTTTATTTTTTGCGATATAAACAGAAAAAGAGCGACAATTTTGAAAAAAAAAAAGCAATATTTTTTGCTTTTTGTTATAAAAAAATGTCTTCATCAGCTTAGGCCGATATGTATTCTGCTACATATTTTTAGTAAAAGAAAAATCCCAATAAGCGTATATTGATTGGTTTGCGCAAAATTTATAGTGTCTACAAACTATGGGATATGTTTATGGAATTTTTATTTATTTATTTTTTACTAGTAATGGCGGTGATCGGTGATTTTTAGCAGGACTGCATCATTGCAGCGGACAGATGAGACACCTAACTGACATTTTTGACACTTTTTTGGGGACCAGGGACACTAATTACGTGATCAGTGCTAAAAATATGTACTGTCACTGTACTAATGACACTGGCTGGGAAGGGGTTAACATCAGGGGTGATCAAAGTGTTAAGTGTTTCCCTAGGGGCTGCTTGCTAACTGTGTAGGGAATAGGATGTATTCGTGATCCGTGTTCCTGGTTAGCAGGAAAAAAGATCACTCTGTTCATCTCTGACAGAACGGCGGTCTGACTTGTTTACATCTGCAGACCGCTGTTCTATCTCTGTGTGGAGAAATTGCGGGTGGCCAGCGGACATCGCTTCCGCCAGACCCGCTGATTGGCTCCCCCACTGGCCAATCAGCGCGCGTGCCTTCGCTGGCTATTGCATGAAATGGCGTACAGGTATGTCGTGTCGTGCAATAGAGCCGACCTACTGCAGTATATGTACTGCAGCTGGTCAGCAAGTGGTTAATCTAATTATAATGCAGGATACCGATTTAAATGCGGAGCTGCAGAAGAGCAAACAGCGCTTTAATCTGGCCACCTGAATTTATTTTTAAATATTCATTTTTGAAACATTTGTTAAATTAATAAATCTAACATTGAATTTTAAACACTAACATGGCAATTGAGCAAATATTTTCAGGGTTTCCATGCAATATTTGTGGTATTTCATGGTACAAAAATGTATAGCCTAAAGGAAACAGAACAGGTAAGTTTATAAGCAAAACAATGTAACCAATGTTGCTGTTATTTTAGGAAAAACCTTAGGACCCTTTCACACGGGGCAGATTCTGTTTCAATCAGCAAGGGATTGGCTGACAAATCCCCTGTTGATCAGAGCAGAGCGAGCAAACACAGACTAAGCCTGCTCTACTCTATGGGCGGCTGGGTGTAAACGGATCCCGCTGTCTGTTTACTAGACATGTGCACACTGAAATATTTCGTTTCGGAATTTCGTTTTCGTCCGAAAAATAAATTTATTTAGTTAATTCCGAAATTCGTTTTTATTTATTTCGTTTTTCGTTAAAAATTGCATTCGTCCGAAAATCCAAATTAAGGTTGAATCTGTCATTGAAGGCTTATGGTGTCTGTCGAATGTTCAAAGAAGATTCGACGGAGCAGCAAAACTGTACGACGCCATATAGTTTACCTGCTCCGTCGAATCTTCTTAGAACTTTCAACAGACACCATAAGCCAAAGTACTGTGTACTTAGTTCTAGCTATTTTACTGCTCCTCCTCTTTGGTTACAATCAGCCAATAACATTCATCATCATCATCATTATTTTTATTTATCTTTCCTCCCCTACCTCGAATCTTTTCTCCTCTACGTCGAATCTTTTCTCCCCTACCTCGAATCTTTTCTCCTCTACGTCGAATCTTTTCTCCCCTACCTCGAATCTTTTCTCCTCTACCTCGAATCTTTTCTCCTCTACCTCGAATCTTTTCTCCTCTACGTCGAATCTTTTCTCCCCTACGTCGAATCTTTTCTCCTCTACGTCGAATCTTTTCTCCTCTACGTCGAATCTTTTCTCCCCTACGTCGAATCTTTTCTCCTCTACGTCGAATCTTTTCTCCCCTACCTCGAATCTTTTCTCCCCTACGTCGAATCTTTTCTCCCCTACCTCGAATCTTTTCTCCTCTACGTCGAATCTTTTCTCCTCTACGTCGAATCTTTTCTCCTCTACCTCGAATCTTTTCTCCCCTACCTCGAATCTTTTCTCCTCTACGTCGAATCTTTTCTCCCCTACCTCGAATCTTTTCTCTCCATGTCGAATCTTTTCTCTCTATGTAGAATAATCTTGGACTAATAGAGTTAAGGTTAGGCACATTAGACCACAGGTTTGATGGACACACTTTGTTATTTTCATCATCATGTCGAATCTCCTATCTATATCGAACTGTTGTAGCAACGAAAACGAAAATAAAGCATTTGTTTATGTCGGATCTTTCGTTTTTTGGATTCTGCACTTTCGTTATCGTTTGTTAAAACGATAACAAAAATACCTGAAATTCGAAAACGAATGCACATGTCTACTGTTTACACCCAACTACTTCTGATCAGATTTGCCTACACAGAAGAGGACAGATCCCCTTCCATTTTTTTTTTTATAGCAAATCGGATAGGAGGTAGGCAGGTATAAATGGACCATTTACACCTGCCTGTCTATAGGAATGCATGGACCTTTCCGGTCAGGTCCCCCTGAAAAATTGACCAGCAGACTTGATCGGATCTCCCATGTGAAAGGGATCTTAAAGTGCAGGTTGATGTAAGAGGCCCTGCTCCATATGCTAAATGACTTTGCTCTAGAAGAAGAAGGTATTTGAAAATTTAAGTGTATGTAGTTTTGGATATAGATAGAAGGGTTAGAACCCCTGACACGTTTTATTTTTTATTTTTTTATTGCTGTTGGGCACTGATAAGGCTGCATTTGATGGGCACTGGCATTGATCCCCTGTATCGTGCCTGCAGTCTCTGACCATGTCTTGTATCATGTCTGCAGTCTCTGATCATGTCTTGTATCATGTCTGCAGTCTCTGACCATGTCTTGTATCATGTCTGCAGTCTCTGATCATGTCTTGTATCATGTCTGCAGTCTCTGACCATGTCTTGTATCATGTCTGCAGTCTCTGATCATGTCTTGTATCATGTCTGCAGTCTCTGAGATTTGGAAGTCCATGCAAGGCTTGTTTATCACCAGGAGAGTGTATTTGAAGGAAATGTATTTTTAAAACCTACCATGCACCAGAAAATGAAATTGTTAATCAAATAAACTTGCATTGTCTTCAGAAAGTGAAAGAGAACCGAGAGCGTATTCGTCCTATCGTTGAGTCAATTATATTCTTGGGTAAACAAAATATACCTCTGCATGGCCACCGAGATGATGGTGCTCTAATGGATGACTCCACCCCGGAGGTGAATAAAGGCAACTTTTGGAAATTGCTGAGATACCGTGTTGCATCTGGAGACAAAATATTACAGAGGCACCTCCTTACTGCATCTTCTCTCGCTACATACATTACAAAATCCGCACAAAATGAATTAATCAGGTGTTGTGGGGATGAAATCAGCAATGTCATTGTAGCTAGAATTAACCACTTGACCACTGGGCCCTTAAACCCCCTTCCTAACCAGACCAATTTTCAGCTTTCGGTGCTCTCACATTTTGAATGACAATTACTCAGTCATACAACACTGTGCCCATATGAAATTTTTGTCCTTTTTTTCACACAAACAGAGCTTTCTTTTGGTGGTATTTAATCACTGCTGTGTTTTTTATTTTTTGCACTATAAAAAAAAAAGAAATGAAAATTCTGTAAAAAAAAATGAATTTTTCTTTGTTTGTTATAAAATTTAGCAAATTAGTCATTTTTCTTCATAAATTTTGGACAAAATTTATACTGCTACATATCTTTGGTAAAAGTAAGTACAAATTGGTGTATATTATTTGGTCTTTGTGAAAGTTATAGAGTCTACAAGCTATGGTGCCAATATCTGAAAATTGATCACACCTGAAGTACTGACGGCCTATCTAATTTCTTGAGACCCTAACATGCCAGAAAAGTAGAAATACCCCCCAAATGACCCCTTTTTGGAAAGAAGACATTCCAAGGTATTTAGAAAGATGAATGGTGAGTTTTTTGAAGTTGTCATTTTTTCCCAAGATTCTTTGCAAAATCAAGATTTTTCTTCTTTTTTTTCCCCACAAAATTGTCATATTAGCAGGTTATTTCTCACACACAGCATATGCATACCACAAATTATACCCCAAAACACATTCTGCTATTACTCCCGAGTATGGTGATACCACATGAGTGAGACATTTACACAGCGTGGCCACATACAGAGGCCCAACATGCAGGGAGCACCTTCAGGCGTTTCTCTCCTACATGTAAAAGTCATAATTTTTTTGCTAGAAAATTACATAGAACCCCAAAACATTATATATGTTTTTTTTAGCAAAGACCCTAGAGAATACAATGGCAGTTGTTGCAATTTTTTATCTCGCACGGTATTTGCGCAGCAATTTTTCGAACGCTTTTAAAAAAAAAAAAAAAACTGTTTTGTGCTTTAAAAAAAAAAAAACAGTAAAGTTAGCCCAATGTTTTTACATAATGTGAAAGATGAAGTTATGCCGAGTAAATAGATACCTAACATGTCACCTTTCAAAATTACACACGCTCGTGGAATGGTGCCAAACTTTGCTACTTGAAAATCCCCATAGGCAACGCTATAAAATTTTTTACTGGTTGCATGTTTTGAGTTACAGAGGAGATCTAGGGCCAAAATTATTGCTCTCACTCTAACGTTCGCAGCGATGTGTGGTTTGAACACCATTTTCATATGTGGGCAGGACTTACATATGCGTTCGCTTCTGCATGCAAGCACACGGGGACAGGGGCGCTTTAAAATTTTTATTTATTTTTTTATTATTCAATTTACTTTATTTATTTTAGTTTGACACTTTTCCCAAAAAATGAATCTTTTGATCACTTTTATTCCTATTACAAGGGATGTAAACATCCCTTGTAATAGGAATATGGCATGACAGGTCCTCTTTACAGTGAGATATGGGGTCAATAAGACCCCACATCTCACCTCTAGGCTGGGAAGCCTGAAATAAAAAAAAAAAAGATCCTGGCTTCGTTCGTAGCGGTGAGTCGGTAGAAGCACCAGGGGGTGGGGGGTGGGGGGGATGTCCCCTCTCGCCTCCCGTAAGAGCGATCAAGCAGGTGGCTGGTGCTGTATCAGGGATTCTCTGTATAGCACCCAACAGTTGCAGATGTCCTTGCTACAATCATTCTCTAAACAATTCAATTTCAATGTCCTCACAAGTGTCAGCAGTTCGCAATTCAGTAGCAGTGGTCAAATCAACCATTTAATTCTTTAACCAATCAGCAAAGCGTCATTTTATTTTAAAGCAGGAGTTAGGCTCTCAGCTTACCAGTCTTTGTGAAACTAGATGGGTAGAGCGCCATGATTCTCTCATTTCGAGATGGACTTGTAAAAGTGGTGAGTGCAAATTGAAAATGCTCAAGCACTAGCTCAACAGCATCAACTCTCGTCCATTCTCTGTGCAGTGAAGAATTCATATTTTCCTTGGTTTCACTCATCAGTGTTCTGAAAGTAACCTTTCCTCTGAGTCTCTTCCTTCAATCCCCAACAACTGATTTAACAAGTGCATCTAAATGTTTGACTGATACCATGGCAACCCTGGAGAATATGCGATGTAACGCTAATGGCACTTTTTCCACTTTGCAAATGCAGGCTACAGAATTGGCTTTAGAACTTGGAGTGGAACTAAAATTTCCACGTCTTGTAGGCAGACAAGTGCACAGATTCAATTACAATGTAGAATCAACTGAAGAATACTACAGGAAATCTTGTATATTTCCTTGCTGGACAACATTATTAATTATTTAAACAACTGTTTTCCAGAAAATTCGATGCAGTGTTTCCAGATTTAAATCTTGATGCCAGCAGTACTTTTACCATGGTTCCTGTGGCTGTGCAATCATTATCAAAGTGTTTCCACCCTCTTCTAGCTGATGGTAAGCAGAAGATAATGGAGACATTGCTGCAAGGAGAACTAAGTCTCTGGCTTACAAAGTGGAAACGACAGTTATCACAACATAAGGAAATTCCAAAAACAGTTCTTGAAGTGTTGGACTTGTGTGACCAGGACCTCTTCCCAACCATCATAAGTTTACTTATGATCTTGTAAACAAATGAAACAAATAAATAATTGCGCTATTACAGAAAAGCAGTGCAAGTGATAGCTGCCAGCATGTAACAATGTGGTTAACAGTGTAGAAATGAATACATACTAAACACATGCAGCGCTAAAATAAATGTTAGGGATGTGCATTTACATCCTATACATGTATAACATCATATATCGTGAATAAATAACAAAATAGTGTGTTCATAACTTATATCCTATACCAATATAAGCGGTGTGTGCAATCAGTGAGTATTTCACAGATAGCCAAATTTAGGGAAAAAAGTCCATTCATATGTGATAAACCATATAAATGTCCACAGAAACTGGAGGTTCATGGGCATATGAGGTGCCACATCTAAACATAAAGTAGAGGCTGGAGCCAAATATGTATAAAGATAACACTTTACACACGGATCTTCTAAAATTCCAACTCAAAGCTGTAAATGGCAGAAGTGAATATCTTTACCAGAGGGGATGGACACAGTCACCGTACGGTGGAGTGTCATGCGAGCTTGAGGGATCAAACAATCCCGGGGGTGTCAGGCTGGAGAAATCCTGGCGGAGAGTCCCATCCGGGGTGACCGTAGATGTCCGATGGTGTATGGGTCCACGACCGATCAAGATGTCGCTCTCAGGTGGGATGAGTTTGCAGAAGGAAACAGCTAAAACTCAAAGGGGTCCCATTCCTTTTGATTCTGCCAGTGAAGTCCAACTCATGTAGCTTTCTTTGATCGAAGAAAAAGATCCTCGGTCCGCCGGCTCAGCGGGAGATCTGTCCGTTGATCTCCGCTGAGGCGGCGGATGACAGGTCCCTCTCTGCTCACTGAGCGGGGAGGGGCTTGTCAGGCGCCGCTGCCGTTTTAATCAGATCTCACCCGATCCGCCAGCGACGGACCTGGACGTAGAGCCATCCGTCTGCTTTTAGCGGATCGGACCGGGTCGGATGTCAGCGGACATGTCTCCGCTGACATCCGACGCTCCATAGACTAACATGGAGCGCCCGTTCAGGTCCGCCGTCAAAACTGACAGGCGGACCTGAGCGGTCTGATCGTGTGAAAGGGGCCCAATAATAAAGTTATATGTGGTTAAACCTATCCTGTCTGTTTGTAATGTAATAATCTATTCTGGATTGATAAATGTGTCACTATTTTAAACAAGGTAAGGACTGTACAATACGTTAAATACAGTTCTGTAAGCAACACCTTATTTTCTGGCAGTGCCCCTTACGAGACTAGACTCTGGATCCGCCTTTGATCTGACCAGAGCACCTTCTTCCACATGTTTTCTGTGTCCCCCACATGGCTTCTCACAAACTGTAAATGGGACTTTTTATGGCTTTCTTTCAACAATGGCTTTTTTCTTGCCTCTGTTCCATAAAAGTCAGATTTGTGGAGTGCACGACTAATAGTTGTCCTGTGAACTAGACATGTTCACTGCCAAAAAATGTGTTAGTTTTCGTTTCATTTTTTTTTTTCCGTTTTCCGGGTCATTCGTTATGATCGCAATTAGTAAATTCGTACATTCGTAAATTTGTGTATTCGTACATTCGCACATTCGTACATTCACAAATTCACACATTCGTAAATTAGAAAATTTGTACATTCGTAAATTCGTACATTCGTAAATTAGAAAATTTGGAAATTTGGAAATTCGAAATTCGAAAATCCGAAAACCCGAAAATTAGAAAATCTGAAATAGTAACTAACTATTAAATTATAGGTATTGTAATTTCCTTTCAAATTTGGCTGTTAGTGAACGTAATGAATACGAATTTATCTGAAAGTTACCAATTATCCGATATAACCAATGCTGCATTTAAACAAATGGAATGAAACAAATTAATAATAAATAATAATAATAAAAAGTTTTTATTATTATTATTGTTATTTTTTATTATTAATTCATTACGTTCCATTCGTTTGGATATGGCATTCGTTATTTCGGCTAATTTGTAACTTCGGATAAATTTGTATTTGTGACGTTCACTAACAGCCAAATTTTAAAGGAAATTACAATACCTATAATTTAATAGTTAGTAATAGTTAAGTTATTATTAGTTAATTATTCTTTCAGATTTCCAAATTTCCGGATTTACGAATGTACGAATTTACAAAAGTGCGAATGTACGAACGTACGAATTTATGAATGTGCGGCTGTGTGAATTTACGAATGTACGAATTTACAAATTTTCGAATTTACGAATATTCAGAAAAATTCATTAAACGGGTTTTCGTTAATTCAGATATTTCCGAATTAACGTATTTGTCGAAATTCGTTAAAAAACTAATTTGCAACGAAACGAATTGCAAATGTCTACTGTGAACAGATTCTCCCACCTGAGCTGTGGATCTCTGCAGCTCCTCCAGAGTTACCATGAGCCTCTTGGCTGCTTCTCTAAATAATGCTCACCTTGTCCGGCCTGTCAATGTAGGTGAACAGGCCATGTCTTGGTAGGTTTGCAGTTGTGCCATACTCTTTCCATTTTCAGATGATGGCTTGAACAGTGCTCCGTGAGATGTTCAAAGCTTGGGATATTTTTTTATAACCTAACCCTGCTTTAAACTTCTCCACATCTTTATCCCTAACCTGTCTGGTGTGTTCCTTGGCCTTCTTGATGCTGTTTATTAACTAAGGTCCTCTAATAAATCTCAGAAGTCTTCACAGAACAGCTATATTTATACTGAGATTTAATTATACACAGGTGGACTCTATTTACTAATTAGGTGACTTTTGAAGGCAATTTGTTACACTAGATTTTAGTTGGGGGTATCAGAGTAAAGGGGGCTGAATAGAAGTGCACACCACACTTTACAGATATTTATTTGTAAAAAAAATTAAAAACCATTTATCATTTTCCTTCCACTTCACAATTATGTGCCACTTTGTGTTGATCTATCACATAAAATGCCAATAAAATACATTTATGTCTTTGGTTGTAACATGACAAAATGTGGAAAATTTCAAGGGGTATGAATACTTTTTGAAGGCACTGTGGAAGGCACAGCTCTGCATATATGAGAGCTTGATAGAGAAATGAGAAGGGGATAAAAGGGAAAATATAAATAAATAATAAATAAAGAAATGAGAAGGTCAATAAGTTGGAGCCACATACCCCCATCGGGCCTATCCAAACAAACAAATAAAGGATGGCTATAAACAGATGCGGTGTAATAGGGCGTACACACGGTCGGACTTTGTTCGGACATTCCGACAACAAAATCCTAGGATTTTTTCCGACGGATGTTGGCTCAAACTTGTTTTGCCTACACATGGTCGCACAAAGTTGTCGGAATTTCCGATCGACAACCACGCGGTGACGTACACCACGTACGACGAGACTAGAAAAGGCCGGTTCAGAACCAAGCGTGGCACCCTTTGGGCTCCTTTTGCTAATCTCGTGTTAGTAAAAGTTTGGTGAGAGACGATTCGCGCTTTTTCAGAGTCGTGACTTTCAGATCGTTTTCTGCCGTTCAGTTTGTGCTTGTGGGTTTGTATCTGCTCTTCAGTGCGTGCAGTCAGTTCGTATCGGAGTTTTCTGTGTGATCTTGCCCCGATAAAACCCACAAGAAAGACACAAATCTTGATCTTACAAAGTTCACATTTGGTAGAACTTGAAGGCAATATCAGACATGAGTATTTAGGAACTGTGTTTGATATTGCGTTCAGATGGGGGAAATCACCCCAGGAAAAGCCAAATTTGGAAGATGCACACACAATGTCAACATGTGCGACCTGCCATCACCATAGTTGCCAACATTGTAAAAAAAAAATGTGGGACACTTTTGTGGCTGTAGGCGGAGCTGTCCAATAATTAGGGGGCGGGGCATTCACCAGCAGGCGTGGCCTATCAAAAACAGACAAGGGCGGCGCGCGAAGCGCGCCGCGCCGAAAAATGGGCGTGGTTTACGCGAAATTGTGGGCGTGGCTTAAATGGGCGTGGCTCTAGAGGGTGTGGTTAGAGTCTGAAATGAATGAGGGATGGAGAGGGGGGGAGAGGGGGAGAGAGAGGGAAATGACGGGACAGCAGCCCCAGATCCTACACAATAAAAATATGTGTATTCTAGAAAGTTTAACAATCAGCAGATAAAGATACTCCAAACACCTGGTGTTAATGCTTCAATCATCCCGACACCATGGTTGTTATGGTGTCAGGATGATTGAAGCGCATTATTTCTATTATTACATTGTAATATAAAATGAAATCATTCAACTCACCATAATGCAGAATCAGTGGGATCCCTGAGCGTGTCACCTGCCACGTCGCCTGCCACCAGCCATCCGTCCTTGCTTCAGATGTCCGAGCAGAGTCCGTCCTTGCATCAGGTGCCCCCAGCGGAGCCCCCCTCACACCAGGAGTCCCCGGCGGAGCCCCCCTCACATCAGAAGTCCCCAGCGGAGCCCCCCCTCACATCAGGAGTCCCCGGCGGAGCCCCCCTCACACCAGGAGTCCCCGGCGGAGCCCCCCTCACACCAGGAGTCCCCGGCGGAGCCCCCCTCACATCAGAAGTCCCCGGCGGAGCCCCCCTCACATCAGAAGTCCCCGGCGGAGCCCCCCTCACATCAGAAGTCCCCAGCGGAGCCCCCCCTCACATCAGGAGTCCCCGGCGGAGCCCCCCCTCACATCAGGAGTCCCCGGCGGAGCCCCCCCTCACATCAGGAGTCCCCGGCGGAGCTCCCCCTCACATCAGGTGTCCCCAGTGCCCCCGCCTCACATCAGGTGTCCCCAGTGCCCCCCCTCACATCAGGTGTCCCCAGTGCCCCCCCCTCACATCAGGTGTCCCCCCCTCACATCAGGTGTCCCCAGTGCCCCCCCCACTCACATCAGGTGTCCCCCCCTCACATCAGGTGTCCCCAGTGCCCCCCCCACTCACATCAGGTGTCCCCCCCTCACATCAGGTGTCCCCAGTGCCCTCCCCCCTCACATCAGGTGTCCCCAGTGCCCTCCCCCCCTCACATCAGGTGTCCCCAGTGCCCCCCCCTCACATCAGGTGTCCCCAGTGCCCCCCCCTCACATCAGGTGTCCCCCCCTCACATCAGGTGTCCCCAGTGCCCCCCCCCTCACATCAGGTGTCCCCAGTGCCCCCCCCACTCACATCAGGTGTCCCCCCCTCACATCAGGTGTCCCCAGTGCCCCCCCCACTCACATCAGGTGTCCCCCCTCACATCAGGTGTCCCCAGTGCCCTCCCCCCCTCACATCAGGTGTCCCCAGTGCCCTCCCCCCCTCACATCAGGTGTCCCCAGTGCCCCCCCCCTCACATCAGGTGTCCCCAGTGCCCCCCCTCACATCAGGTGTCCCCCCCTCACATCAGGTGTCCCCAGTGCCCCCCCCTCACATCAGGTGTCCCCAGTGCCCCCCCCACTCACATCAGGTGTCCCCCCCTCACATCAGGTGTCCCCAGTGCCCCCCCACTCACATCAGGTGTCCCCCCCTCACATCAGGTGTCCCCAGTGCCCTCCCCCCCTCACATCAGGTGTCCCCAGTGCCCTCCCCCCCTCACATCAGGTGTCCCCAGTGCCCCCCCCTCACATCAGGTGTCCCCAGTGCCCCCCCCTCACATCAGGTGTCCCCCCCTCACATCAGGTGTCCCCAGTGCCCCCCCCCTCACATCAGGTGTCCCCAGTGCCCCCCCCCTCACATCAGGTGTCCCCCCCTCACATCAGGTGTCCCCAGTGCCCCCCCCACTCACATCAGGTGTCCCACAGCGGTGCGCGCGCTCACCCCCCACCTAGAACCCCCGCCCCTTTCCATAACAGACTGGCAGCGGGGCGGGGGGTAGGCGGGGCGAGGCGGAGCGGGGCGGGCCGAGGCGGGGCGAGGCGGAGCGGAGCGGGCCGAGGCGGGGCGGGCCGAGGCAGGCCGAGGCGGAGCGGGGCGGGCCGAGGCGGAGCGGGGCAGGGGGTGGGCGGCGACGCAGAAGCTTCGTCTAGCCCCCCCCCCCCAGCCGTCTTCCTGAACTCCAACAAAATGGCGGCCGGCGGAGACAATGTCTCCGCCGGCCGCCGACCTCTAGCGGCGGCGGCGGCGGCGGCGGCGGCGGCGGCGGCGGTTTCAAAAACCGGAACCGAATTTTTCGGGACATTTCCCGGGACGCCACAAATCCGGGAATGAAGTCCAAGTCCCGGGAATGTCCCGGGAAATTCGGGACAGTTGGCAGCTATGCATCACGGGGGATCAAGGGACGTGTTTTGGGGGAGAAAGCCCTTCCTCACCACTACTTTATTATTGAGGAAGGGGTTGCACCCCCAAAACGCGTCCATTGATCTCCCGTGATGGCAGATAGCACATGTTGACACACTGTGTGCATCCTCCAAATTTGGCTTTGGGAAAAATCACAAAAACATTTAGCACATTGTAGCACACAAAAGAAGAAAGTGATTTGGAGGGGTTTTAAACTCGCCCCAAAACATCAATGATGTTTTTATATTTTGGAATAACATCATTGATGTTTTGCTTGATGTTGTCCAATTGTAAATTACACCCCATGATCTCCCCGATCAGGATCTGGGCACTTTCAGATGTGAAAGGATCTTCATCCACAACCTCACGATCACCTAAAAAGAGAGGAAACCCAAAATAAATTAGGTCTAAAAAATATGCCGCCATCCATCTCTTATCTGAGCCTGTGGTCGCAGACACTCACCTGTTGTGGTGACTAGTTCCACCACGTCTTCTTCCTCCTGCTCATCTTGTGTTGGTGGGATTTCCCCTTCTTCCAGAGGGGGGGGGGGGGCTCTGGTCTCCTCGGATGAGCGGTGTCCTCCGAGTCTTTTCTCCCCTATGTAAAACAAAAATGGTATAATTAGCACACAGATATTTAATGTCAGAACTATAAAGATGAAACATTGCTTGGAAGTGGGGTACAATTGTCTATTTTAGCCGAGTTCCAAGATGTAGCTTTTTTAGTGTCCTTTGTCAAGCTGCAATACTTTACCTGTTTTGTACAAGCTTCACAGATGTAGCCCCCCCTATAGTATACACTGGAGCACCTGTGTGCCCCCCCCCCTAATAAAAATGGTGTTCTGGGGTCCCACACTAGTGCTCCAGTGTCCAGATGTGAAAACAGCTGCTGAGTGTCCTCTCCTTACACACAATCTAGTTTGCATTTCATTCTAGTAACAAAGCCATCTACACAACCCAATTCTTTGAAGACAAGTATAGGGCGTCCAAATGGTGGCCAAATGCATATGGCCTAAACAATGGTATTTTATCGTCCGAAATAAAAATGTGTGATCCGAACGAATAATGTGCCCATGAACATGAAAGTTGACATTTTAAACTGTACAACAGTTCCTAAAAGCACATGGAGCAGCACGAACGTAATAAACACAAAAAAAATAGGAACACAGCACAACTACTTACTTTTTTGCAGCACTCTCCGGATCTTTCTGTACTGCTCATGTTCTCGTAATTTCAGGTCCGACCACCGCTTCCTGAGCTGATCTTTCGATCATCGTACCCCGAATTTCCGGTGCAGACTCCTGACCACTTTCGCCATGATCTTGGCCTTTCAGACATTGTGGTTGGGGTAAGACCCATACTTTCCATCATAGTCGGCCTTCTTCAGGATGTCCACCATCTCCAACATCTCCCCAAAGGACATATTTGAGTCCTTTAATCTCCTTCTGGATCGGGACGTTTCAGGCTCCGGCCTCTCCTCCTCCTCCTCCTCCTCGTTGCTGTAATTAGCACGATCCTGCTGTCTATCCGCCATGTGCTCTTCCTCCACTGCGCCGAACGAAAAGGGGCGGGGAATAGAATAGAAAGAACGTCAGGGGCGGGCAAAGTTATACGCATGCGCAGTGTGTATAAATCGTAACGCGCGCGTCTTACGTACGATCTGTGAGTGGAGGAAGGAGCATCAGAGACGCCGATCGTGCTAACGAAGGTAGGATCTAAACTTGGGCCTATACTGCTTCGAAATGGAAGCCTATATTGTAACAAGATTAGGGGAGTTTGGCCTGACATTAGGGTTTGTCTTGTGTTGTGTCTTGCAGAGAAAATGGATGGGTTCAACGACCACAATTTCCTGCTCCTGTTCATTGACAAGTACAGGGAGCTGCCCTGTCTGTGGCAAGTGAGACACCCCCACTATAATAACAAACAGAAGAGGCAGGCAGCGCTGGAGAAACTGCTGGAGTTGGTGAAGCCGGTGGTCCCCACAGCAACCATCCCCTATTTAAAAGCAAAAATTGGTGGCCTGAGGAGCACATATCTTAGGGAGCGCAAGAAGGTCACAGATTCCCAGAGGTTCGGAGCTGCAGCAGATGACGTTTATGTCCCCAGGCTGTGGTACTACGAGAGACTGCGATTTCTGTCAGACCACACTGAAGTCAGGGAATCCCTCTCTACTCTTCCTTCCACTCTTCCTTCCACCCCAGCTGAGGCTTCCGATGTCCAACCTGGGCCTTCCAGCCAGGAAGAAGTGGAGGAGCCCAGCTGGAGTCAGGTATAGCATTCTTCTACAGATTTCTGGGCAATAAATAAATGATGTTTACTAGATGTTATTATTGATCATTAATTGCTGATTAAAAAAAGTGTTTTACATATCAATAGACAGTAGTGGGCACCCAAAATTGGGACAAGAATGCAAAATGCTGGGCTCAGAATGATAGTCTGTTATATTTGTTAACATTCAATTTGCAGCAGTCAGGAGGTGAAAATTGTGTGTGATTGATGTAAAAAATACTAAAACTATGTCCCTTTTTCATACACAGGAAGACCTCAGCCAGGAGGAGGCTGTGGAATGTAGCAGTCAGGAGGAGGCGGGGATTAGTGTCAGCCAGGAGGAGGCGGGGCTAAGTGGCAGCCAAGAGAAGCCTGGGACAAGTCGCAGCCTGACTGAGTCTCAGGTTCCTCCCCTCCGCCTGCCACATAAACGAGCCAGGAAGATGACTCCCAGTCCTGTGCAGGATTCAGCATACAGGCTGATCCAGGAGGCTTTCGGCGTCCCTCAGAGCCTTCCCCAGTCCTGAAGAGGCCTTTGCCTGCATGGCTGCCACCAAATTGCAGGGCATGCAGGAGGGACAACGCAAGATCTCTGAGTGCCTGATTTATAAAGTCCTACGTAAGGGGGAGAGTGGGGAACTGACACCCAAGACCGACGTGGTTGAGTTGGACCATCCTCCTCCTCCTCCTCCTGCTGCCGCAACTCCACCACCACAGCCACAGCGTGGAAGGAAGCGTGGAAGGAAGACCAAAGAGTGATGACCCTGGGTTCAGTCTGGTCTGACAGAAGATGCAGTCTCTCGTATGACCACAGCTTGGGGACATAGATGTCATCTGCTGCTTTCCGGATCTCTGGGACTTCTGGACCAGACTGCCCTCCCTTAGATAAGGACTCCTCAGGCCACCAATTTTGCTTTTAAATAATTGATATCTGCCCTGGGGGTCCAAGGCTTCACCCACTTCTGCAGTTTCTCCAGCGTTGCCTCCCTCTTTGTTTATAGTTGTGACCCCTTAATAAAATTTTTTTAGGTAAATTCTACTCTCCTGTGTGTGTTTTCATCCAAAAAGGACAGTTTGTTGGTGACGATTCAGGTACATTTCTAACATAAAATGTGAAATTAACAAGGGACAACAACACCAAACAATCTCCTACAGATTAAATAGAACAACATATCAATGGTGTTGTGGGAATTTGTCACAAAAAACACACAAACATTTTCGGGAGTACAAATCAAAATCACCAAAAAAACAAAATTAAAAAAGAGAAACACAAAAAAAGAATCTACATTAAAGTCAAAAAAAAAAAAAAATATGTTGTCAGATGTGAGAAATCAAAATATATTGAGGGAATCCCGATAAATAGTAACGAAAGAAGTTTGTGAGAAGTGTGTGTGAATATGAGCATCAAAACTACTTAATTCTTGTCACATTATAAAGAAGAAGAGAGTGCGCTGTATTAAACCATTTTGAACATTGCAGCGTGACGAAAGTGCTGTATCCATTGCGAACGCTAAGTTTACCAGAACGAGCTGTCCCGTGTCGGAATTTCTTCTGAGCATGCGTGGCACTTTGTGCGTCGGAACAGGTCACACACGGTCGGAATTGACGCGATCGGATTTTGTTGTCGGAAAATTTTATCTCCTGCTGTCCAACTTTGTGTGTCGGAAAATCCGATGGAAAATGTCCGATGGAGCCCACACACGGAATTTCCGACAACACGCTCCGATCGGACATTGTCCATCGGAAAATCCGACCGTGTGTACGGGGCATTAGTCTAACAAATATGAGAGACAGCCTGATGAGTATCTGAAATTATTCCAGACAAGTTAAAGGTTTGTGATTTGCCATTTTCCCAGGAGAGCATACGCTCCATCTTGCCTATGGAATCCAGTTCACAAGCCCACTCCGTTAGGGGAAGAGTAGTGGTTTTTGCCAATAGCAATATTTAGAATTTATTCTATGCTTTAGTCTCCCTGTAAAAAAAATGCAGGTGCTGTGATGTGGGCGGTGCTGCGCTGCCTTTGGGTGTCCTCACTTCCAGTCTCAGACTTGGATCTTCGCTGGTATGGTCTCCCGCTGACAGACATATATCCAGACAGAGGTGCTCTCTCTCTGTCTCCCTTGGTGCCAAGAGGAAGAACTTTCCCAGGCAGTTTAATAAAAATCATCTCTCCACTCCTACTGCACAGTGCATATTGGAATCTGTAGTGTAAGGAGTCTATTTGTCCCAGTATGTGGCTTCAGTCTCAAACTACAATTCCCAGGATTCTCAGCACTCTGCATAGAAGTCTATAGGCTTGCTTGGTTTTAGCTCTCCCCCTGCTGGGTGCAGCATAAATCAGTATCTCAGTAGAATGAGAAGAATAAAAGTTAATGTCTCCTTTTTCATATTGCTGTAGCCCAGCA